>NC_000082.6:95077088-95378338 GCF_000001635.26 Mus musculus | reverse complement strand
CATCAGGGGAGGTGGGGAACCTCTTATCCCTTGCAAGCAAGCGAGCCCAACCACTGCTTGCCCTAACTGAGTAAGATAGCCGCTTACCAGTCATTCTCCTTTTACTTTTAAATGTCCAGCATCTTATGAATTGAGCCTCAGTCTGCTCACTTGTAATAGGTAGCTGGTTTACCTTGGTCTTCAGTATTCAAAACCAGTGTGCTTTTCTTAAACGTGACGTGAGGTGTTCTAAGCTCCCCCTTCTCTATCTGTATCGAACATATGAATATGCTAATGGTCTTGTGGCCAAAATTAGCAAAGAACTTGGTAGAATCAACCTGTCTCAGGAAACACCCTAGAGCCTCACAGGCTCTTAACATTGCATGCATTTAGAAATTCTTTAACAGTGACTAAAAATTCCGCAAAAGTTCAGAGTTCATTGATTTTTAAAAAAATTATAGCCAAATATAGAGACAATCAAAGGACAAGGATGATAAATTTCTAAAGGGCTGAATGTCAAAGCGGAAACCTCCTCATCTGGGGAGGTGACCATTGGTTGAGGAAAATACGGAGAATCGTGTATTTGAGTGGGGGGGTGGATTGATTTTTTAATACAGTCCATGTAGTCTTAGGCAACGTGTGTACACCTCTTTCCAAAATCTGTTCAAATAGTTTGTGAATCATATACAATTGGCAATAAATATAATAATATCTGTGCCACAGATAATTTTAAATAAACTAAGATTGCCAGTGGGACACGGGTGGGGCTCTGTCAAGAAGCCCACAAAGAAATAATAAATAAACGCAGCATAATATTTCGTGCATGAGGGAGATGCACTCCTGTCTGAGCAGAGCTCCTGTTTGCCATGAGCTCCACTGAAGTTTCAAGGCCCCCCCACCCCCTGACATCACAGGGCGAGGTGCTGTTGCTCAAGCTGAAAGTCACCACAAAGGACCTTCACACTTTGTCTTTCCTTTTGTCTGCAGGGGGTGCAGCTTTTATTTTCCCAAATACTTCAGTATATCCCGAAGCTACGCAAAGAATTACAACTAGGCCAGGTATGCTAACACCCTATGTGATTGCTTCATTGAGAGACTCCCAGATGCCCTGCTTAGGCCCAGGACCCCAGCCCGTGACCCCAGGAGCATGCTCTGGACCTGACAGGCAGTGCATATAGCCAGTCTTTTCCCTGGCCCTGTCAAAGGGCAGTTGAGATTCAGAGATGCTGTATTCAGAGTCCACAGCTTGGCTCCTCTACTGTGGACTATGAATACAGCAGAAATCAGAAACAGATCAGGGCCTTAAGTAGTAGTTTCAAGTGTTTGAGCCAATGCCTAGGATAGGAACCCCTTGCACTCTCAGTTAAGGGGAGGATTGATGAGCAGTCTGTCCTTTTGGGTGAGAAAGCAATTCCCAAATCGCTGATGACTGATTCTCATCACTACGCGAGAAGCCATTTTTCAGAGGAGAAGCATCTGGCATATAATATTTACATCGGCGTCATACTTTATGTCTTTTCCGATGATTGAATTAGGTAATTAATCTACATATCATTCATGCAAAAGTAAACATTTACCTAATGCCAAGCACAGAATTGGCCTCTGGGAGTGGAAAGCTGAAAGCTGAACCAGACTCCAGGCGGTGTCTGTCTGCAGAAAGCTCGCTTGCACATTCCGCTAGGCTTATGGGTTGGTTGAGTGCCTCGTCTGGGCCTGACATGGGGGAGCCGCAGCGAGTGGTAGGAAGGCTTATCACGACATTCTAGGAGATAATTCAGTAGTATTAACTTGGCGCCAGAGACAGCCAAGGACTTGTCAGTGTTTCGTATGAAGCAGTAGGAGCTGGCAGCTGAGGTCCAGAGGCCTGGGTGTGGACGGAGTCAGGCTCACATGAACACAGTCAGGAAGCCTCTGGGGGACTGGCAAGATCCCAGAGGAGAAATCAATGTTTTCCAGGGAGAGGACACTGAACAGGGTATATATCACCGTGACACACCATCCCCTCATGGGGACCGTGACTGCCCTGTAGGTCAGAACTCCTCATACCAGCCTGAACACTGGGGAATCACAGTTCCAGGAAGTGCACTGCATTTCCCAGACTCCTACCTTGGTCCAGCATGCATGCATGTCTTCCCCAGCTGATGCCACCCCTCCTTGGCTCTTTGCATGGCCAGCTTGCACGAGTCTAACTGATCTGATCCCAGGCTTGGGAGCTCTTTCTTTCAAGGGAGGAAGACACAGTAGGGCTAGGAGCTGGCTGAGTGGTGGCCACAGGGTCACTTCCTGGGGCTCTTCATACCTCACCCCTGCTCCAAAGCCACCAGAGTGATGTCAGGCTAGTGATCTCTTCTCTGCTCTGAGAAAGCTTTGTTCCCAGAAACCATAAGAAATTGCCCAAAGTCCTCTAAGTCTCCTCTCATGTTAGAGCTCAATAAAGTAATGGACCAGACACAGTCTGTGGCCTAAACTCTTTATCAGCCCCCAAAACACCACCAGGAGCTTTAAGGATGAGGAGCAGAGGCACCCTCCTGTCCCTGACTCCAGGGCTTTCTGAACATGACACCTACGTGTGTGTCTTGTGCCACATGGGGAGCCTCTGAATGATGGGGCATGAATGATGTTAGGAGTATTTTTTTTAAAAAAGGCTTCTACCCAGAGCTAAAAATAAGTAAATAAAAGCTCCCTGTGGAACATTTGGCCTTTAAGATTAATTAGTCAATTTAGAAATTACGTTTGTTTAAAGCCACCTTGGGAATGCTGTTGGCTGAGTTTCAAGGCCAGGGTGTGCGAGCCACTGAGGTAAACAGGTTGGTGAGACAGGACAAGGGACTCTGTCTGTAGGGCTCACAGGGCGGTGCTGTTACTATCTTGGTTCATTTTCTTCACCAATTAAGAAATTAAAAGGCAGGGAGCACTACAGGCAGCAGCAGTGGGGGAAGTCTCCCAGCAAACAAGAATCAGCCCACAGAGAATGACTTTTGTCAGAGGTGAGGAAAAACTCAGCAAGGCACAGAGAGACAGACAGACCTGCTGCAGAGCAAGCAAGGAGGCTTCTTAGTCTAGTGACAGAGACTGGTGCTCCTGTTCCTTGTGTGTCATTATCTGCTCCATCTCTCTAGCTTAGCACTGTGCACAGAGGCCAGTAAGCGCCCAGAGCTGACCCTGGAGCAAGCCAGGCTCCTAGGTAATTAGTCCATGTAGACTCCCTTCCAATCTCACCACAGACTCCCTGCAAGAAGAACCCACAAGACTTCCTTACTTCCTGAGATTCAAGATAGCCTTCTCATCCTTTCTGTGGGTTACCTCTGTCCACACTTGCCACACTTGGAATCTTGCTGCCAGATGCTTCCTCCCCCAGTCTCCTGTCCTTCTGCCTCCTGTCATCTATTTCTGACATACACCCCAATCTTTCCCTTTTGAGTGACCGACATCTGCAAGGGATTATTTATCCAAGGGCTGTGTGGCTGTCCTTTTGGCATCAGCTCAGGGCTAGGCAAGGCTGTCCAGCCCTGTGACCTTGCGGGTCGTGACCCATGAACTCCCCCCTCCTGCCTTCCCGCCTTGTCCATCCCTTCCCACACTTGGTACTTTGCTTCCCATGGTTCTAGAGTGAGGCTGTAGCTGCTGCTTCTTCTCCTCTTTGTTGAGTATCACATCCTTGTGCTCTGTGGCTTGGTTGTCATTCTTTTAGGATGTTGCCTGTGTTTCTCAGGCTCTGTAGTTATCACCCCCAAACCCTTCTCCCCAGGTCCTCTGTACAAACTATTCTCTCCTCCCAAGTCTTCTTTTGAAGCCACCGACCCTTGAAGTCTCAGGTTAAAGTGTCAAGATCAGAGACAGGCGCTAACCACATTACCTTATAAGGCAGCCTATGACCTTAGGATATGCTACCCAGACTGTCAGCCCTCTTATGAGGTGGTCACAGGAAATCTAGTCTAGTACCTGGGAGACATTATGCAGGCCATTCTGTCCCTCCTCCATGATAGCCATATAGATCAATAGAGCCTATAGATCAATATACACCAAGCATGTTACCAGAAGTAATGGGAACGTGTAACCTCTACACACAGAATGTGGACAAAGCTAGTGCCTTTTGGGGAATTCTTCTGTGGAACCCTGAAAGGTGGTGCTACTGAACATGACTGAGCCACGTGAGCCCACAGCTCCTGCACACCCCAGTCAGGTACTATGTAAACTGCAAACCTTAGCAGTTGGCTTGTCCCAAGTTGGAGATTTGTAAGCATAGTTAAAATCCCCAAACCATCATTGATCTACTAACACACTCTCCATGTGTTTGATATAAAGTTAAAGAAACATTTTGAATGATCTGGATGAAGAAGAGAATGCAGTTTAGTTACTCTAAAATTTCCTTTGTTTCCCAGAGCTTTATCAGTTGGCTCTACACTGTGACTGCCTTCCTACTTTGTCTCTTTCATTAACTTCAAGTGCATGAGAGGAGGCCTCCATTCCTTCCCGTTCCCTCCCTTCCCCCAAGGGATCACCAGGACCAGGTCCTGGTCCTTTAAAATGCAAATGACTCCGTGGTGGCCACTGGAGCTGGAAAGACCTGCCAGTGACCTGAACCAAGGGAGAAAGTGATTTAGTAGAACCTACCCCTCACCAGGGAGAGAGGCCAGGTCTGGATGATTCTCTGGTGTCTTAGGAAGAGTGTGTAGAAAGGTCTCATACAGAATCAGAAACTGGTCCCAGCTCCCAGAAAGTTCACGAAGCTGTTATGTGTGGTTGTCTACACCAGACGAGCTCTGCCTTTGTACCTCCATGTTGTTTCCATTCGGATAATGGCATATACCATACTCCTATAGCCACCCCAAACTGCCTGTGAGGTTGCTTTCATATGGTTCATGTTTTTTTGTAGTCATTTTCAACAGCTACAATAGCAGGGTAAATGCCAGAAAGTGGCCTTCCTGTGCAGGAATTTGTGACAAAGATAGCTCAAAAGGAATGAAGTGGGCATTGAATTGCTCGCCAAAATTAAATGTAAACTATGTAATTTATTAAAAACCCTGTGCCCTTCTATCAGGATGAGTAGCAAAGATTCATGGGTAGTGATCGGCTAAGCATCCAGGGATTGACATACGCATGTAGCGCTGGCTCCGCCACCACCCCATTGTCCCTCATCCACAGAAATGTCCAAGGTCAGCATTTCCCAAGGTCACCTCCCACAGGAGGGGGCTTTAGTATCACAGCGTGTGACCGGTAGCTGATAAGGAAATGCTGGCATAGACTCTCATGAAAGCAAACAAGACCGGCGTATCTACCGAGGCAGTGTGTTTGTGAACATACTAATCATTGTCCAGGCAAACATCCCAAATACTTGGCTGAGGACTAGGCTCAGTGTGGTGGATGTGATTTCCAAGGGAGGGTGGAACATGATTATTCATCTTTCCAAGGATTTTATGAATAAAGAGCTTCCAAACATTAGTTCTAGTGTGCTGTTTAGTGTTTTCCCCGGTCACGCTTTATGACCCATGCGTTTCTGGGTGACAGTCGACAAACTCGTAGCTCTCTGGTTCTTCTGCCTACGTTCTTCCACCTCAGGCCCAGTAGGTCCCTCTAGAACCTTCCATACCAGACAGTTACAAATTTATAGGTATGTCTACCTAGTCTGGCTAGCGTTCCTGAAGTCATTACCTTTGAGATTTCTTATCAGAGTAGTGGAAATCTTTCTGAGATGGCCTTTTCTGATGGTAGCATGTTTGTGAGTGGCCTGGGACCCTGTCAAAACTCAGGCTTTAGTCTCTAAGTCCAGGCTAAAAGCCTGCATTCCCAGCCCTCAAGCGTGTCTTTAGTTGATGATCCACAGAGCACACTTTGAGAAGCAGGGATACAGGACACATTCCTGTGATACTCCCACTTTCATTTGGTAATTGGGCCTTTGCTGGTGTGTCTATCTACCCCTGCGCCAGGTAGGAAACCTCACCTGCTGACTTTTCCTCCTAAAGTGATTTCTGTGATGAAGCTCTGGCTAACCACTTTTGAAAAAATAGATATTATTACACTTTATGTATTTGGGGGTGGATAAGTGTGTGTACACATGGCACACAAGTGCAGGTCAGAGGACAGCTTAGCAGTGTGACCCTCTCCTTCTACCATTCAGGTCCCAGGAATCAAACTCAGGTCATAAGACTTGGAAGCAACCCCTTTGCCCACTGAGCCATCTCACTGAGTTCTTCCCAACCCCCAGTTTTAGAAAGAACACTGCAGCAGGTTGACGATCTGTTTTCAAAAATGTTCCCAGAGATGTAAGACAGAATTTAGCTGTAAGTTGATCACAGTTACAGATTTCATTCCCACATGCCATCCCAACTCTAGAGAAGCTGAAGGCCCCAGAATGCAAACAAGCCCCCGAGAGGAGTTTTAAAAAGGAAAACTGCCTAACTCTCCGAAGCCCAGGAGGGTAGGATTTCACAGACCACACGAGTTGTGATGCTTTCAGCCAAACAGACTGATTGAATTAAGCCTTTCTGTGTTGGATTTCGTGCTGTCCTCTTTGGGATGGGAACATTGGAAGGGGGTGCACACTATGCAGCAACATAGTGGGATCCTTTGAAAGCTGATTCATCAGATTGCCTGTTTAAAATAAGGTTAAATGATTTGCTTAAAGAGAGGCCCAAAATAATTGCACAGCTCTGTCCTCCGAGTGAGAGGTCCACGGCCATCTCCCGGTGTCTGCCATCCCCCGGTGTTGGTAGAAGCAAGCGTCCTTGGAGTGCTGGGCTGCATTGGAGACACTGAACTAAGCCCATCAACCAAGGAAGTCTTGTTTTTAAACTCATTTAACATTTTGCTTTTGTTCTGAAAAAGAGTCTCACCCTGCAGCCCAGACTGATCTTGAACATAGGGCAATCTTCCTGCCTCAGCCTCCCAAGTGCCAGCATGCCCAGGTCTTCTTGAGACAGCATCTCATGTAATCCAGAATAGCCTCAAATATTCTATGTAACCGAGGAAGACTCTGAGCTGATTCTCTTGCCTCTACTTCCCAAGTGTTGGCATCATAGGTGTGAGCCACCACGCCTGGATCCCAGTTTTGAAATGGCCCTGTTATAGAATTAGACGTAGCAAGAGCGCTCATATATTCATGGTTAATAAGAGCGAGAAAGCAATGCTTCAGGGATATATTTATGAAAGAAGTTGAAGTGGCGTAAATACTTAGTTATTGGTGACAGAACCTACACAGAGCACAGAGCTGCAGTCACTAAGTTTTGCAAATGTGTGAGAGTCCATAGCACACGTGACAGGGTGCATAAATACTTAGAAATAATTCATGCACTTGCACTCAGGGTTGCCGCTGTGTTATAGGACAAACATTTCAGAAAGTCTTGGATTTTTTATGCAATTCATTTTAGAGAGATACTAAATCTTCTTAGAAAATGAGAAAGAGGGGCCTTTTGCCTAGAAAAACAACTAGGCTAATTAAGACCGACAATATAAATGGATACGATTATCAAGGGGAAATGAAGAGAAGTCCAGGGAAGCAGCTCACTGAAGGATAAGAAAGCAGTTCTCATCTCTAAGAGGAGTGCAGAAAACAGGAGCATGAATGTCACCACCCAGTTGGGTTGGTGTGACCCTAGGCAAGAATCCATGCCTTCACGCCCGTCATGGGTTCTGGCGTGGACGAGTTCTGAAGATGCTGAAAGCGTAGACTCCAGTAGTGAGTCAGGCTGTGAAAGAAAAGCTGTCCTGTGATCTTGATTTCTCGTCGTCGCAGGAAAAGGCTTTAGGAGAGTCAGCAGAGGGGCTGGAGAGATGGCTCGGCTGCTGAAGTGCTTGCCATACAAGCATGGAGACCTGAATGATCCCAAGTTTCCATGTCTGCACTTGGTGACACGTGCCTCTTCAGCTGAGCTAAATCAGCGAGCCCCAGATGAGCCCCAAATGACCCAGTGACAAAAGCAGTTTCATACAGCAAGGTGAATGGATGACAGTTGAGGTCAATATCCAATGGTGGCCTCTCTAGCCTTTACATGCATGCATAGCTACATATCTGTAATATATGTGTAACACAGACACACACATACACACACACACACACCACAGAATCAGCAAGCAAGGTCTAGAAGAATCTACCAATGAGAGTCTTCAGCTAAATGGAGGAGAGGATTTTAGAAAAATAGAATATACAAATACATGAAATATGCAAATTGCAATGTATAGGTAAAAACCCAAGCTGATTTTTTTATTGCTTTTTGAATTTTTATTCAGTATTTATTCTGAGAAACAAATCCGTCATAGAAAGTAATTGGTTTTTAGTCCATGTATCTGTTTTTTACAGATTTACCTTATGAGCCTCCCAGGAGATCAGCCTGGACCGGCCACAGCCACCTCACCCCTCAGTCCAAAGGTACAGGCTCAGTCCAGCCTTGATCTGCATGTCCCAAGGCAGGGGTCACTATAGCCAGGATAAAATATAATCTCAGTGGTTGATCTGTGGTCTTTCCAGCACATAGAGGGCTCCTTCCATTCATGATGAAACATATGCAATCTTTAAGCATGGCAAGTCTTTTTGTTTGAGATGCAACCTACTTTTATAAGGAAAAGAAATGAATGTAACGGTAATTCTCATTGTGGACAAAGGCGGTTCCAGGAGATGTTTACGTACTGATGAGCTAATTGCTGATTTCCTTTGCTGTGGCTCTGCTTGGCTTTACATCTTCCCTGGCACTTCCCTGTACACCCGTAGCCCATTTCATTCTCCTTTGTAAGCTAGCTCAAGTTTCTTTTTATTATGTTTAGAAGCAATGGCTACATTAGATTGTTTAAATCATTGGAAACATTTTAGGATGCTTATATTTGATTTCATTAGAGGGGGCAGTTTCTTCTTACTACAAATGCTTCTTGTTGTAGAATAAGATTGCTGTCTTGACAATTGATTATAAAGTGAATGACATCGAAGATGTGTGGCTCGATCTGAATTGCTAATTGTCTTTTTTTTTTTTTTTAATTCTTGGATTTTTCAGCTGCTCAGCCATCTCCCTCTGCAGTGCCCAAAACTGAAGACCAGCGTCCTCAGTTAGGTGTGTTTCAGAAACTGTCTTGTGACACACACACACACACACACACACACACACAACGGCTACAGGCTCAGACAGGAGTTTCTAAAGTGTGTCCCCCTTAAAATAAACTTCATATCTGTCATGTATGTAAAATGAGGTCTAGACTAGTAGCTGCTTAATTGGAAGGATTTTTACCAAAATCCTGAGATTTTACTAAAACTTCTCTAAAGCCTTTAAGTTGAACATGGGCAAACCACTCTTTCATTGAAGGCTGTGCCCTGGGGAGCTGTAAATTCTTTTACTTTGACTATCCATGGTATGCATCCTAATGCCTGTCAAGTCTGTCAAGTCTAAGGTGGAAAGACAGTGGGATGCTGGCTTTGAGCATCCTGGCTCTTATGGCCCCAGGTTCAACTTTGCCCCAGTTAGATCCTGGGTTATAGGGACTGTGGTTGGTGGTGGGAATATCAGACCTCATGTTTTTCTACCAACTATGATGCTTCCAGCAAGAAACTCTCCTGAGGTCCTGTGTGATATCTTACCTCATGCGGGAGGTAAAGGCAGGAATTTGGGGGTTAAGAGCATTTTTACCTCTGTGCACATAGTTCTGTCTGGCAACCTGACTCATCTTTTTCTACCCTAGATCCTTACCAGATCCTGGGACCGACCAGTAGCCGCCTTGCTAATCCAGGTGAGTTTTGTGGTCTGCTGCTCGACAGTTACTTTTGAATCTGGGACAGTTTCAGAAACTTGTACTGGTGAGAAACCTCTCCAACTGAGAAACTTGGCTTTCAGCTCTCATCTCACCAGACTGTTTTATTTGCCTTCATAGAAAGAATGGATCAGGTTATAGGTTAAGATTTGAGTTTAACCTAATTGAATTTATAGTGTTTCTCTAGGGTCGGTGCAACAAAGTAACAGCCTGCGCTTGGCTTAGTAACTTAGTAACTCTGTGTATTGGCTAGCTCTGGAGGCTGGAAATCTGAGGCCAGCAGGAGGAGGCTTCTGAGTTGTGGGAAAGGATCTGCTCACGCCTTTCTCCCTGGCTTCTGGATGGGCAAAAGCCGGTGCTTCCTTTATTGTCTTTACTCTTTGTGCTGCTATGTCCAGACGTGTGTGTGTCTCTGTGTCTGTGTGTGTTTGCTCATGTAACCCACAGTCCATCTACAATACCACACTATGTATCCCTTTTGTTTATAAAGACAGGCTCTCTAGTGCCTGGAATTCTGTAGTCTGAGCCACCTGTCCAGTGAGCCCGGGGGACCCACTTGTCTCTGCCTCATGACATGCTGGTGCTTGGCTTTTTAAAATCTAGGTTTTGAAGATCAGATTCAGACATCTCAGACTTTTCCAGTCAACTGGAATATGGGCCTCTTTGATGGAACTAGTCTGTTTTGGTCACCTCTGAAATACTTGTCTCTAAAACAAGGATTCCTAGGAGCTACTGGAGATTCAGCTTTCAATGTATGAATTTTAGGGGACAGGACCCAACCTACTACCAAGGAGATTCAATAACTGGTGTTTTAAAGAGATAATCTAATGACCATCAGAGTCCAGTTGTGGTCTCCAGGAGGATGTCTCTGAGTCAGATGCAGGGAGAAAACAGGCTCTTCGTACATACCTGACCGAGACTCTTCACCTGTCCTCACAAGGCGGTGGGTGCCAGCTAGCTTGCTCTGTGTGTTAGTTTTCAGATCAGAACCAGCTGTGCTACACTGGCAGGAATCCCAGGGTGCCGTGGCATCTGCTTCATATTCTCAGCTGTAAATTTGATGCCAAGATGTCACGGCCACGCCGTAAGAACAGGCTGGAATTTCTGTCTCACAAACCCCAAGCCAAACAGGGCTTGGAAGACAGAAAACTTCAGATGCTCTCATCGTGTGCGTCCCCACGAGAGAATCCACACTCGGAGAATGTGAAATACCGTCATTGTTGAGCAACCGAGCCTGCCATGAAATTGTGATTATTGCTGATTAATTCAGTAAACATGTTCTGAGCAGCCCGGTAAATGAGGAGGCTGTTTTCCTACATCGCTTTAGCCCAGTGCACATGCTGGGTACCAGCACCTTGTTGGCTTGTCAGTTCATCCCTGGGGTGACATGATACAGTTCACCCAGGCACTTGTCACCTAGTGGAGAGAAGGGCACAGCACACACAATACTCCACAGCCCGTGGAATCACTCAGTGGCCAGGACTTCCAAGCAGCCCCGCTGGTGCTTCTCTCAGTCGCCCATTGGTAACTGAGGTTGCTGTTCTGATGCCCATTGTGGCTCTGAGGCTCTGGAGACCGTCCCATGCACAGAGTGCTCACTGTGTGCTTTTAAGGACCAAGTTTGAATCCCCAACACTGCATCAAAGATAAGTAGAATGAATGTGTGTTTCAAGTCCTCCTGGTGCAGGAAGGGATGCAGAGATGGGAGAATCCCCAGGAGCTCACTAGGACAGCTTGGCATAAGTAGCTGTGAGGAACAGATGCCTCAGACAAAGTGCAAGGCAAGATGGACGCCCGATATCATTTCTCTCATTTCCACAGGTGTGTCTGCACATGTGCACATGTGAGTGCACGCACATGCACACACATGAAGATTTTGCATGGCTGCTTTTGCGTGGTGATAACTAGGCTTTGGAAAAGCTGGTCTGGCAGTAACATTCAGGTTCAATTATAAAGACGCACTTGAAGGCTCCAGGCTCTGGGAAGACCAGCCTAGGCTGTGAAATAGCAAGGTGGAAGCCTCCACTCCATGCAGCACCACTCAGAGAGCATGTTTATGCCTGAGGTTCCGCCAGGTTTTGCATGGCCCAGAACATTGTTATTTCCGTCCTCTAGAAGAGGAGTCAGGGGCCCTGAGGGGTCAAGGAGCTTTCCCTGGGTCACACTCCAACAGAAAGGAGCCTCAGTCTGGGACCTGTGTTCTCAGAAGTCTGACTTTGTTTCTTTTTTCTACACTTCTGGAAGATGAGCTTGACCAGGAGGAGGGAAGCTTTGAGAAACATGAGCCGTGGGTACTTTTACTTAGTTGTACAGCTGTTGAGGCTGGAGGGATGAGCCTGAGGAAGAGGAGGGGGAAAGAGGACAAGGCTTAAGAGCAAGAAGAGGTAGAGAAAGAAGGAAGAAAATCAGCAAGCTGCTTTAGGCAAACTAGAACTCACTGAGAGAATGAAAGGGGCTGGCTCTACATTTCATGGATCGATGAGCAATTCACTAATTGTAGGCTTTTTGTTCACTGGAACCTCATTTCATAAAACAAGCACTCAAAGCCATAAATGGCCACATAGATCCTAACACAGTAACAGTGTAGGACTTCCATACTCTGCTCTCGTGTTTAGATATTTCTCCCAAACTAAAACCAAGTAAAGACACTGCAGGATTGAAATGTACTAAGGATGAACTGGAGTGTGTGTGTGTGTGTGTGTGTGTGTGTGTGTGTGTGTGTGTGTAAAATAGTGGAAAGGGAACATGCATTTGGGTTTTTTTTCCTGAGAATCATATGGAAACTTCTTCAAAAATCTTTTTGTCCATTTTTAATGAAAAGACTTTCATTATACAATATTATTTTTTTTTTAAATCCTGTAAGCAGATGTGCCATGTGAGGTCATGGGCACCATGTTTATGTAGACACCCTTAAAAGCCAGAAGAAGGTGCTCAGTCTCCTTGAACTGAGGTTTTAGGTGGCTGTGAGCCATCTCAGCATGGCTGAGGGCGAACCTGCCAATTCCTTTAACTACCCAGTCACTTACCAACACCTGTCCTGCATATGCATGCACAAGCTGATGTCAGTACGTGGGCATCCCAACATCTCCACTCCAGGTATGCATCTGATGTGTGCTTTGAACACTTAGCTCTCCTGCTGAGAAAGGTGTGTCCTGGCATCCCTACCTCATGAATCAGTGAGGAGCCACTAGGTCCTCTACATTCCATCAGAATCGCTGAGCTCCTGGGATGGACTCCAAGTTCCTTCCTGTGGAACAGCCTTCCTTGAGTTCTGTCCGGTGGCCAGGCATTCTGTAAGATGCATCCAGCTCCTTGCAGAGGGACAGAGAGCCATTTCAGAGAAGATTTGCCAGTTGTTAGGACATGACATCTTGTTACGTTTAGGCGAGTGCCCAGCAGTTTGTAAGCCCAAGAGAGGATAGCCTAGGAAGAACCAGCAGGCTGTGGAGGTATGTGTAGGCACCTGGCCAGAAGACTGGTCTATGTCGGACAAAGAATACCAGCCTGAAGTTTGACCTTTGTTGACCTTGGCATAAAGGTCCATCCGATCCCATGCCCCTGTTTTCTAAGCACTCCAGTGAGTTAAACATGATTTTGCAGGGATTAACCACCCTGTCACATGTGAGCATTCAGTCGTGCCTAGCCCCAGTGAACTTCAGAATGAATGCCCAGCCCTGAGAACAAGCCCGGTCCAAGCATCTACCTGGCCAGTGTGGTGGTCCTGGATTGTCAACTGCTTCTGGCTACTTCCTGCCTGTCAGTGAGAAAGACTGACTCTGCCGTCACAGACAGGCCACTGTGCTTCCTGGTATCTACATGGCCTCTTCGAATCCGAACTCCAGTCCTTACATTTGCAATGACAAGAGGTTAAAGCCCTGAGCTGTCTCCCAGCCACAATACTGTCTATTTTTACTGGTTTGGCTGGCGAGCGACTCCCCCTCCGAACCCTTAGTATACTTTGTGTCAGGGTTCTAACTCTTTATTCCCAGTGCGCCCCACCACAGCATGAACGTTACAGTCCAGGCGGCCGTGACAATTTCATAAATGGCCTTTGAACTATTGGCAAACAGTAGCTCACTTATCTTACTGATTCCCCAGTACCCATACCCTCAAAATCCTTGAGAACTCTTGGCTCAGTGAGGACATGTGTGGCCTCAATGACTTAAGAGATTGACCAACTGCTGCTGTTTAGATAGTGTTTTACCTAAGCATTTGTTGGTTTTTACAGCGACTTTCATTTTCACGTTTGGAGGCCAGTGGATTTTGCTTTTAGAGCTCTTCTGGGGCTTGGCAGGCTTGCCCTGAGCCCTGAGCCCTGTGTTTTCCTAGCTAATAAGTAAAGTAAAACAGCCCAGGGCAGTGTGAGCTCATCTGTCCTCCAAACTTTGAGCTCCCTGCCATGAGTGTAGGGATTGCATGTTTTCTGGCTCTTCAGAAGCAAGGGAAGACGGGAGACTCCCCCCCTCTCCTGTCTCCCCCCCCCCCCCCGCCTCCCTCCTACACATGCTCATAAGGGGACAGACTCCCAAAGATGATGCCAATGTTTGAACAGATACCAAGTGTTATTTGTTCTGTGTATTTGTACAAAATCTGTAGGGTGGCTCGCTCGCCATGGGCGGAAGCGGACACTAAATATTTATTTTCCAGCAACTGTCCATGTTTGGAGTGAGGCATATGTTAGACTGTTAAATCCAAAACCCACAGCTTCTCCTATTCCCAGGTCATCTGTGGAATCCTTTTCTCAAGTTTTAATCCTCTGGTTACAGTATATATACCAAAACCATATGGTTCTCTTGTTCCGTCCTTTCTATTTTCCAATGCATATTAATGAGATGTTGGCGGCAACAGCCCTCGATTGAGAACGGTTTGTATGCGTAGCTCTGCAACAGCATGGGCCGCCATTCCGACAAGCTACAAGCTGTTAATACATCACAAATGTGTCGTTTGACTGAAAACAACCCTTTCCGTAATATCATCAAAAGACGCTGACCTTTCTCACGGCGCTGTTAGATGGGCGGATCCACAGACAAAACATGTCCATGTAGCCTGCATAGAAACAAGGACTGGGCAGTATACAGAGGGGGGCCTGGTGGGAAGGGTTCAGAGAAAGCGAAGTCATAACTGAGTTTTACATTCCATCAATTCCCTGAATAAGTGGCAGTCAAAGTTAATGTGATCATTGATCATATCTATCATATTACTTATCATAACATAAAAGATGATCATCTTTCTGGTGATGAGCCCAAGGCAGTGTGCTTCCCTGGAGTCTTGGAAGAGATCTGCCTCCCACTCACTTTAAAACTAAAATGCATGCCATATAATGTTGTTTCTCCTAGTACCCAACATGACTGTCACTCAGGGCACAAACAGTAGACAGAACTAAAGTGTCCCTCTGTCCATCTGGCCTTTAGTATCTGGATATGGAGATGTGCTTGTCCAGCCAAGGGTTGCTCTCTGGAGAAGTGTGAAGCCTGGGGCAAAGCAAAGCAGCACAAGAGAAGCCTGGTGCAGAGCCTACCTATTCCCTGTACAAACCCAAGATCCCTTGGAACCGTGTAGCATGGCGGCTAGAATGATAGGCTTAGACTTTTCTCTGAGAAGACGTGAGAGTCAGAGACAGGGTTCAGTCAGTCAGGTGCTTGTGTTGCAAACACTAGGAGCTGAGTTTGAACTCCAGAGCCTGAGTCAAAGAGAAGAAAACAAACAAAAGAACAAATACAAAGACGTAACCACAAAGTATGGTTGTGAACAGTGATAACCCTAGTGGTATGTGCAGGCAGGCAGGTGGATCTCGGCGCTCAAGGGCCAGGCAACCTAGGCTAATGGTAAACCCCAGGCCATCGAGAGAGCCTGTCTTAAAAAACAAAATAGGGCAACATAACCAAATTTCTTTCTTATCTTTACACGCATATATGTGTGTGCATGTACACACACACAATTATACACATGTGTACACAGATACACAAGCACAGATATCCATACCCACACATCAACATACATGAACTAGCACACATGTATATACACAGACACACACCCCCACACACTCGAACAAGTATACACGTGTACACAGATACACAAGCACATATATCCACACCTTCACATCAACATACATGAACTAGCATACACATGTGTACACACACATACACACATACATGAACATGTATACACACTTACACAAGCACATATATCCACACCCACAGACATCTATGCACGTGTACACACACAGAGACACACATTCTCTCTCTCTCTCTCTCTCTCTCTCACACACACACACACACACACTGCTCATTCTGACTGAGCCAGGGTCTCTTTGATTCCAAAGAGTTCCACCCGTAGCCTGTTGTCTTTTAGAAGCACTGTGGCACATGGGTTTCTGTCATGTTGCATTTGGCCCAGGATTGGGAATGGGCGATCTTAGTTTGAAACAGAGCCAGTTCTTTTTCCAAACTTCCTCATTTGGAGCGGGTTAATTCTGTCCTAGGAAAAGTCCTGACAGAGCTGCCATCTGAGCACCCGCCAGGTCTTATGTTAGAAACAACAGTGTTTACTTCCACTCTCTATTTGCTTTTCCATAGACTCGTAGGTGTTCGTTTCCTAAATCTGACTTCTGTTATTTCACTTTACCCAGCCAATATAAATGGCGGCAGGCCATTATTGCCATCCACAGAATGGCCTTTTCCACCTCACAAAATGGGGGGAAAGTAGCTCGTTCATCCCCCTGAAAACAGGGTGACCCAGGCGCTCTTTGAAGAATTCCAAAGTAGAAGAAACATGCTGAACTTTGCTCTGGGTGTGTTCTCCCTGTGTGTGTGTGTGCATGGAGAAGTTGGTTCTATGAGGCCAATGTGTGAGCAATCAGGGACTGCCATACAAGGTCAAGTGTCCTAGAAGTGGAGGCAGAGATAAGGATCCCCAAGTGGTGGCTCCTTAAGGGTCCATTCTCGGGAGGAAGCAGCACTGGGCAGGAGGAACACTGAGGAGCCTCCCAGCCTTCTTGAAGCTGAGCCATCGTGTGCCAGCCTGGTTCCTAAGCATCTACGGGGTACAGGCAGCATTCAGAATCAGCGTGTCCTGTAGTCCCCTTTCGTCAGTGTGGCCTGGAATATCTGGGGGTGGAGCTCTTCCTGTTCAGCCAAGGATTGCTCTCTAGATAAACGAGGAGCCAAGAGTCAAAAGTCACAACAGCCCAGGAGCAGAGAGATGGGGCTGGGGTTGAAGACCAGACCTGGTCAGGAGGTCTATCATTGAGGACTGAACCTTCTGTCCTTGGTTCTGATTGGCTTTGTGTCCCTCCTGATCATTAGGTAGTGGCCAGATCCAGCTGTGGCAGTTCCTGCTCGAACTCCTGTCAGACAGCTCCAACTCCAACTGCATCACCTGGGAAGGCACCAACGGGGAGTTCAAGATGACAGACCCGGACGAGGTGGCTCGGCGCTGGGGGGAGAGGAAGAGCAAGCCCAACATGAACTATGACAAGCTCAGCCGCGCCCTCCGCTACTACTACGACAAAAACATCATGACCAAGGTGCACGGGAAGCGCTACGCCTACAAGTTTGACTTCCACGGGATTGCCCAGGCCCTGCAGCCCCACCCTCCTGAGTCGTCCCTGTACAAGTACCCCTCCGACCTGCCATACATGGGCTCCTATCACGCCCACCCCCAGAAGATGAACTTTGTGTCTCCCCACCCTCCCGCTCTCCCAGTCACATCTTCCAGTTTCTTTGCTTCCCCGAACCCATACTGGAATTCACCGACTGGGGGCATCTACCCGAACACTAGGCTCCCAGCCAGCCATATGCCCTCTCACCTGGGCACCTACTACTAGAGACCAGATGGAGGCCTTTCCCAACAGTGTACAATCGCCTAGCAGTCGCCACAAACTCAGCGAACACAAATCAAAAGTGCCTCGTGAGGAGTGGAAACGGTTGGCCAGAGCTGGGGAAGGAAGCTGGGGGGGGAAAAAAAAACCAAAGACTCGCAGGGGAGGGTGGGTGCCACCCAAGTATTACTACAGAAATAGAAGAAGCTCAAAATATACTGTACATGGACATATAACCTGTGGTCCACCCTTGTCAAAGACATTGTATGTAGAAAAGCTTGACCAAAAAGAACAACTGCCCAAGGAAGTGGCCTTAAGTAGTGTACAAACTGTAGAGTGTGGGACCTTGCTTGACCTACCAGGATTGAGTGAAAGCAATAGAACAGGAACAGACTTGGCCTAACACACCATGTATGATGTCATTTGAAGGGAAACTACCTGTGTTTAAAAATAGAAACCATGTCAAAACCAAAGAAGAAGCAGACAAAAACAGAGATGGCGGGCCCCTCCACAGACCACAATGGCTGTGGACTTTCTTGGCTGGCATTTGCTTGTTTTCTTTGAAATCAGATTCGTTCCATTTGATAGAGAGCTGCCAGCTCTGTCAAACTGTGAAGATGACCCAGGGTCTCATCTCCTTTTCAGTATTATGGGAAATGTGAGCCATGTGGTGGGTGGGGGCTGTGCATGTTGTTGGGAGTATGAGATTGTAGGAGAGAAGCTGAAATGGAGGAAGTAGAGGAAGGGCTGGGGGAGGGAGTGAAGGAGGAGGGAAAGGAGAAGGGGGAAAGGTGGAGGGGGAGAGGAGGAGGAGGGAGAGGAGAAGGGGGAGAGGTGGAGGGGGAGAGAAGGAGGAGGGAGAGGAGGAGGAAGAAGAGGAGAGAGAGGAAGGGGAGAGAAGGAGGAGGGAGAGGAGGAGGAAGAAGAGGAGAGAGAGGAAGGGGAGAGAAGGAGGAGGGAGAGGGAGAGGAGGAGGAAGAGGGAGAAGAGGAGGAAAGGAAAGGATAGAAGGCAGCTGCTCAAGCCACCACAGCTGAATTTAGGGCACCTTGGGACCAAAGGGCATGAGTTGAGAGATGTTTGATGCTGTCAGTGTTGTAAGGACACAGATTTGTGGAGGACTGGGAGCAGTAGTATTCAGAACCAAAAATATGTCTCTTTGTGAAAAGGAAATCATAACTGGAATTGTCTGATATTTTTTAACAAAAATTCAGAACCTCAGCACTCGGTGGAGGCTTTTGTCCTTCCCGGGAGCAGTCGAGAGGTGACCTTGGTAGCCACCATGGTCAGAGACCACACAGGCATTGTGGGTAGGTGGGCTCCAGTTTTCCTTAATGAGTCGCGAACGCTGTGCGTTCGTCAGAACGAAGTCTACAAGTCAATGGGTTTTTTCTTTTTATATAATAATTATATAACTTATGCATTTATACACTACGAGTTGACCTCGGCCAGCCAAAGACACACCACACACAAACAAACACACACACACACACACACACACACACAAGAGACAATCAAAACATATGATGTGGCCTTGAATTTTAACTCTGTAATGCTTAATGTTTACAATATGAAGTTACTAGTTCTTAGAATGCAGAATGTATGTTAATAAAATGAGCTTGGCCTCTCACGGCGAACCAGAACGGTGGTAGTCTCCGTTTGTGCTTCTTTGCTGATGAACAGTTGTCTAGCAGAAACTTCGCCGACTCTTAGGGGTTTGTGTTACAGTCTTAGTTTGTCCAAGAATGTGAACAGATGGCCGTCATACAGATGTACTGTTACCCAAGCACACAAGCAGCATGGGCCTCCTGACTCCCACGAGCTCCTTGCTCTCTCATTTTCACCCAATATGGAAAGAACACAGGTTTCTCCTAAGGGCCTCCATGATTGCTCTGAGCAGGTAAAGAGACCTCCACAGCTGAGGCTGTCACTAAGGAGTTCTATTCTGCACTGGTCACCCGGCTTATTGTCATGATCATGCGATTCTTGATGAGTGATAAACAAGCCATTGTTAAGCCAAATTTTGTCATCATGATCGGTACATCAGTCGCAGAGAACTGCAGTTTCTTGTTAAAAAGCATCAGGGGAGCCCAGGAGATGGCTCAGTGACTGCAGCTCTTGCTTGCAAGCATGAGGACCTGAGACTGATCTCTAGACGCTTTGTAAAAGTCAGGTACAGTGGCCCACCCTTGTAATCCCATCTCAGCGAACGGCAGATTCACAGATCCCTGGAACTCACTGGCCAGTTAGCCTAGCGTGCTCTGTGAGGTTCCAGGACAGTGGGAAACCTTGTCTCAAAAAAGTTATTTATTCTCTGACCCCTTAGGTCAGACCCATAGGCATGTGTGCACCCACATACAGAAATACATATACACGTGAATACACACGTGTGCACATGTGTGCATCCACTACATATGCACGCACGCGCACACATGCACACGCTCACCCACACATGCATATGCGCGTGTACACACACGCACACACATGTGTATACACACATACACACGCACACACGCACAAACACACGCATGCACAGTAAAGCCCTGAGGTACAGCTTCTGAGCTTACCACTCCTCATTCTGAGGACTCCCCCAGCGGATGCTCTGGCCTTACACCCTGGAGTCCTCATTTCTGGAGTGGCCTTCCCAGCTCTCCTTCATACACACTTTATTGTCTATGATCTCACATCAATTTTTCTAGACATCTCTTGTCTTCATGTCACAAAGGCTACCCACCTGGGCCTAGGTGCTATGGCGGTCCACCTTCTGAGAGCAGCAAGCCAAGGCCTGACTCAAGCCTAAGCCAGAGTCAGGTTTTTAAATGGGCTGTTTCATGTCATAGCAGTTTCAGGACTCGGTTTGCACTTTGTAATCCCTTCGCTATGATTCAGTGCACTCGCCAGTCCCCTGCGCTGTGCATTTTGGCAACAGTCTGTGAACTCCGTAGGGTGTGATTACCAAAGCTTCAGGCGACCTCATTGCAGGATGGAGAGGAGTCCAGATGTCAGTCATTCTGCAGCAGCTGTGGGAAGGCCCGTTGATGGTCTGCATCTCCTTAGGAGAAAAGAGAGCAGAGCACCAGTGTTGGCTGCTAGGGTAGGGATAGAGCAGCCATGTGGTCCTGGGGCCAAGCCACGTGGTCCTGGGATGGGAGAGCTACAGGTCCTGGGGGGGGGAGCCATTTGGTCCTCAAGGGGAGCCATGTGGTCCTGGGGGGAGCCATCTGGTGGTGGTGGGAGAAGCCATGTGGTTCTGGGATGGGGGAGCCACGTGGTCCTGAGGGGAACCATGTGGTCCTTGGGGGGAACTACGTGGTCCTGGAATGGGGAGTCATGTGGCCCTGGGAGGGAGTCATGTGGTCGTGGGAGTAGGAGAAGCCATGTGGTTCTGGGATGAGGAAGCCATATGGTCTAGAGGGAGCCACATGGTCCAGGGGGAGCCATGTTCTGGGGATAGCCATGTGGTCCTGGGGATAGAGGTGAGATGAGAGATTTAGTTTTGCTGTGCAGAGCTGGGAGCACCTACGTTCTTTGTGTAATGTACAAATTCATTTGGGTAATCACTCAATTCCCCACACCCCCTTGGAGACCGCACTGTTAGTGAAATAATAGAAGCAAGACACAGCCCTTAGATTCAATCCTAACATATGTTCTCAGTTAGGTCCCTCACAGCCCTCCCCTCAGTCCCCTGCACACTTGGGCTGGTAGCAATCCCCAGGAGTAGCCTGAGAAACTGCATAATTTTGAGATAACACAGTATTTCTGGTTCTCTGGAATAGGTGAGTCTTCAACCCAAGTTGAACTAATGGTCAAGGTCAAGGTCTGGGTCTGTGCTAATCAGTCTCCAAGGCCTTCTATGGGGCTTTGCTCTATCTCCCCTCCCCTCACTGTCTCTCCGTCTTCTTCGGGATGTCCCTTGTATGAAGGCCACCTTCTGGCAAGCCATGTCATCAAGGACCTTTGGGACTCTACTGGATGCGATCCCCAGTCTCAATCAAGACTTGACTGACCCTCATCCCACCCCATCGTTGCATCTTGGAAGGTTCCAGATGACATCTTGTTGGGCTCTGTGTCCCTTTGAGTACCCATCTAAATGACTGACATTGATTCGCCTACCCCTTGGAAGCCAGATCCCAAAGAGCTTGGCCTCGAGGATAGGTGCTGTGAGCATGGCGGAGTTCTGCAAGCTGGGGAGGGAACTGTAACCATTGAAGCACAGCAGAGCTGGGGCCAAGATAATGCTGCAGCTGTGCAAAGAGCAAGGTGAGTTCTGTAAATACCAGGTTAGAGAAATACCACAGACTGTAAGTGCGGCTGGCTGGCAGAGGCTGGTCACCCGGGTTGAGGGTTATAGTCTTTTCGTCTGGCTGCCATATGACTGTGATGGAGCCACTATCCTGCTCCCTCACTCCGACAATTAGAATGAAGCCATAAAACCCAATCCTTCCTTCCTTAAGCTGATTCTGTCAAGTGGAGCCGTAGCTTTGTGGTAGGACACTGGCCTAGCATGCACAGGTTCTAGGTTCCACACAAGGCTCACAGGTAGGTCAGAAATGTGCTGGGATCCCACCCCAATACAAACACTTAGACATGAGACTAGAAAGCAGCACATGGAGAGGTTGTGAAAGACATGATGCTGGTAAAAACTAGAGCCAGCAGGGAAGGATCCACATGTGGACCAGCCACACAGAGCCAGCAGGGAACAATCCACATGTGGACCGGGCACACAGAGCCAGCAGGGAAGGATCCACATGTGGACCGGGCACACAGAGCCAGCAGGGAACGATCCACATGTGGACCAGGCACACAGAGCCAGCAGGGAACGATCCACATGTGGACCAGGCACAACCATTTCTCCTAGTTTTTTTATGTACTTATTTGTATTTCATGTATATGGGTGTTTGCCTCTGTGTGTGTGTGTGTGTGTGTGTGTGTGTGTGTGTGTGTGTGTGTGTGTGTCCATCTGTCCACAGTTCTTGTGGAAGCTGGAAAAGGGTTTTCAATGCCTGGAGCTGGAGACAGTTGTTAGAGACTGTGTGAGTAGGAGCTGAACCCTGGCCCTTAGCAAGATCAGGGAGTGCTCATATCCTAAGCTCATATATCTCTCCACCTCCTCTCCTAATTAGCTTTAGTGGTGACCTTGACACTATCTAGAGTCACCTCAGACTCTCCAGTAAAGGACTGCCCAGATCAAATTAGCCTGTGGGGGTGTCTTCGAGAGGTTCCTTGATTGTTAGTTGATATAGGAGAGCTCGGACCACTGTGACTACCACCATTCCTGGTCAGGTGGTCCTGACCTGTGTAAGAAAACCAGCTAAGCATGAACCTACAAGCAAGGCAGCAGGCAGTTTGGTTTCTGCTGAACTCTGGCTATGAGCGAGTTCCCAGGTTGAAGCTGACGATGCATTAAGTAACAAGTGGTCCCAACTTCGGTTCCTGCCTGGACTTCCTGCCCTGCCCTTCCTGGATGATGATGGACTGTTCTGGAAGTGTAAGTCAGGTAAAACCTTCCCTCCACAAGCTGCACTTGGTGAGAGCATTGTACCAGAGCAACAGAAGGGACACTAAACATGTGTGTCCTCTGATTACATGTGTGTTTCTAATTCCTATGAAACGTGCTTTTATGCTTATTGTATTTGCTCTTTTTATTTAGAATTTTATGAGTAGTGTATCTGCTCAATTTCCACTATATCCTCTGTCCCCCTCATGCACACATGCACAGACATATACACACACAGACACACACATACACATATACACACACAGACACACACATACACATAGACACACACATACAGACACACACAGACACACATGCACACACACAGAGACACATACACAGACACACACAGAGACATACATGTGCGCGTGCGCGCACACACACACACACACACACACACACACACACGTGAGCCCATTTACTTTTGTTCATATGTACACGTGTTTAAGGCTGACTGCCTGGTCACTGGAGAAGCTGAATCTCCCCCTCTCTCAGCAGCCATTGACCGCCTGTAGATGTTCACCTAGGGGTGGGGTTTTGTAAACTTGCTCCATCCCTATTGGATGTCCACTGGTATGGTCACTGTGGAGGTCGTGTTTAGGCAGCCATATTGTTGAGACTTCGTAGGTGCAGCATCCCTGTAATATTTAGAAGACACTCTCTCACAGCAGACATTCTGGTCATCTGTCTCTTACAGTCTTCCTCCACAGTCCCTGGGTGTGTGGGTTGTGTTACAGACATAATCAAGTGGGGGTAGGGTAGGGGATCATGATCAGTTTTCCTCTGCGTTTTGATTAGTTTTAGATTTCTATGGGTGGCCTTCCATGGGACAACTGTGTAAAACTGCTTCACAGGTTAAGCCTTCTATCTAGATCTCCCAAGGTCACAGACAAACTATTGTATATTGCCACCGAACCTCCACACTGATCAACTTCATACTGACCTAAAAACCAGTGCGAAGGTCATCTGGGCGTGAGATCACAGGTGTCAACCACCCTGGGGGCTGGCACAGTCCGTGACAGTGGTAACTTGTGTGCGTGGCTGAACCAGGAGGCTTAGATATTGGAGGCTTCAGGACGTTCCCAGGTGTGTGGTCAGAAGCAACACGTTTATAGGGCCACTGTTTATAGGACCTCTCCCTCATTAGACCGCCAAACCTTCTCCCTCATAGCAGGAAGCCTGCCTCCTGTGACACCCGTGCATAACCTCAACCATTCGGTGTGAGGGCACGGGAGAGGGAATTGTCAGTCACAGCCTGCTCGGCATTAGATATGGCTCAGCTAAGAGTGTTAGCCTGCCTCAGGGACTCCCAGCCCTTCTGCAGACTAACCGTTTCCACCTCAGAGTTGGCAGAGGAGGCTGACTGAGAGCCAGGGCAGCCTTCCTATGTGGGCTTAGGAGGTGGAGAAGAGAGGAGTGCAGGTCAGAGGTTGTGTCCTCTGGTATCTTGACTTGCAAGCTGTGACAGGTTGCCAACTTTGTGTTTCTTGTATGAGGTGTGTATGTGCCTGTGTGCATATGCGCATGCATGTACGCATGAGTGTGTGTGTGCGCGCGCGTGCGTGTGCACTTGTGTGTTCAGGTGCATGTGGAGACCAGATGTTGATGTCAAAATGTCTGTCTCAATCTCCTCTCACCTTAACTTTTTGTTTGTTTGGTTTTTTTTTTTTTTTTTTTTTTTTTTCCCGAGACAGGGTTTCTCTGTATATCCCTGGCTGTCCTGGAACTCACTCTGTAGACCAGGCTGGCCTCGAACTCAGAAATTCGCCTGCCTCTGCCTCCTGAGTGCTGGGATTAAAGGTGTGCACAACCACGCCCGGCTCACCTTAACTTTTGAGACAGCTTATTCACTAAACCTTTTTTGGCTAGATTAGCCAGCCAGCATGCTCCAGGATCGCTCTGCCTCTGCTTCCCAGCATGCCTCGCCACCTCCACGCCCCCGCCTCTGCTTCCCCTTCCCTGAGTTACAGATACTCTCCTCCATGCCCAGCATTTCTTCTGGCTGCTGGGAATATGAGCTCAGGACTTATGCCATTGAGTCATGTCTTCAGCCCTGATACAAACAACTTTTAAGTAAGTTTAGGTAATTTCTTTCCTTCTTGGCAGGGCTACAGCTGGGAAGGTTGGAGGTGAGTGGGTGGTAACTTCTAAGCCGTTTCCTGTTAAGGATAAAGGGAAAAGAGAACGTGAGGTGTCCGCTCCTTTCCTGTGGTTCCGGGCTCTGGAGGTTAGGCTGTGGTTCTAGGCCATGGTTGCAGACTAAAGGCTCGAGTTCTTGGACACCATTGCAAGCTATGGACCCAGGCCATGGCTCTTAGACCACAGCTCCAGGCCATGGTTCCAGACCACAGCTGCAGGCCATGGGTCCTCAGGTCATGGTATCAGGTCAGCGATTTGAAGCTACTACATGAAAACGGGTTCAGACTGCTGGTACTGTGGGAAGGGCTGACCTATGGTCTAAGGAATGTGAGTCAGGATTCCAGGCCCAGAAAGAACCTTCTTGGTGGGCATCATTTCCCTCCTCTGAACTTTAAGACCAGTTGTTGGTATTTTTTTATGTTAATAAGAGAGAAATGGACAAAACATATATACGTGAGTCTTTTAATTTAACTTGCACAATAACACTATGAAATATTCTCATCTCCTGTCTTTTATGTGTGAACTTGAAGCTCTGAGACTGATTGTTAGAAATCAGACTACCTCACATGAGCACCTTCCGGGTTCTGACGGCCTCCCTGGGAGAGTCTTCCCAGGCTGTCAGGCTAGGTGCCCTCCCATGTCTTGGAATTCTGGTCAGAAGCCTGCCTGGTGGTAGCCATCAACAGGAAATGAAACACAACCCTCCCATTTCCCCCATCCCATCCTCCAGTCTCAGCACACGACAGCGGCTGCCAGGTGGTGCCTCTGATACAGAGCACAGAGCACGCTCGTTGAAAGCACAGGGTTCCAGCAGTCCTAGCTGCTTGTGCCCGACATCAGTGAAGAGACTCCGCACACATGGGCTGCTCACTTGGTGTCTCCACTGATCTGCCTTTGTCTCTCAGAGATGGAGGCCAGCTCCCACTGGGAAGGTCCTGCCTCCAGGTCAAGCTCCCCCACTCCTGTCCATATTCACTATCAACCGGGGAGTCAGACAGACAAATAGACAAATACAGCTGCAATAGGAGAAACCGGTTCACATGTAGCAGTGGGATGATAGCATCCCAGCCCTCATTGATATGTTTAGCCAGACACGGGGCAGAAAGCAGACTCCTAGACAGAGACAGGTATTTCAGAGTAGGTCTCACCTTCTCCTGTGGGAGAAAGCCTGCATGAGAGCTTTACGAACCCTTTCTATGGAAACGTGGCTAATGAGGATTAACAGTTCCGTACGCGACAACGGAGGACAATGGACTTGTCTAGGGTTGGGTGACTTAGCAGTTCTTCTTGCTCTCACCACAGTCTGCCTCTGTATCTTTGACAGCCCTGGACACGAGGCACTTACAAAGAGAGGGTAAGGTGGAGCATGAAGGCAGGCTTCTGTGACCCCAGCAATTGAGAGGCAGAGGTAGGAGGATTCAAGCTTATTCTCAGCTAGACAGCAAGATCAAGGATGCCCTGGGCGTCAAAGCTGCATCTCCGTCACTGTTTACGGTCACTCTTCCAGGTTAGGCAGCATTGTGGCAGGGAAGCAGAGGAAGAAACTTAAAGAAACCACATCCCATCCCCACATCCCACCACATCCCATCCCCACAGCAGAAAGGAATGAACCAGCGCACACATCCCTGATCTCAGCTGGCTTTTTTTTTTTTTTTTTACCAAAGTGTGGACACTTTGCCCCTTCCTAGAATTGGGAACAAAACACCCATGGAAGGAGTTACAGAGACAAAGTTTGGAGCTGAGACAAAAGGATGGACCATCTAGAGACTGCCGTATCCAGGGATCCATCCCATAATCAGCCTCCAAACGATGACACCATTGCATACACTAGCAAGCATATGCTGAAAGGACCCTGATATAGCTGTCTCTTGTGAGACTATACAGGGGCCTAGCAAACACAGAAGTGGATGCTCACAGTCAGCTATTGGATGGATCACAGGGCCCCCAATGGAGGAGCTAGAGAATGTATCCAAGGAGCTAAAGGGAACTGCAACCCTATAGGTGCAACAACATTATGAACTAACCAGTACCCCGGAGCTCTTGACTCTAGCTGCATATGTATCAAAAGATGGCCTAGTCGGCCATCAGTGGAAAGAGATGCCCATTGGACATGCAAACTTTATATGCCCCAGTACAGGGGAATGCCAGGGCCAAAAAGTGGGAGCGGGTTGGTAGGGGCATGGGGGGGAGGGTATGGGGAACTTTTGGGATAGCATTGGAAATGTAATTGAGGAAAATACCTAATAAAAATATTTTTAAAAAAAGTCAGGATTTACATGAGTCGTCTTCCTGTGTTTTAAATGTGCTATGCAAAAGGGATTAGTCAACATCTCTGCAAAGAAGCAAGCCCTGAGCAGCACTGGCCAATGGCACGGTGGGGGGGGGGGGGCACAGCACTCTGTGGACTTCTGAATGGGAGGCTGCACTTGCTCTTAGGAGCAGGCCTGGAGCTCACTCTCAGCCATGGGTTTCTGTGTTCCTAAGGGGTTTTGCTTCCTTTGCCACATGCCCTCTGCTGGTCATTGCTGGCCATTGCTGGTCATGGCTGGTCATGGCTGGTGAGGGGTTAAGAATCTAGCTTCTTTCCCGTGGGTCCCTGTGGGTGGGGGGGGGAAATATATATATATTACCTTTAAGAGATGAAACTTAAAGGTCTGGAGAGGGTCAGAGAGGAGGAGAAATGCACAACGCTGTTTTCTCTCATGTGCAGAATCTACATCTAAAACTGCATTAAATGAGCCTGAGAAGAAAGCAGAAGACAGACTGTTTGAAGGGAGGAGGGAACCACTGAGGAGGGAGGACCATGAGGGAGGAAGGTCGGGATGGATGTGAGCAATGTGTAAGGACACACGTGAGCAAAGTAGTGTCATGCATGTGAGCAAAGTACAGTGTCACACACATAAGCAAAGCACAGTGACAAAGCGCAGTGACACACATGTGAGCAAAGTGCAGTGACACACATGTGAGCAAAGTGCAGTGACACACACATATGAGCAAAGCGCAGTGACACACATGTATGAAAACAGTTTAAAAACCTTGTGTTTTGTTTGGTAATTCTAAAGAGAAAGAAAGCAGGATCATGGAGGCCCAGCTCTGCAGCAGTTGCACACTTGGTGCTGAGTTGCACACTTTGTACTGGGAGCTTGGGTCCCTCTGTGCCCCCATGACATCCAAGGCTGGACTGAACACAGATGCCTGGGCCTCCACGATGTCTTCATCCTCTTTCCTCACCTCTCGCCTCCGTTTCCTCCCTGTGGGCGTCAGTCCTGGGCTCATTTGATGTAACAGCAGGGTCGTTGTTGAAACCAAATGTGCACAGCATTTCCCAACCTCCCTGGTGGACATTTGAGGCCCAGTGCTCTTTGTTGGGAAGGGATACAGGCCTGTCTGATGCTCAGACACTCCTGGTATCTACCTCATCTGTGCAGTACACACTCCTCGTGCTCCGCCGTGTGTCTCTATGCATGGTTCACTCTGCACAAAAGCATTCTCCTCCCAAGATGAGGGGACTTCTGGTAAGCAGAGCAACAACTTCATGGCTGTTTCAGAAGCAAACACTTGAGTAACTGGGGGAGTCCTGTGCCCTGTTCCCTGTGGTTGGAGATAAAGTGCCACTTGAAAACAAGTTCCTGGGGCTGGAGATCAAAAGCACTCTCTTGCCCTGGCACCCGGAGAGTAACCCTCGGAGCAGATGGGGGATCTGATCTTGGGTCTTGGTGGCCATGTTACGTGGACTCTGTGGCTATGGTGGCAGTCAGACCTTGTAAAGAGCCCTATCCCAGGCCCTTGTTGTTTTCATACACAGGGACTGTCACAGGTTCACTTGGAGGCAGTTCTGTTGTCCCTTCCCACCAGGGAGCTGCCAGGGACTTTTGATTCTGGAAACTTCCTATCACACTGAGTATAAACTCACTCTGTTACAAGGCCTCTGTGGCCCCGGGGTTCCCTGTCTCCACAGTCCTCCATGTTCCAGTCCTTCCTTCCATTCCTCACACCCAAGGTCTGCGACATCTTAGGGTCTTTACCCAGCCATCCATCTTTGCTGCATGGGTGCTCTTCCTGCAGGTGAGAGCAGGTGTGTACAACCTGGAGGCCCCAGGAAGGCTTCCCTGACCTCACCTCATTAACCTTGCTAGCTGGAGGGACGCCCGTGGCCAGATCTGTTTCCTTCATTGCTTGTGTTTGCATTCATTCACACTCTTATGGCTATCGTGACTTAATTGAGCAGGAGACTTCTGGCACTCAGTGAACATCCGTTGAATCCTGACGTTGTTCCTTGAGCAGGCCGTGGAAATCCAGGGCTGGATGGTGGGCATCGGTGCTTCCTGCTCTCAGTGTCTGTCTTCAGTCTTTCCCCACCCCTCAGCTCCATTTCCTCTCTGTGAACTTCCATCTTGGGCGGGGCTTATTTTGTAATGTCAAGATTGTTACCCAAACTCTCAGTTTGAGTGGCTTTTCTCAACCTCGCTTGATTAACACGCTCAGCTGAAAGTCACTCTTTCACTGGGGTGGGGAAGGCCTGTTCTGCCCATCTTGAGGGTGTCCAGCTGCACCTTTCGTTCCCATCTGACCCCCTGCCACCGGGGACTCCCCAATATCAACCAAAAAAAGTCTGCAAACATTCCCAGATAGGGAAAAAATGACCCATACTTGGCTAATATCATGGTGTCTCAGCAGCTTGAGCAGAATTCTAGAAGACTCTAGAAATCTAGAACCTTCCCTGCCCAGGGTATCTGATAGTTTCCCCCCTTCCGTAATATGTTATCCATGTATGGAAAGTTCTAGATCCTTCTTAGCGCTGCATCATATTGCAGTGTGAGAGTTTTATCTATTTACCTGGTTCACCTCTATATGGATAAATGTTTTGGCCAGGTCCTGTCTGCTGATTTTACAGATGATACAGGGATGGGTAACCATGATCACTGGAAGGAGAATTCAGAGAAGGCAGAAATGGCTGGTGGATTTAGATCCTGTAGGAGTTGTTTAAAAATATCTGGAACAGCGGTTTTTATGCGCAGTGTTGGAAAGTCACCTGGAATTTCCCCAGCCCGTGCCCTGTCACTTACCCAAAGCAGGGTACAAGAGTGTCCCTTGTAAAACTTTTCCCGTGCCCTTAATGGATGCCAAAGTCTTGAGCTTGGAGTGCGTAGACGCGCAGAGAGAACTTGTTAAACCATGTTTTGAAGACGTTTTTCAGGAGTGGAGAGAGCCAAGGTGAGGGGCCACTGCCTGCTTCAAGGGGCTTTAGCGAGATGTGTGGACAAAGGGCCTCACTCTCCCTCAGTACCTTTAACTGTAGGGTGACATGGACTCTCCCTTGCTGGCTTCAAAGAACAATTAGTGAAAGCTCACACTTTCCCAAGGCTGACATAGACTGGGCAATGTGAGGACTGTGACATGTGGGTGAGCTGTCTCTCTTCACTGTGCAGGTGTGGGTGAAGCCTCACATTCAGAGAGACTCAGTGGCTTACCCAGGCTCCACAGCTCTGCTAACAAGGTCTGACTTTCTCTCCTGACCACATCAGGGTGCTCACAACTGCTGCTGCTTAATCTTTGATGCTCTTTCCATGTTTCCCAAGTCCTTCCACCTCTGGCTTTGCTGATGAATTCCTGCCTCCTCCATAGAATCCTAGGGAAACGCAGTAGACAGGGTTTCTCCCTCCCTGTGAGAGGGGCAGTGAGCTGAGTCTAAGCTGTCATCTCTCCATGGTGTCCCTGCCAGGAAGGTCTTCAGCAGCCCTGCCCCCACATGAGAGCTCTTGGGTGTGTGACAGGCAGGCCAGGGCCTTCCTTCCACCCTGATAAGGCCAGGCAGCAAGGGCTGGAATGTAAACCTCCCTGCAGCTGCAGCGGAAGAAGCTTCATCCATTGTTTCCTCTGGGACCTGGGACGCCAGTGCAGTCTTACTGGAGCTCTGAGGAGAGGGCTTTCAAAAGACAGCTTTAGCCAAAAGGGTGGTGTGAGATGCTCTAAGTCTGGAAAGTGCAAGGTGCAGAGAAGTGGGTACCTGGGGAGGACTGGCCCTCAAGGGCTGGGTTAGAACCTGCAGACATACATTTCCCTAGGTGGATATCCCTGTTGAGTGGTGTGTGTGATGTATGTGTCAGTGTGTGTGTGTCTGCTATGTATGTCTATGCATCTGTTGTGTGTTTGTGTCTTTATGTGGTGTGTGTGTATGTGTGTGTTTGTGTATCTGTGTCTCTCTGTGTGCATGGTGTGTGTGTGTCTCTGTGTGGTGTGTGTGTGTGTCTGTGTGTGTAGTATGTGTGTGTGGTATGTGTGTCTGTGTATGTGGTATGTGTGTGTCTGTATCTGTGTCTCTCTGTGTGCATGGTGTGTGTGTGTGTGGTGTGCCTCTGTGTGTGGTGTGTGTGTCTGTGTGTCTGGTATGTGTATCTGTGTATGTGGTATGTGTGTGTGTCTGTGTGTGCATCGGTATCTATGTGTGTGAGTGTATGTCTCTGTGTGTGGTGTGTGTGTGTGTGTCTATATGTGGTGTGTATGTCTGTATGTCTGTGTAAGTGTATCTGTGTATGTGGTGTGTGTTTGTGATGTGTGTGTTTGTGATGTGTGTGTCTGTGTATATATGTGGAGAGAGAGTGTGTGTGAGAGAGTGAGTGTGTGTGTGTGAGAGTGTGTGTGTGTGTGTGTGTGTGTGTGTGAGAGAGAGAGAGAGAGAGAGAGAGAGAGAGAGAGAGCAGTAAATCCTGCCATTTCTTTGAAGCCTAACTTCACTTGCTGCCTTGGAGAGAGGACTGGAATTCACACTCCTTCCTTCCTTATGATTACCTTGCCCTAGGCCCTCTACAGAAGAACCAGGGTTGCTGTGGTGCCCCTTTCTCTCCTTTTTAAAATGAAACACAAGTATAAAAGATATTAATGGTCTGTTCTGTTGCTAAGCACATTTTACTGGCATACCCTCTGTGACATATTGCCAAGGTTTGTAAAGATGGCCTTTGTGTATGTATGACCTAGAGGGATCCAGCCCGGGGGCCGGGGGGGGGGGGCGCGCACGGGGATGGGGGGAGGGGAGACCCTGCTCTCTGCAGGTGGCAAGTCCTGGAATGGGATAAATCCTGTGTGACCACTAGGTGGCGGTAGAGTTTCATGTACCTGCCACTGCAGCTGAGCCACTAACCAGCTTACTTTTGGTAGCTTTACAGTTTGGCATGTCTTCGTTGGGTAATTTAGAAGCTACTTGTAATAGCTTCATGGAACACCCTAAGATTCTCAGATGTGTTTGTTGTGTGGGTGTTTACAAAGAAGCCCAGCTACAGGTCAGTGGGGCATAGCTCATTGTCTCAAAATAGAATCATTAGGACTTTAAAAAAATTAATTTTCTTAAAAATCACTTTATAATATCATCTCCACAAGTTGGGCATTGTATCACAGGAGATGGGAAATCCTGGATCACAGGCTCTCCACATGTGCCAGCAGGGTGTAGCTGTCCTTGGGTGCTTTCAGAAACCCCCTAAGCATCAGAGCATGGGAGCAAGGAGACCTGGATGGTCTCAAGGCTACCTGCTGCTTACTAAGCAGGGCCTGTTTCAGATACCAGGCCCATCAGTCCAGGACTTTAGAATCCACATCTACAGATTATTGTCCAGGAACTCTGCTTTCTCCCTGGCCAAGCATACCCTAGGGCTCCCACGACCTGTCCTGTCTGTCTTGCTTCCCCTGCCCCAGCACCAGGGAAAGGTAAATTTTCGGTGGCTCCAACCTGTGCCCACAATCCCCAGGACAAAGAAGCATCCTGATTTGGGGCCTCTTAGGTCAGTGTAGGCAAAATGCTGTCAATTGCTGTTGAAGACCTCTTGAGTCCCCTCCTCTGTCACAGCCAACCAAAGGCCCCACATTCCCGAGCTCAAAGGCCACGTTGCTCACTGAGGTCATCCTAGGCCTTGTTCACCTCAGAGCTCTCCCTTCTCTCCCCCTTTCTCTCCTCCCTCCGCCTCGCGTTCTTGGTTTGTGGAGTAAGGGAGAAGCACCTGAGAAGCCTTCCTGCTTAATCCCAAGAGGAGGCGGATGACGCCCTTGTGGACTTCCTTTATTTTGTTTCTGCCCCCAAGCTTCCTTGCTCTAAACAAAGATCATACAGGGGCTGGGGGCGTGGCTCAGTTGGTAGAGTGTTTCCCTAGTGTGGTCGAAGACTGTTTTCTTTTCCCATAGCTGCATACACCTGGCATGATGGAGCACCGCTGAGGTGCTAGCACTCAGGAAGATCAGAAGCTAAGATCATCTTTAGCTACGTAGAAAACTGGAAGGGCAGCCTGGACTACCGGAGACCCTGTCTCTCAACACAAACATCAACACAAACGAGCACACAAACAAAACCACGACACCAATGATGAAACAAATATTGAAAATTAATCTGTATAACCTCTCCTTCCCTCCCTCCATCACCTCTTCTTTCCCTCTTGTCTCCCCATTCCCTTTCCTCCCTCCTTCCCCTCTTCTCTCCCCTCCCCCTTCCCTCCCTCCCTCCCTCCCTCCTCTCTTCTCTCCCTCTCCCCCTTCCCTCCCTCCCTCCCTCCCCTCTTCTCTCCCCCTCCCCCTTCCCTCCCTCCCTCCCCTCTTCTCTCCCCTCCCCCTTACCTCCCTCCCTCCCCTCTTCTCTCCCCTCCCCCTCCCCTCCCTCCCTCCCCTCTTCTCTCCCCTCCCCCTTACCTCCCTCCCTCCCCTCTTCTCTCCCCTCCCCCTCCCCTCCCTCCCTCCCCTCTTCTCTCCCCTCCCCCTCCCCTCCCTCCCTCCCCTCTTCTCTCCCCTCTCCCTTCCCTCCATCCCTCCCCTCTTCTCTCCCCTCCCCCTTCCCTCCCTCCATCCCCTCTTCTCTGACATTTTGTCACCTGATTTGGCTTGCCCTCTCCTCCACTTTGTGCTCCATCAGTGCCAAAAGGTGGAGGATTCTCCGCTCTGGATTGCAGTGCGTGTAATAGACCTTCCTCACATCTGAACCCGAGCAGAGCCGGAACGTGTCAGCATGTGTCCCTACATGTATGTCTCTGGGCTCCTGCCTGTATGAGTCAATTTCATGCAATACTGTCTAGCTCACACTCTGTGGGGAAGAGAGTGAATATAGTTTTTCTTTAATTAGAAAATGACCCTAAAGAAGAAGAAGCAAGGAGAAGCCCTGGCTGGGCAGATTCACTTATGGTCACCAGGCTGTGCGGAGGGGGGGGGGGGGGGGACGGGGACGGGGACATGGCAGTCATTGGAACTATGCCTCTTGCAGATTGTCAGGCCTCACCTTCCAAGATCCAGTCACTGTCTCCATGTGAGGCAAGGAGAACCATATCACTAGACAGAAAAACTGGGAAGGTCGGGCAGATTAAGAAATCCCAGCAAGTCTCACAATTGATAACAGAAGGCGATTGAATCTGCTCCCAATCCAGTTCCTGTGCCGGAGCACGTGACCACGACACCCCACTAAGAAGACCGTGGCAACTGGTCATGTAGCTTAGAGCCTAGAGTTCTCCATGCTAATGGGGTATCTAGACGGGCCGCCTCAGGGTTTAGCCAATAAGGTTCCCTTTCCCAGACATTCCCTCCTGCAAAAGGTATTTAACCTCTGGTCCACCCTGAGTAAGTTGTATGCATCCATTTTTCCACTATGAATAAACAATTTGAACAAGCAAGGACTGTCTCTCTCATAAGACCTGATGTGGGGAAAGGCCTTCATTACAGAGTCACACGGCGCAGAAGGCCCCTGAGCTCTAGACGTTCACTCTAGGCTAAGTCAGATTCCCCACACCCTCCAACCCTAGGCTCAGCACTGGCCTGAGGGGGCCCATTCCCATCTCATGAAGTCCAGCAGCGTCTGGGTGCCTGGGAGCTTTGAGAACCACAGCCTTGGCTCCAGCCTGTGCGGTTTCTCACCGGGGTTGGGGTCCCCATCTTAGGCTGCCTTCCATCTTCCCTGAGCGAGTATCAAGTGTTCCAGACACCCAGATGGTGATGAAGATGGAACGTAGCCTAGCGCCCCTGCATTTTGTCTTCCGGAGCGGCGTTCACACACCCCAGCGGCGAGGCGGAACATGGACCCACATCTCCACTATATCACTGGGCTTTCCCTATGGGACTTGCTACTCCACTGAATAACAGGGCAGAGGGGCAGTCTCTGAGGGGAAGAGAGCCAGCCCAAGTGGCCCAGTGGTGCTGCCCTCAGGGTTTCCAGTAATAGCAGAGACCAATTCTTTGATGCCCTCAGGAAGAGCATGATGGCAAGACATCTCTGTGGTCACAGACTTGTGGTTCTTCACAAAGCGTGGGTCTGGACTCCCAGCATCCTTCAGTCTGTGTAGGTTCATTCTCTATTGCTCCATCAGACGCCTGCAATTTTAAAGGGCTGATTTCTCTGAGTGAGAGAGTGCGGGTAGAAAGGAGACCTTCGCGTAGTAGAGCACCGTGAAGCTGCGGTGTGACGCTCTCCCACAGAGCCTATTTCCCTGTTTGGATAACGGCAATTTATTATTCCATTGCCTTTAAAGATGGAGTCCATCATTCCGATTAATTTAACTGGGGAAATGTATGCATGTGATCTAATGGAGCAAACAGGCATGGGGAATGATTTTAGTCAGACTGCCCGGAATGGTCTTATTTTAACACAGTACATAATGGCCTCTGCTCACTTAGTAGCCAATTGTTAAACGAGGTGGCCAAGGAAACTGAGTCTGGCCAGGCAGAGAAGAGGCTGGTCCTATCTCTAGTTCTGCTGTAGGCTCCACCCTTGCTCCCAGGTGCCCCCAGCTGAGTCTGAAAATAGGGTCCTGGTTTCTGGGTGTCTGACTATTCCGGGTGGCTTCTGCAGTCAGCCTTGTTATGGACAAGGAAACTGAGGCGACAGGGACTCTCACCTGCCTAAGTCACCACGTCGAAACAGAACATTGACTGGAGGTGGAGTTCTCAGTTCCGGGGCCAGCACCTAACTGCCTTGCCACAGAGCTTTGAACAGTCTGTGAGATGAAAGGGCCCTCTACTGGAAGGGGGAGCATAAAACACTCACAGAGTCCTCACTATAGAGGCTGCGCTTAATCAGACAGTCAGGGAAAGGCTTGCATTGGGAAACAGAAGGAAGACACGCAAAACCCCGGTAAAGAGTGATTACCAGAGGCTGAGATAGAATACATACAGAATTAAAGCACTAGCTCAGTATGCGTAAGACTCTGGCTATATCCCAGGAGGTACAGGAATATAAGAGGAAAAACTGCAGGTAAGGTAGCTCGTGCCTGTTGATCCCAGCATTTGGGCAATGGAAGCAGGGGTATCAGGAGTTCAAGGTCACCCTCTGCTACACAGCAAATTCCAGGTCAGCCTGGCTGGAAAAACTAAGAGTGAGAGGAGATTGGAAAATGACAGAGGAAAAGAAAAGAAAACTGTTAGAGCCTTGAGGTTCCAAGATTGGCGCAAGACACACTATGCCTGCCGGAAACCAGCTTTCTTCCACGGGGACGTCAATACCGCGATGTTCCAGAAGGTGGTGCCAGTGTTTCCTAAACCAGCTCAGCACCTCCGGTAGCACTCTTTACCCTTATCCCATCCTTTGTGGGTAGCTTTGGTTTTAAACAGAAAAAGCCTTCGCCTCAACCCCAGGCTGTGGGGAAAACACGCCCTCTGCTGGCGGACTCAGACCGTGTGTGTGTGTGTGTGTGTGTGTGTGTGTGTGTGTGTGCGCGCGCGCGCGCGTACAGTGCACCCAAGCTGTGCTTTGACAGGAGGATCTGGAGACAGGGAGGTTGAAGGGAACCCAGACCTGGGAGCAAGCCCAACTTCTCTCAGCCAAGGCTCTCTGAATAGATGGTTGTTATTTTAGTCCCTACTGCACAGGCCAGAAATGAAGCTCAGACAGGACGCAGCCTGCTAAGGTGGCAGGCCCATCCAGAGCGAGGCTGGCAAGCCTGGTCTTCCCAGCCTGCTGTCAACAACCCACAAAGCTCCTTGTGTACCCAGTAGTCAGTGCGTTCAGAATGTCACCAGAGGGGGATGACGGAAAAATCCCAGTGCTAATTTGTCTTCGTAGTGTTTGCTTTTGTCCTGAAGGCGGAAGCTGATCCTATTAATTGAGGGTTTCAATTAGTTGCACTCAGGCTAACTCTAGGTTTAGTGCGATCCCTTCCCCTTCCCGATCCCCCAGTGACGAAGTGCCTGTAATCTCCGAGGCTTAATATCCTTTACAGGAACTGTGAATAAGCTTGAGTTTTAGGAAGAGGAAGGCAGTGAAAAAGGAGGCCTCTCATTCCAAGGTCCTTAGTCCCACCCTGCAGTGTCATCCACTGGCTAAAGCTTTAGATGTTAAAGATCAGGCTGAACGTGAAATCTGTCTCTCTGTCTCTGTGTCTCTCTCTCCTCCCTCTCTCTCTCTCTCCTCTCTCTCTTTCTCTCTTTCTCTCTGTTTCTCTTTGTATCTCTCCTCTCTTCTCTCTCTTTCTGTCTCTCGCTTTCTCTGTGTGTCTCTCTGTCTGTCTCTGTCTCTCTGTGTGTCTTTCTCTCTCTTTTCCCTTTCTCGCTGTATCTTGCTGTCTCTGTCGCTCTCTGTGTCTCTCTGTCTCTCTCATCTCTTCTCTCTCCTTTCTCTCTTTCTCTCTCTGTCTCTGGCTCTCTGTCTGTCTCTGCATCTCTCTCATCTCTGTGTGTCTCGCTGTCTCTGCCTTTCTGTATCTCTCTCCTCTTTTCTCTCCCTGTCACATCCTACTTCCCCAGTCTCCCACTCTCTCTTCTCTCTATCCCTTTGTCCATTCCTTCCATCTTAATCTCTTTCCCTCACTGCCTCCTTCTGTCTTCTCTGCATCCTTTTATTTCTTTACCTCTTCCTTCTTCCTAAACTCCTGTGTTCTCCTTTCTCTTCTTTCTCCCATTTCTCTCCTTTCTTCTTCTCCCCTCCTTTCTTCCTTCCTTTGTTTCTCTCTTCCCTCTGTCTGTCTGTCTTTTTTTCTCCAAGGTACTGACTGGTAGGGAAGGTACAGTTACCACAGCTGACACCGAGGAGACCAAAGATTCTTAGAGTTTAATGTGCCCTGAAGGAAGTAGCTTTAAGATCTTATAAAAGACAGACTCGGGTGTGGGCCCAGGGTGAGCCTGAGGTCTTTCTTGTCTGGCAAAAGCTCCTGAATGCTTCTGAGCCAGCAGTCCAGGCGACAAGGCATGTGGCGCTATCAGAGGATGCAGTGTAGTGTGGAGGGGCTAAGGGGCTTCTGACTGTTGTTAATGAAGCCTGGCTCTAGAGGGTAACCAGAGGCTCCATGACAGCTACTTTCAACCAACTTCTCTGAAACCAGCAGCTTTGAGCATGGCTGTTGGGAATGCTTTGAGATCAACAGGCTCTCGTCAAATCAGAGTGGGGATGGGAGGGCCAGAAATGTAGGAGGACAGGGCGAACAGCTGTCACTCTCTTAGGAATCTTCTCACTGGATATTGGGTATGTCAGTTAACTACCCATTACTGTCATAAAATACCTTAAGCTGATAACCTTACAAAGAAAAGAAATTCACTGGGAAGTTGCAAGTCTAAATAGCCTGGTCCCAGCTCAGGTGAGTGTTCTCTCAACTGTATTCCAACATGGAGAACAGGTTCTTTGCAGAGGCATCTGTAAAAGAACGTGGCGAGGTGAGGAAACCAGAGACACACCAAGGAAGGCCAGGCTTGGTCTTCTAAAATACCCTGCTCCTTACAGGAAAACTGCACCAACCCCCTCTCAAGAGCAGAACCCTCTTGAGATTACATCCCTGACATTTGGTCCATGAGAGGATACACTTAAACCCCAGCAATGGAGGAAGGAGGGTGACTGGCTTGTGCTGTCTCAGAGAGGACTTCACCCAGGCCCTAGGTCCTCTTAACCAAGAGAACCAGTTGACACTGCACATGTGACCCTAGGGTTGTTTCTACTGTGCTGGGCAATCTCAGGGGCAGCCCTGGGTGCATCTGGTTTACTGGGTATGAATGCCCCTGCCGCCTCCATGAGTAGCTCCCTCTAAGTCAGGCTTGAGGCTTTTCCTTCAGTCTGGCTCACTTGGCCATAGGTGCTGCTGGGTGGAGCTCTGAGTTTACCCTGCCCCTCCTTTACATTAGCTGGCCCACAGCTCCAGGTATGGGTCAGTACTGAGCCCCGAGATGAGACCTGGGTCCTCCTCGTGGCCACTTGCCTCCCTGTCACTGAGCAGTGTTACTCGGACGGTACCTTCTTTTAGATCATCTATTTATTCATTGATTATTTGCCAGTATATATCACAATTTGAGCATGTTCCTCAGGCCCCCTCCAACCCACCGCACACCCCCCCATCATTCCAGAAAGAACTTAGTGTCAGGACTGGTCTCTGCTCAGCCCTTACTCGGGCCTCTTCTCACAGATGTTGACAGTCACTCTACAGGGACTCTGTGCTTCCTGGTGCCAAGGCCTCACTTGAGAACAGAGTCTGCATCAAAGAGGTGCCTCATGCTGTTCTCATATCCTTCCTGCCTCCACCCTAGGAATCAGGGTGGGCTCTTGGCTCTTCCTAGGAGCCTCTGCCACCCTCACAAGGTATAGGAAGCACTCTCTTGACCCATGTGGGCTTTGAGTGTCTCAGAGACCATCCTGACATCTCTGGTGCTGGGGCCTGAACTTTTCTCAGACCCCCCAACGTGCTTTTTTTCCCTCTGTCTGTTCGTGTTCTTATCCCTCTGTCTGTCTGTCTATGATGTTAACTCTTCCAGTAACTCTTGTATTCTGAAGTCTCATGTCCTCTTGAACTACCTGAGCCCCATAAAACATAGCACTCTCTTTTATTTCCAGCTTCTTCACTGGTTAGTTTAATTCATGTTCCCTACACTTACCCTTACACACACACACACACACACACACACACACACACACACACACGTAAAACACACATATGCACACACATATATATCACATATATAACACACATATCACACACATATAACAATATATATAACATATATATAACACATACAAACTACACACACATATATAAAACACACCACACACACACACACACACACACACACACACACTCACGAGGTTTTATGTTTTTTTAAGGTCTAAGGACCACTAGTGAGATAAAATAAATTAGTCTTCCTGAGAATGATCTAATTCACTTAATGTAATGATCTCAAGTTTCATGCATTTTTTCCTGTAAATAGCGTAACTTTATTCTCCTTCAGTGAGTGAGTCATGTTTCTCTTACCCAGCCCTCGGCTGATGGACACCTAAGCTGGTTCCAGAGCTCAGCTATTGTGCTGTGGAGAACTCTTTAATTTGTCTTGGACTTTGGCTCAAGTATGTCTCTTGTTCCATCTGTCAGTCATCTTTTTAATGCCATATCAAGACCGAACTCTCCTGCTTATTCTGACCCTTTCTGACCCTTTCTTTGGCTCTCAGAAAAGGCTACCAAGAAAACCCAAACACCTATTATCTGAAGAGCTTGTGTGGCCTGCGCTACTCTGATGCCAAGTCACCCGCATCTCCCAGGAAGAGGTCCTGTGGCTGCTCTCATGTGGCTCCAGCCCCCTCATCCTGGCGAATCACCCATCTAGAGCTCCTTCACCCTCTATTTCTTTTCTGGAGTTTATACCTTCATCCAGAACCAACATCAGCATCCCTGGCACAATCTCTTGAAAAAGTCCCCCTCTGACTTTCCAAGGCCTCATGAGCATCCTCTCATGATGACAGAGAGCCTGAGCATTCTTCCCAGGCAAGGCAGGGTCCACTCATGCCAGGACCTTCAGAGTCCATCCCAGTGCCCGGTGCTGTGCAGGTGAATGGCTGACTAACTGAGAGGAAGACTGGCCAAGTAAGAACGGTCTACTGACCTTGGTTGAATCTGGGCTCTACAAATTGTCACCCTTCTTCTGATGGGCAAACATGACAATGCAGATATTTTTACTGTCTACCCAAATACAAAATATGGAATGTTTCCTCAGTTTATATTTTCCAAAACAGATAGAGGGTGAACCCAGAGAGACAAATAGGTTCCAGGGTCAATCAATGGAGACAATTGGGATTCTTGGATTAGCACATCTACGTTAATAATTAACTGTAACTCTGAAACCATCTTTAAAGTCAAGACCAACACTTAGTTGTTGGCTGGCAAGTATGAGGCTGAGCTTGTGGACATCATGATGATCAGTGTGCTGAGGCCCACAGGCTGGAGGCCAGACACCTGAGATTGGCTTTCACCAGGGAACAGGGGCACCGGGTCGGATGAAGTGGCTTCTCCTATTTGGTTTTAAGTATAGCCAGGATCCAGAGCTCAGATCTTCCCACCTTGCATACAAGTAACAAAATGCGTGCTCTGGCTGGGGTGTGTGTGTGTGTGTGTGTGTGTGTGTGTGTGTGTGTGTGTGTGTGTTACTGGACAACGTTTCTTTGACACCATCCTCTGAGATGCCCCCTGCCCATGTCCTCAGGTGATTTGCAAACCCTGTCCCACTCTGCTTCCTGTGACCATGGCCAACAGCACATGGGATGGAGGAGTCATTATTTCCATAGCTGCCTGAGAACAATTTTCCTCCTTAAACCATGTCTCTCCAACAATCCCTCAAAAACAACCCAAATGGAAAGAGTGTTTTCTTAAAGAAACCTCAACTGAATATCTTGGCTGCTTTGTCATTTTCTTTTAGCAGATTCCAGGAAACAGGGTGCCTTTGGAAGCCCCAAGTTTGGGTTTCCAGACATGACCCTCCCACTCTGACAAAAGGTATCCAGGGGTCAGGTGCACGGCTTGGCTCCATCTTTTTCTTCATTGCTCACGATGTCAGCTTAGCTTTGCTTCTGTTAACCATCAAGAAAATGTTATTGTTTTCATTTCTCTCTTTCATGTGTGTGCATACTTGTGCGCATGTGTGTATATGTGTATGTATATGTGTGTGAGTGCATGTATATGTGAGTGTACATATGTGTGTGCAGGTGAGCAGCACACAGCTGTATTTGCATGTGGAGGCCAGAGGCTAACCCCCAATGTTAGTGTCATCTGCCTTGTTTTGTGACACAGTCCCTCAGTTTTACCTGATGCTCTCTGACTCAGTGAAGCTGCCTGGCCAGTGAGCCTGCCATCTCCACCTCACCAGTGCTGGAATTACAAGTTGATGACAAGGTGTGACATTTCACAAGAGTTCTGGGGCCTGGATTTAAGACTTCTCCCTTGACCTGTTCTTTGATTCTTTACAAATTGTCACACTTAAGTTTGGGTTTTCCTCCTTTTTAGGCACGGAGCAGGGAACAACAATGTCCGTAAAACTTACTTATTTGCTTCTCTGTAGTGATAGGATGTGACAGAATGTTGAGACATCTTTGTAGACACGCTGTTTATTCCTGAGATGGCAGAGAAGTGAGATCAGCCCATGGAGATCCCTTCCCAAGAAAGTCTTGCTTCTTGATCAGGAATGGATGTGCTTGCTAAGATCTCATAAAACAGGCTGGGTGTATCTGGGAATTCCCCTCCCCTGCCTTCAAGTGAGAAGACTTGCATCCTGGGTATTCATATCTTGGGTCTCCTGGTTTATAAATGTATCCCAGGGTGCACAGCACATGGCCCATTATGTTTAGAGATAAGTTGGATTTCAGAAATCCTCAGCAAAGAAAGGTTTCAAAAGAGGCAAGATGTCTTCAACTCTTTTCCAAAGATAGATTCCTTAAGGATGATAGCAGGTCCTGCCATTTTCCTGGGAAGCCAGCAATGAGGAAGGAGGACCCTGTGCAGTGAGATTGCTCCTTTTGTTGCCTTTCCATTTTGGCGACTCTCTTCAGGTACATTTTCTTCTCCATCCTGTGAAATGCTGTCCTTTCTTAGCACACTGCATAGACGAGCCTTTGTTAACCTGAAAGGAAGCTGTTGGTGGTCAGTGCTGTGGCTGAACAATAGTGAGTTAAGATGATTTATCACAACTCTCTTCATGACTCAGGACTACCAACCTTGCAAAAGCCCCAGCATCACAGACAAGTGGCAGGCGGGACCACACCATTCTTACAGTGCCAGGGACCAAAGCAAGGACAGGAGCAGCTACCAAGATAAATACTTGCAAAGGGCATCCCTAGAGTAATAACTCAAACTAATGTTCAGTGATTGAGCATCAGCCTAGCTCTCAAAGGTGTGATGTCATGATTGAGCATCAGGCTAGCTCTTGAATGTGTGATGTCCCTTCTTACATTGAAACACTAAACTGTGAACAATTACTTTGTTGTACAAAACAAGAACCTCACGATTTATGACTGGCAGGATTTGGAGTTTGAGTCTGAAGTTCTGCTCTTTGCCATGTACACACAACCACCCTCTCACTGCAGCAGAGATATGTGGCAATTTGGGGCTAATGCTTTGGGCTCATGGAGGAGTGGCTACTCTTTTGTTTCTAGAGAGTTTTCAGTGAAGACAGAGCCTCTTTCCCTGTACACACACTGTCTTAATGTAGATAAGTTAAAAAGATAAGTAAGTTAAATGAACCACAATGGAGCAAAGAGCCAGAATCTTGAAAGAATATGAAACCATGCCTTATTGTAAGAATTCAACTCTGTTAAATACATCACGACAGCACCTTACTACCCTGTAGATCTATGTAGATCCCTGTGTGAACCCTAGCACTTTAATGTTCCACATCTATGCATCTTGGTGAGTGTTCACCCTTTTTATTCCTGCCCTACCCTGTCTCTGACACTATCTCTGCACATCCCAGTGACCAATCTGTATCTTCTTGTAGTCTCCTACAAGCTTCAGAACACACCCTTGTCTTTCTCCAGCTCTACTGCTTCCACCCATTTTTGGTCCATCTGGTCTACCTAGACCATAGCATTGCATGATTGTTAAGTGTGTGGATTTTTTTTCTTCTGTGTTTGAGTTTCTCCATCTTAAAGTTAGGGATTGCCTTGTTACTTTTTTAATCAAGTGATTGTGCTTTATTTAGGCACTAAACTGTGCCAGGCTCATTGCTAGTCAATCTGTGCTCCATATCCTGGTCTTTCTTCCACTGCTTTGCAGCCATATTTATCATCCAGAATCTCTTCTCGAGCACTTCTTTCTACAGTTTCTCAATACATAAAAACATTATGAAGACATATTACTTTCATGTAAGATGCAAGCAGCAGCCTCTGGAGCCCTGTTCCACACCTCCCTACTTAGGTTCTCTGGCTTCACCCTCAAGTTGCAGGTCTCTGTTCATCAGTTCCCTCTCAGCATAACATCTTAGAACTTGTATCTTAATCAGATAGGATTCATTTCCCCCTCTCTCACCTTCTCAGCCTCTTTTCTCCCCCTTCCCTCCTTCCCTCCCTTCTTCCCTCCTCTTTTTCCTCCTCTTCTGATCTGGAATACCAGGTTTTCAGGTAATTGTGGGACCTAAAGTAGTAAAAATAAGAAAGAAGATCAAAAGAAATGCTACATTTTCTATTAGGATTTTTATTGTCTAACTCCCTAGTTATCATTGTAAAATTTTCTATACAATAAAATACATGTCACATGCATTTGCAGATGAGCCACAGAAATGGACCCCAACCCCACAGCTTGGACCCACACCCCACAGCATGGACCTGTAACCCTCAGCATAGACCCAGACACACCATGGACCCACAACCCACAGCATGGACCTGTAACCCTCAGCATAGACCCAGACATACCATGGACCCACACTCCACAACAATGAACTTTTGTCTCCCAGCAATGAACACAATGTTGCCATACCCCACAACAACACTTCACGCTCCCACAGTAATATACTTGAGCCCCTCAGAAATGGACCAACCTCACAGCACTCTACAGCAACAGATTTACTCCACAGCAATGGCTCCACCCCAAAGCCATGGGCCAGTCCTGCAACAGTTGACCCTCCCCACAGTATGGACCCATCCTCTGCTGCAGGTTTTGCTTCTGTTCTGCACTGCATTGTCTTTTGTGGCTTCCTTGTGTGCCTCCTTCTCTAAGTGGCTGCAGACACAGCAGACAGAAACTTGCTCCTGAGCCTAAGAGGGCAGGAAGGTTGGCATCACACTGGAGGTGATGGTGCCAATTCACAGTAAAGCAAGAGGAAAAACACTGTGCAATGAATGACTCTCCAGTTTGTTCTAGTTCTGGGAGAAGGCCATTAGAGAAAGGACCCTTCAGTGTGATGCCTTGATAGGACAGATATCTGGAGTCCTGTTATTGTCTGACTGGATTGTTCATGCTGTCAAGAGTAAGATCATTTACTTTCCTATTGGAGCCAGAGGGGCTAGAGTCCAGTTTTGCCACATTGCTCCAGCAAACCTCAAGGGCAGCAGAGAGCCCAGGCACCAGTAGAACTGAGCTTGAGCTAGCCAGAGATTATTGCTGTGTTACCACCATCACCAACGTAATTAAGGTTGTTACTATTTACTTTATTGCATCTCTGGAAAAATAGGCTCCAGTTTCAACAGAGGGAGTGGGAGGTTGGCTCCTATTTTAACCACCCTCGGCTCTCTTGCACTCCTGTCTACAAATCTGTCTATAAATCTATGCCACAGACTTCAGTTTTCAGATGATCTGAAGATCCTTTCAACTGAACTGGAGGCTGGTTCGATTCCTATAAGCAAAAACAGACTCCCATCGGAGAGACCGCCTAGATGTGTCATTGACTGGAGGTTGCTCTTCCTTTGTCCCTTCTCCTTCCTCTTGTCAGGCTCCCATTCTCTCTTGGCACTCACTCTCTTTCTGACCTGCACCAGTGGATACCACTCAGCCAAGGTAACCCTGGGACGGGCTCAGCATAAATAGCCTCTCATGAGTCAAGCATCTGTGCTAACTGAACAAACACTGGACAGAAAGCCTGGGACAGAACATTATTGAGTGCTATATCACCTGCTCCCAACTCTCCATGGTGCTTGGGGCTGGCCGGGTTGCAGCATGATGTCCGTGTTCAGAACTCCCTAATGGCTAACGTTTTATCAACACTCAACAACCTAGCAAACACTTGATCACTTACTTGTTCCTACTTCGAGTTATTTGATACCAGAAGTGTTCTGCAGAGAAATAGCTGTTTACATCTTAGTGTTGGTGGGGTTCATGGTCCCCAAGGCTGACACTCTGCCAGGATGCTTCATTGAATGGAAGGGCATTTGTCACATGAGGTTGAAGGAACCATGTGGTTATAAGGTAGGAAAGAATAAACAGATATACTGTTTTATAGCCCATGTAACCAAGACCATCCAACTAGGGGCTGCAGCTGAAATATTCCCACACTCTTGCCTTTTTCTGGAGGGACCACATTCTTGTTTACAAGGATCCTTTTACTACTCATGAACCAGGAAGTTTGTAGGGCCAGAAAGTCTTAGCTGCTCCCACAAAGGTGTTGGTGACACTGGATCCAGCAAGGGCTACAGTAGGCAGCCCCTTGTCAGTCTCTAATGAGAGGGTAAGATGTAAAAGATAAAGAGGTGATTGCAGAGAGAACGCACCCTCCCTGTGATGCTGTGACTTCCCTGTGATGCTGTGACCTCTTGGGTTGAGTCTGCCCATGAATTTATGATCATTGAACAAACACTGAACTGAAAACTCAGAATGGGTATCTTGGAGGTCAACTGGGAAGAGTCAGGTGGATACAGCCCCTGTTGTTAGTTAGGAGTAAGAGTGTGGCTAATGAGTACATCTTTATAGAGATGCCATGTAGAAATAAGTAGAGGTTTTCTTCTGGGACAGAAGACTTGTCAACATCTTTCTTTGGAGTTACTCCAAGGCTGGTCCACCAGAAAATGGAGATCTGGTCACGGGGAGCAATGTAGGGTGAAGCTGAACTTCCATCCTTGGATGAGCTAGTAGAAATAAGTGTAGCATGCCTGTCAGCATGTGACATTTTCATATCCCCTTAGACTACTTGACAAGGCTTAGAATGAGGTCTTTGATCTGCAAGGGTTAAGAAACAGAGCACAGAGACCCCAACTTTGGAAATTCCTTTTCAAACCTTCTGACATCCCTAGGACAGAGACTGTCCAGCTGTTCTAGGGACTTGGGACCTGTTGGTCACTCCTTAGTCACCTCAGGTTCCTCTTGGGTAGGCCAGGACTGGCTGCGACACATCTGTGCTGGGACTTGCTGTCTTTGGCCTTGGCCTTGTCCCCCCACACACATCTCTGCATGGGTGTTGATGGTACATAAGGTGCTTTGCCTTAGAAGTGAAGCCAGAGTTGTTGGACAGCTGGCAGAGTGGGCTGGTGGGTTTCTAGAGATGACCAAAACAGAGCCAATGGCTGGAGATTGAGTTCTAATCTGGTGTGGGGTGTTTCATATTTTAACCGCAAGACTCACCCAGGAATATGAAACCTGAGAGAACAGACTAAGGATATCTGAAGGGGAAGAGGTTCTGCCCTGAGAGTCAAGATAGAAACATCAACTGCTAAGACCTCCAGACTCTTGGCCTACACACTGTCGATCACAGACTCAGTGGTCCTCAGTACATATGTCATTTGTTGTGTACTTGGGCTCTGATCAAACATCTTGCCACCTAGGTCAGGGCAGACCACACCCCTTTACCTTCTTCCAGGAGTGTCTCCAATATACTTTCAATGGATGTGGAACCTAGTTCTGATTAGTACAAAGAGTGAGCGAGCTACCTGAGCCATGCTCTACTTCAACATAGCTGTGGGAGGGATTGACTACGTTTGAAGCTAACTGCTGCCAACTGGGGAGTTCGCTCACTTGGTAGATAAAGTGATGACCACACAAACATGAAGATGGAAATTTGATCCCTAGAATCTACCAAGAAGCCAGATGTTTATGGAAGCCACCTGGAGTCCCAGCACTCAGGAGTCAGATAGGAGATCTTGGGGCACACTGGCTAGGTAGGATAGCTGGAATTAGTGGGCTCCGAGTTCAAGTGAGAGACCCTATACTGACAAGTGAAGATCCACCAAGGAAGGTACCTTGGGTCTCCACATGAACATGCACACAAATGAATGCTCACACCCCTGTATATATGAGTCAATACATATGAGGACACAAGTACATACATAAATGCACACTGCCCACATTAACATGCAAAAACAAGACTCAAAATCACTGTGCCTCTGCCAGGATCCAAGATCCCTGCAGATAGTGCTTGCAGGGGCTGAAAGATGTAAGTGGCGTTGAGGTGTGTATTAAAGAGAAATGTGTTTTTTCTTCACTTAAATTTAGTTCCAGGTCCTGTTCGACCACTGCTTTTTTTTTTTTTAAGTTCTTATCTGTTATGGGCCAGAGCATGTCCTCTCCTCTCTTAGGATTCCTATATTGAAGTCCTACCTTGAACACAGAACTCCACCTTCTAATGATATTTGGAGACAGGGTAATTCTGACATGAAACTATTGGAATGAACCCTAGTCCAATATGACTTGTGTACTTGTAAGAAAAAAAAGGTTTGGGAGACAGAGGCAGAGAGAGAGAGAGAGAGAGAGAGAGAGAGAGAGAGAGAGAGAGAGAGAGAGCTGTGGAGATGTAGGGGCAGATGTCATCTGCAAACCAGGATGAGAGGCCCTGGGAGAACACAAGCTGAAACCTCTTGACCTCAGCCTTCTGCGTTCCACACTGCTAGGAGACAGAGGCCTGATGGTGAGGCCCAGTGTCTGGCATTGGTGGCAGTAGCCATAGGAATGCCCTCACCATCTCTTGGATCTGTTTCATGGTCTTATCCAGGGAGTAGAACTACCCATGGAAGGAGTGGAGCTCACTCTCTAGTCCACATCAATGTCTATATGTTCTAGACCAAGAGTGGGTTCCTGCAACTCAGTTCTAGACCTCGTGTCTCTTCTGTGCTATCTATGGGGACAGTGCATGCTCCAGAAAGAGGAAGGCCAGGTACAAAGGCAGAGGATGGGAAGCTGTCACTTCTGAGCTGATCCCACTGGACCCCCCAGAAACTTCAGCCAGATCTGCCAGGGCTTTCTGAGGTGGCATTTGATGGAGTCTCCCTCAGTTTTTAAATGTTGACCAAAAATACTAGTTTTAAACAACACATACTGCCCCAGTGGTCCTTAGGACAGACGGCATCAGTGGGAAACCCTATATTCTTAGCGACTGTGGCTGGTTTCAGAATTCTGAAACCTCCCATGGACAATGCGATGTGAGAAACTGCTGTATGCTCCTTCACCGAGGATGATCTCCAAGCTACACCTGTGGATGGAGCCCCAAAATACCAGATCTCACAACTCTCCCCTTTCTCCTCTCCTGCCCCCCTCTTTCCTCATTTTCTGTAGAATGCTTCTATGTAAGCAGCTCTTAGAAACTCAACCCTCTGTGTAGGTTTTACCTTATGATCTTGGTACCTGAGTTCAGGCATGCAGTCTTCCCAACCGTGAGCTAGGGATTGTCTGTGAAGTCAGGATATTAATCTGTCACTTAAATGTATCATTTTGATTCCCTGGACACTCATTTCCCCACCCGAGGGTACCCAGCCACAGGAGGAGTGTGGATACATCTTCCCGGGGCATCAAAGGTTCCTGAGGATTCAGACAATCATTAATTTTATGTTTAATATACAACAAACAAACTACAGAGTAGGATGTACAATTTTCATGAATTATTCAGATCAGTACAAAACTTCAAAGACACCCCATGTTCGTTACAGGGTTGCCTCGGGCTATTGTTCCTGATCCCCTGGCCTTCTGACTTCCTCTGCAGAGAGAACTCTAAGAAGCTTTGCCTTACAGAGCATAGTGGACTTTGAGATCTGTGGCCTGCTCTCAATAGTCCAGAGCTCATTGAGTCTTTTGACCAAAGTGACTGGGTTTCAGATAGACAGGCCCTTGGAGCTGAGTGCAAACTTCACCTTCAAATGCAGCACAGAAGTTCACAGACCCTATGGCTCATGAGGCTTCTTCAGTGTCTCTAGCAGTTTCTGCTGTGTGGCTGTCCAGGCCAACTGTACATTGTAGATTAGACATGTCGCAGGCTCACCTGGGCCTGTGCTTGCTGCTCCATCTCTGTCATCTCCCACCGTGCCTGCAAGGGTGGGAACATGAGCTGGACCCTCTATTGATAGTTGCCAGTGTCCCTGTGTCTGACGAGTCCTCAGGTCCTGTGCTAAACACATCAAATATGTCATTTCAATACCCTCTCCATTTCAAGCAGAAAGACAGCCGTAGAAGAAACAGTATACCATTTGCATAAATAGGTATTTCTTAATACCAGAGGTTCTGTAGATAGGTTGCTCACTACAACTGTAGTTTAGATTCCAGGACTGTGGAAATGGGGTGATTCAAGCAGGTTGATATCTGCCAAGGAGAGCCAGACCATGAGACTTAGTGGCCTGGTCTATTTTATCCAGACCCCACCATTACCTAGGCTTGTTTGCCAGTAAAAGAAGAACTTGCCCAAGGCTCAGGATTTGTCTGACTTGTACAAGGGAGTAAGAAGAGGTTGGTGTCTGACTCACCTCCCTTCTAGCTGTGGAGTCTTGGATCACATCCCCACTACCCATACCAAGACTCCATGCCTGATATAACTTAGAGTTCAGCCTTCACAACCAGTGATGGAAATCATGAACATTAATTAAAAGAATATGGGTGAATAGAGTTCCTTTAATATACCTCTTATTAGGGTGGGTGGCCAGCATTGAGGTTTGGTCTTTGTTATCTGTTGTAAAGCTAAGTGTGGGATGCCAGGACCTGGTTGACCTAGAGAGGCAAGAGTTCACAGGACCTTGCCCCCAAGTTCTTTCTGATTGGTAAGTAAAGATACAGCCAATAGCTGGGCAGAAGAGACATAGGTGAGGTTTATGTTTCCTGGGCTTGGGGTTAGAGAACCACGAGGAGGAGGAGGAGGAGGGGAGAGAGGAGGAGAAGAAATAGAAGGAGGAGGAGGAGGAGGAGGAGAAAGAAGAAGGAGGAGAAGGAGGAGGAGGGGGAGGAAGAAGAGGAGGAGGAGGAGGAGGAGGAGGAGGAGGAGGAGGAGGAGGAGGAGGAGGAGGAAGAGGAAGGAGAAGCTGCCATGGGTTATGTAAGCCATAAAAACATGGACCCGAGGACTGCCCAATTAGAACTAAGAGCATCCCAAGTGAAACATGGTAAGTAGTAAATAATAATTCAGGATTATTGATAGGAAAGTAGATTCTAATAACATGGAGGGTAGGTATTCGCCCACCTCATGTGCTACTTAAGGTTTATTGTAAATATAAAGGTTGTGTGTATCTTTTATCCAGGAACTAAATAATAGGTCAGAATTAAAAATTACTACAACAGGCCAGAGCATTGGAAGTGAGCACTGAATGGTAGGCCATGTTTTACATTTGAGAACATGACAGCTCTCTACCCAGGACCAGGAATTCGATACAGGCAGAAGAACAAAGGAGGTGCACAGGTTACGTGGATGACCGACCACCTGTGCCCTTCAGCACTGTGGGCTGCACAGGTGCCTGGCACAGTTGCTGGCCCCAGAGAGGTCTGAGGGGAGGCCTAGAAGAGAGACGTTTCAGGGTACGAGCTCACGGAACGGAGTGGTGAAGGGAAGACAGACTTCTGAGGCGCTGCAGTGGCGTCTGGTGGTGGCATCTGGTGGTGGCATCTGGTGGTGACCTCTGGCGTTTTCCATGCTCTTCTGTTCCTGAGAGGCAGTTTCTCCACATCTCCCTCAGGCAGAGAGTTCCACCTGTCACAGTGTGGAGTGTATCAGAAGATCACTAATTGCCAAGGCCAGAGAAACAGGAGCATCTCTATTTCTCCTCTACTGAGTGGGGTGTGCATTGCTGGCAGAGGAAAACCTGTTTTGGCTTCCATCCTGGCCTCCTGCAAAACTGATGTGGTGTGTATGAGTGTTTGCCTGCCTTGTGTATGTATATATGTATGTATGTATGTATGTATGTATGTGTGTGTGTGTATGTGTGTATGTGTGTGTGTATGTATGTATGTATGTATGTATGTATGTTTTTATGTTTGTGCAGTGCTCATAGAGACCAGAAAAGGGTATTGGATCACGTGGAACTTGATTTACAGATGGCTATGAGACACCATGTGAGTGCTAGGAACCAAACCTGGATCCTCTGCAAGGGTTACTCTTAACCACTGAGCCATCTCTTCAGCCCCATAAACTATCTGTGTAACAACGGTGTTAAGAAGTGAAGCTTCTGGGCTGGTGAGATGGCTCAGTGGGTAAGAGCACCCGACTGCTCTTCCGAAGGTCAGGAGTTCAAATCCCAGCAACCACATGGTGGTTCACAACCATCCGATCACGAGATCTGACTCCCTCTTCTGGAGTGTCTGAAGACAGCTACAGTGTACTTACATATAATAAATAAATAAATAAAAATCTTAAAAAAAAAAAAAGAAGTGAAGCTTCATAGAGTCATGGGGACTCTGTTAGGGCTGTGATGATGGTGAGACAGCCCCTGCACATGGCATAAGGCCTGCCATCAAGACTTGGTTGTCTTTCTGTCTGATGAAGGTGGGATGGGCCTCTAATGGCTTGTCCACAAGACCATGTCCCCACTGTTCTCCCAGTGATCAGGTCCCCTGCCAGGCAAAATCCCTCTTTAACAAATGGAACAGATGCTGGTTGTGCTAATTTCTGTGTAGTGGGATTCAGCCACTTGTAAGCTAATCACAGCCTATCGTGAAAACCAAGGGTCTACGTGGCCTCTCCTTACTATGGACATGCGTGGCTAGAACTGGCCAGTTGTAGATATTGACATTATTGTGTATGTGTGTGTATATTTGTCTCTGTGTGTTTGTGTGAGTGTTTTTGTCAGTATGAGTGTGTGTGTACATGTGTGTGTCTGTATGTTTATGTGTGTATGTGTCTGTGTATGTCTGTGTGTACATGTGTGTGTGTGTCTGTGTGTGTGTACAAGTGTATGTCTCTGTGTGTGTGTATGTGTACATGTATGTGTGTGTTAATTATAAAACTATGCGTAGCTGCTTCATAATTACAAAAGGAGCTGCTGGGAAAGGGAGGGGAGTCCAAGGAATGTTGGGAAACTGCACAGTTGATAATCCTAGTGTTAAACTTGGTTAGTGTGACATGGTCTCATTTTATTATCTTTTATGGAAAGCATTTTTCATACAATACATTCGATGGCATTCTCTCCTCTTTCAGTTTCTCTCGACTAAATTTCTCTTTCTCTTTAAAAACAAAAAACCAAAGATCAAGAACTGCCCCCTCCCCAACACACAAAAATGGAAGTCAAAATAAACAAGCAAAAGGCCAACAAGAAAAATATTTGACCAAAGTAAATCGAGACAAAAGTTACAAAAATACTATTGCGTTCTGGCCTGCCTTAAAGTGTGGTTCATACACACGGTGAGGCTCCATTAGAAAAGCTGACCTTTTCTTTGCCAGTAGGCAACAATAGCAGATAGCTTGTTGGTTAAGGCTGGGGGCCCATGCTCACTGCCACACTTAGTGCTGAGGTCCCCTCTGGCTTGAACATGCTCAGATCTGTGTGTGCTGCCATGGTCTCTGTGGGTTCATATGTGCATCAGTTCTGTCCTGTCTGGAAGACACTCTTCCCTCAGAGTCCTCCCTCACCTCTCGCTCGTAGAATCTTTCTGCCTCCTTTTCTGCATAGATCCCTGAGCTTTGAGGGGAGGGCTTTGATGAAGGCATTTCATGTAGGGTGAATGCTCTAAAGTCTCTCAGTCTCTGCACATTATCCAGTTGTGGGTCTCTGTCTTAGTTCCTCTCTACTGCAAGGAGGAGCTTCTCTGATGAGGGCTGAGAGAGGCGTTGGTCTGAATATAGCAGTACTATGTCATTGGAAATTACTTTATTACTACACTCCTTCAGCAGAGTGATAGTATTAGATTTGATCCTAGGTTCATGCTCTATCTAATCTCAGGTCTACTTTAGCTGTGTCAGGTATGGGTTCAGTCTCACTGAATGAGCCTAAGATCCAATCAGAAGATGGTTGGCTGTTCCCATAACATTTGTGTCACTATTACATCTTGAAGGTAGGTCCTGTTTTTTATTTCAAATGTAGAATATATATGCAGTCAGAGAGATGTGTAGTCAGTGTTTGTTCTTCTCATATCAACCTGTGGATATAAATAGAAGGTATATCAATACTTACAAATCATAATCTCTGGGTTTTATCTGCAATTGTTGTTTCCTGTAGAAAGTCAGCATTCCACATTTTCCACAGGATGTCTTCTGGGCACCTGAGGCAAACCTGAGATGATACCACAGACAGGTGACATGTCTGGGCAGTGCCCACCATTCTATTATCAGCCAAGGCTGAGATGGATGGAAGAATGTGAAGTGCTCAATAACCATTGTGCTCCTAGCCGTGCAGGGAGGTTGTGTTCCAAATGGTGGGTGATTGGTTCTTTCTCCATCCATCTTGGTCTGTTGAAGCCTCACCCAGAGATTTACAAAAGAGCAGCTCTTCAGGACAGTTCTGTGTAGTTTTCTGTCAATGTGACACAAACTGAGATTATCTGGGAAGAAGAGCCTCAACTGAGAAAATGCTCCTGTAACAAGTCTGTGGGGTATGTTATTGATTGATGTAGGGTGGCCTAGCTCACTGTGGTTGGTGACACCTCTAGGCAGGTAGGACTGGAGTGTATAAGAAAGCAATCTGAGCAAGCCAGTAAGCAGCATTCCTCCATGGCCTCTGCATCAGGACCTGCTCCCGGTTCCTACCCAAGTTCCTACCCTGACTTCCCTTCATGATGGACTGACATGGAAGCATCATCCTAGTGAACTCTTTCCTGCTTTTGATCATGGTGTTCATCATGGCAAGAGAGACCCAAGACAAAGAGGATTTACACACAAGTCCTGGGCCATTCTCTGAAACATCTCCCTCTCCTCCCCACCTCCTGATGTAGATTTCTGCAGCCATCTATCTGCCCTACGACTCACTCCTAACCTTTCTGTGGACAACTCTTTCACTCCGAGTTCTAGAGAGATAAGGGCTGATGGACCATGCCATTATTATGTCGAGCTGCCGGTAGATGGGAGGGGGCTTTAGCCCCACTCCACCCTTATCAGTCAACCCCAGGGACACATTGTCTGTTAATCGCCCAGCTTCCCACCTCTGCCTGCGCCTGTCTTTAATGAATTCGATCATCTTCCCCTTGTTCCCCAAGATATTTTTCATTGAGACTGTGTCTCAAATAGCCCAGGCTGACCTTGAACTTGCTATATATTGAATAACCTTGAAGTTCTGATTTTCCAGCCCCTGCCTCCTGATTGATGGGATTATAGGTGTGTGCCACCAAGCCCAGTTTATGAAGTACCAGGGATCAAACTCAGGGCTTTGAGCATTGTAAAGAGATAAGCAGTCCACCAGCTGCACTCATCTCTAGCCCTCCAAGAGATTGAATCTATTCACACAGATATGTGTGCAATTCTTGGGCTCTGAAAGTATGACCTTCCTTTTCGCCTGAACTCACCTTTTCCAGGATAACAATTTTCCAAAATTCTCCACTTGTGCCTTTTCTAAATAAAACCATTTAAAAAAAAGGATAAAATATTTCTCAGATTTCTTGGAAATTTCATTATGTATTTCGATAAATGAAGTGTAAAGAAGTTGAACAATGTAGATCAAATTCCCTTTAAAATATATGAATTTCCTACCAAATAAGGGTAGTATGCTTTGGAAAAAAACAAAACAAACAAAACAAAACAAAACAAAACAAAACAAAACAAAAACCAAAGAAACAACACAGGTTTGGTTTTTCTGAACCAAAAGCACTTGGAAAAAAAAAAAAAGAGTTTGAGACATTCAGCAATTCCAAAGTGGCAGGGTTCACCCATCTTTAATTTCAAGGGAAATTAAATCCAGCTGTTTCTCATTCATGGCCACTCAGCTCACCACATGCTGTTTGGTCGGTCAGGGGTAATGGGACATCCAGGAAGCTGCTGCAGGGCTGTTTTAAGTCACACCCTTCTCAGCTGGGAAGTGGGCTTGGCCAGTGTCTCTCTTGGACCAGTCTCTCTTTCTTCCACATGGGAACCCACAACGTCCTAAAGAATTAAAAACTGGCGGAGGCAATCCTGTAGCTATTCGAGGCCTCCAATGGGTCAAGCTGTCCAGTCTCCTGCTTCAGGGCAGATTCTAAGGTTCACCCTTACACTCCTTTCAGTTCTGTGTCAGCCTTACTGTTAATCTGTTTCTGTCATCAGCGCTCTTCCTCTCAGGAAGTTGCCTCCATGAGGCGCTAGCCTACTGTAACGGGACATGGTTAATGCGTCACTTGGCTCTCCTGAGACTGTTTTTCCAGCTCTCTGTTCCCAACCCCCAGTACCTTATCATCTGGAATCAGAAGTCCTTAGGAAGGATAATGGTCTGCTTTCTCTCTCAAGTGGATGGAAACACCTGGCTAGCTTGCCAGCGGTGAGTTGTAAGACTTGGCCTTAAATCTCATCTGCACTTACCACAGTTTAGTCTAAATAAACTCCTTTAATCCCAGGAGTATCAGCTAGTCTCTTACTTCCCTGATAAAGGCTGGAAGGGTGATGGTTCCTCAAATCCACAGAGGGTCAGAGTATACTTTTCTCATTGTGTTAATGTTATCAATTGAGACCATAAGACAATGCACAGACTGCAAAAGGATGACCCTACATGCGGAGAAGAGAAGGTCATGTGGAGGATAGGAGAATAAGTGTTCTTGGTGATCATGGACACAGTAGACCTTGATCCTGCTTGATGCCCTGGTAAAAGATGACGTAGTCTCAGCCTCACAAACAAAGAACTGACTACTTGGGTCACCCTGTCACATGGCAATACTCTGTGCTTGGTGGTGGACAGTTAGAGCCCTCAACAAAGTGTGGCAGAATATTCCTGGATGAAGGTGATGATGGTTAGTGTTGACCCTCAACTGGACAGGATCTGGAATCACCAAGACAACCCTCCAGGTACAGCTGCAAGGAATTATCTAAGCTCTGAGCAGGCCTGTGAGGGATTGTGTTGAGGCAGGCTCAAGGTGGGTGGCACCATTCCCTCAGCTTAAAAACGAGACAGGGAGCTACATACAAGCATCTGTTGCTCTCTGCTTTCTGGTTGTGGGTATCACGTGACAGATGTTTCAAGCCCCTGCCGCTTTGACTGCCCTGCCATGATGGATGGTACCCTGGAAGTGGGAGCCCTTTCTTCCTTAAAGTTGCTTTTGTCAAGAGTATTTTATCACAGCCACAGGCAACGGAAATGGCAGTGAGGACTGAGGGTAAGTGGGGGTGAGATACAGCCATGTAGGGATAGCTATCACATGGCAGGGGGAGCACAGCAGGGGGGGTCAGCAAGGGATTATTAGACTTGAATCTTTCTCTTATGATTGATTAGCTGTAGAGGAATTTCCCTTAATTGTCTGGTTGCCTAATAAAGATGACAAATAGCCAATCACTGGGCGAAAATGAGGAGACAGGTTTTTCTGGGCAAAACGGAGAACCGGGCAGGAGGAGGAGTTGCAGGAGGCAGTGAATGGAAGAGGACAGAGGGAGAGAGTTGTTGGAAGGAAGATGGAGCAGAAGTGCATGGCCTGGAGAAACTGTAAGTAGCAGGATTTCATAGTTGGGGAAGAAAGTGGGGTAGAGGCATATCTGCCCAATATAGGTACGCAACTGAGTTGCATTTTCCTTGCATGGGCTATTGGGGGTGGAGATTTACCGCAACAATTAACAACTGAAGGAGCTGAAAGGGATGGCAACACTATAGGAACAACAATATCCTTATCTGACATCAGTGGGAGTGGAGGCCCTTGGTCCTGTGGAAGCTTGTTGCCCTAGCATAGGGGGATTCGAGAGGGGTGAGGTGGAAGTGGGAGCATCCTCTTAGAGGTGAAGATGGAATGGGGTTTTCAGAAGGGAAACTGGGGAGGGGGCAATATATGAGATGTAAATAAATAAAATAACCTATTAATAACAAAACAAAAACAAACAACCACATAATCATAACCATACATCATAATTTGAATATAGTTTTCCTCCAAACTCGGTATTATTTTGGTAGGTAAGACGACCTGCCAAAGGCTTTGTCCTTAGCTGGCGGCACCATAAACAGGAAGGTACCAACTTCATCAGTGGAATAAGCAGTTGGTGAGTTAAAATAGCTGGGTAGGCTTAGAAGGTGGGGCAAGGTGGAGGAGGGATGTCTATGCAGGTGTCACTGGAGGAGGGATGTCTATGCAGGTGTCTCTGGAGGAGGGATGTCTATGCAGGTGTCACTGGAGGAGGGATGTCTATGCAGGTGTCACTGGAGGAGGGATGTCTATGCAGGTGTCTCTGGAGGAGGGATGTCTATGCAGGTGTCTCTGGAGGAGGGATGTCTATGCAGGTGTCTCTGGAGGAGGGATGTCTATGCAGGTGTCTCTGGAGGATGTTTCCCCAGCTCTTCCTCTTCATTCTGCTTCCTTCCTGAAAGACTTGAGAGCCATCGCTCCACCACTTTCTTACCGCCATGGTGTTCTTCCTCACCACAGCCGTATAGCCCGGAGCTGGTGGGGCTGGAAGCTCATGGACCTGTGGCCCCAGACACATATTTCCCCTGTTGATTCCTCAGGTATTCTGTCCCTGTCATGGCACTGTGGTGTTGGGAAAGTCCCTCTGGCTTTCCCAGGGTTAGCTTCGTTATTTGTTATCATGGAATCTCCACGTTTGAGTGGAGAGTTAGCTGAGTTTCTGTACATCCTCTCTGCTGCTGTGCAGTGAATGTAGAGGTCAGAACAGCCTGTGTTGTTCTGCTCAACAAACTCACAGATCTTTAGTATTAAGTATAGGAGTTTAGGCACGTGATATTGCTTTGCATTGTTGAGAGACTTGTGTTGATAACACATGAGAAAAAGATTCTTAAAATCCTCTCTAGCTGGACTTTATGTGGAAAGGGTAATCTTTTGTTATGAGACAGGGCCTCACTGTGAGTGTCAGGCTGGCTTCTAATGGAGGTACCCCCGCCTTCACCTCTAGAGATACAGGTGTGCACTACCTGGCAATGGAAGGCTCTAAGGGTCAGGGTCCTGGATGTGTGTAACTTGGCCTGACCGGTGAGAAGCTGCTTGCAAGAGCATTGCAACTGCAGAGCCTCAAAACCGACTCAGGCTAGACAAAGTAGGATCTCCACTTTAACCAGAAGTTACCAGGATGGTGATGATTCGTAAGTCCCATGTATAGTGAGTTACAAAGCAGATAATGTACAGGAATCTGTTTAATTGTCCAGGTTGATGTCCTGAGGGAAGTAGAGAATTATGAGCCGCCATTTTGTTCTGAGGGTTCTGGGAGGTGTTATCTCGGGTACCATTGAGTTTGAACATCCTAGAAAGATGACCCTTGTAGAAGGAATGACATGGCTGGAAAGGGAAGAAGTGGCAGATATCAACAAGGGAGGGAACAGAAGAGAGTGACGTTCAGAGATCGTGAGATTGAGCTTGGGAGAAGGAAAAGAGGATGCCACAGATGTGGAGCACACCAAGGGGCTGCCAGAGATAGAACAGACCTGAGCTCCATCAAGAGAAAGGAATGGGGGAAGCCCCAGAGATAGAACAGGCCTGAGCTCCATCAAGAGAAGGGGATGGGAGAAGCCCCAGGGGTGGGTACCCACCTGCACCATTGTCCACAGGAGCTGTACTCAGAAGCACTCCTGAATCTGTAAACAGTCTGAATGTATATCAGTAGAATCAAATATAAGCCAAGTGGGTTCACCCAGAGAGATACCATAAAAATGTAGGATCTCTACTGACAACAGCAGTATAGATGAGTTCCAATGTGCTCAGAGACAGACAAATTCTGTCAGATCCCACATAACAAAACCCAAACCATTCCAACCCACCCCCATTGGAATAAAGTTTCTGGGTTGCTCTGGGTTAGATGTTTAATGAGCTCTAAGCCCTCTCCCTTCAAGATTCTTCTCCCTGAGTGGTCCCACTTAGGGGCCTTAACAATCTGTGAAGGTTAATACATGGTTGCAATGGTCTCTGTAAGTGTGAAGGAGGACACGCCCCAGAGATAGGGCATTGGGGACTTTTGGGATAGCATTGGAAATGTTATTGAGGAAAATACGTAATAAAAAATATTTTTAAAAATGTACACCCAACTAATGATGATAAAAAATGAAAAATAATATTGTGTGACACCAAAAAAAAAAAAAAAGGCTCAGTCTGTTTTCCAGATTGATCCAAGGTACCCCGCCCTCCTTCAGCTTCAGTGAAAAATACACTTTCCTTTCCTCGGAACCTGTAACCATATCCCACTCTACTTCACCACTCACCTCTACCCAGAAACTACTCCTGTGGGGGTGGGCTTGAATGGTTTAGGTTTTATTGTGTGAGGTCTTGCAGAATTTGTGCCTGTCTCTGAGCACTTTACAATTCATCTCAACTGCTATTGTCAGTAGATCTTGGGTTTTTATGGTCTCTCTCTGGGTGGACCCATTTGGCTTATCTTCGCATCTAGGGATAGACATTTGGACTTTTACAGATTCAGGAGTGCTTCTGGGTATGGCTCCTGTGGACAGTGATGCAGGTATTTGAAGAGATGGCAGTTTCCATCCACTGCAGAGTGTGCAAAGGATAAGCCCAGCTGGATTTCCTGGTAGAGGGAAGATTGATTGTTTGATTTTTTTAAAAGAGAACTAAGAGGCTGCTCTGCTTCATATAAGCATCAAGAGCATATGAGAGTTTCTTTTTCTCCAAAGACTCATTCACATTTTGTGAGACAGATGTTTTAAAAAATATTTCCTTTTATTATTTTTAATCATGTGCATGTGTGAGCATATGCGGGCACACATGAGTGTAGGTGTCCTTGGGGACCTGAAGAGGGTGTCAAATATGCAAGAGATGGAATCACCGGCCATCATGTAATTTTCAGATTTTATTTTCCAGATCCTTAAAAATATAATTGAACTTTTATAAAAATCTAATTGAAGTTTTCCTATGTAGTTGAACATGTCCTTATAAAATTGAGTTAACAGTTAAAATATTTTTTTCTAAGGATTTAGCACTAATAATTTAACTTTTCAAACCTATTAGAATTGATATTTTACCGAGGTTAAGTGTAGAAGTCTTGAGGTTGTTAGATGCACTGGCTACCCCTCATCTTTAGTGCAGTTATATATGTGTTTCTGTGTGTAGCACACACTCTTATCTATTCCATAAGGAACTTGTAGGTTATGTTCTGAGAAAGTTAGGCACAAGCCATTGCTTCCATGTAGTTCTTGCTTTTCCTGGTAGTCATTTTCTTCCTGAGGACTGGTGTCTCCATCTGGTGTTACTTCCTGTAAACCTAAAGGTATCCCTTTAACACACACACACACACACACACACACACACACACACACACACACACGCATAGGCATGAGCATGCACATATACACACACATGCACACACTACACACACATACATACACACACAGGGACACAGGCACACAGGTGTACATATACATACTATACACATGTACATATACACACTATACACACACACACACACACACACACACACTTATGTTCTATGTGGGGATCCCAGGGCTTCTAGAGCTTGTCACTCTATGTCTTTCACTAAGTAATTTCTGTCAATATTTTTAAAAAAATTTTTGTACTACTATTTTCCCATTTTGAGGACTCTGTTTCCTTGTAAATTAGACATTTGATGTTATCTCACAGGTCTGGTAAAGTTTTCCAAAGATTTTTTTTCCTTTCTTCACTTTGGATAATTCTGTTGATTTCTATTCAAGTTAATTATCATTCCTTTTTTTGCCACTAGTTTTTTAATTCTTTCCTGAAATTTCAGTTTGGATATATACATACACACACATGCACAAGCACACATGCACACACTATCACACACACATATGTGTATATGTGTGTATATATATGTGTATGTATATACATATATGTGTGTATATGTTTATATGTATGTGTGTATATATGAATGTGTATGTGTGTGTGTGTGTATCATCTAGTGAGAACTATGTTTTTACTCATTGCTATTGTGAATTTCTTTACCTTTAAATATAAGGGTGTTGCTTAGTTCGGTTTGCTTTCATCAAGCTGAGTGTAGTGCCTAACAAGTGCAACTCAAACCCTCTGTCCCTCAGCTGATCTCCAGCCTCGTTCAGCATCTCCTCAATGAACTGCTTGAATGTGTTTATATAATACATTTGGCATCTGTTCATCCCAGCACGAACGTCTGTTAATTATATTCCCCTGAGAGTGGGTTACACGTTCACGATGATCCCGAATGTTGTCAAAGACACAGAAGTTCTCAGTCTACTGTACACTTGAAGTGTTGGGCTGTTCTCCCATAAGCAGGCTTGGCTACATGAGTCCTGTCTTTTCTCTGTCAGCAAGGTTTGCCTGTAGTAACATCCACTAAAGTCCAGTGGTAATTTTTAAAAATTACTTTTCTTCTTATAAAGTTATTGTTCATATTTTATTTATTTTCTTCTCATGAAGTTATTACTAATATTCTTAGATCATCTCACTAAGCAGTGGGTTTTCCCTATGCATTTCCATGCTTGGTTCTGTTGGTAGGTCACCTACTCTCATTTGTCTGCTTCCATACTCTGTCTGTGCACTTTGCCCCAGTGCCCCTGATTCTGCATTCTCACTTTGTGTTCAGTCATCCTGTCCACACACTTCCCTAACGTTCTTTCTTCTCTCACGGGCTCTGTCACATTCTTGTTTCCTCCCAGCCTGAGACATATACTACACACATTGACCCTCTGCACATGAGAGGAACCACACTGTACCTGTCCTCTGGAGCCTGGGTGATCTTACTTGATATTTGTGCACACACCCTAATCTCTTCATCTATTCCTCCATCAATGGGCATCGAGGCTCCAGTGAGAATAAACTTGGCAAGAGCTGAACATCAGAGCTGGTCTCCATGGTGTTGGCGAAGCTGTGATGCTCTCAGGATCTGCGGACTCCTCTGTATCCTTGGATGCACTTATGTGCTTGGATGCCTGTCGTCCGTTAGCATCCCGGTACCTTCCTGGTTTTAAGAGTCAGAGGATAAGAACACTTAAGTGGTGTTTTCCTCAGTGCAGCACTGAGGAACACGGGGACTTCCATGTACTGGCTGCGTTCAGGAACATTCTGCTCCCTCCAAAGGTTGCTTGCCTTGGTTCATTCTCTCAAGCCCTCCCGGAGTTGGTGTTGAGTACTTTTCTAATATTTCTTTTAGTGTTCTTGAGAATGTAGGCAGAAGAAAACCTCTTGATGCATTAGCTTCTATTTCGTTGCTTCTCTTCATCCTGCTTTGGGTTTAATTTATTCTTTTTTTCTAACTCCTTAAAGCTATAGCTTAGATAAGAAATTTTAAACCTTCCTCCCCTCTGAAATAAGCATGCACAAATGCTTACTGTCCCCATCTTTACCTTAAAATTTTGGAATTGTGTCTGTCATGGATGCTACCTTAATTTTATATACAAATGTATCACTTAGGATGTTATCTTGCTTGTTGAGATCTTAGCTCTTCCCAGACATTCAACTTGAAGCAGGCTCTCCTCTCATTCTTGACACTATTGGCTTTGAGATGGATTAGTCTAGAGCCAGGGTGAGTGCACCATGGTTGCAAAGGTTGACTCTAGTGATGGTCATATATCATCCAGAGGGTGGAAAGCCCTGTTGTTCTAGATTACTTCCTGTTGCAGTGATAAAAGCAATGACCAAAGAGTGAGTACCTAGGAGAGAAACAGGTTTATTTCATCCTATATTTCTATATTTCGTCAATGAAAGACTCAGGGCAGGAAGCTGTAGCAGAACTGAAGCAGAGGTTATGGTACTCTTTCTAGGAATCCAGAGCCCCTACCTAGGAATGGCAGCACTCATAATGGGCTAAGCCCTTCTACCTCAATTTGTAGTCAGGGACAGTTTCCAGAAGCTATGCCCACGGGCTAGTCTGATTAAGACAATCTCACAGTTAAGACTTCTTCAGATAACCCTTGGCTGTGTCAAGTTGACAGCTGAAGCTAAGTAGGAGACCAGTCATGATGGCAGGTGGCTTGTGAAAGGTGGGTCATGGCAATCAAGAGGAGGCCATCACTGGGCCATTCTGACACAGGGAGAAAATGGACATTATCAAGAAAGCCATGCCTACCAAGTGACCAGCACCTCAAGCAGGGGTTGGCCAGGGTTGTGTAGGAGCATCCTGAACAAAGAGAAGATGAGCAAAACCAAGAGGCTAAGACGGGAGGAAACATGTGGGGATTGCAAGTGTTGCAGAACTCTAGACACAGAGAACAGGAAAGGGCAGACCTGGGAAACTATCCAGACCTGGTCCAGGAGAATGGCACTACACCTTTATTCTGAAAGATCAGTTACTAAGTAACAGAGTCCAACATCTGTCTTAGAGTGAGCAGTCTGGGCACAGTGTGAAGGAAAGGAGAGGGATAAGACTCCAGACATCTCTGGGTCTTCAATTCTATTCCATTGATCTGTCACTGTACCAGTACCATGCAGTTTTTAATCACAATTGCTCTGTAATACAGCTTGAGGTCAGGCATGGTGATTCCACTAGAGGTTCTTTTATTGTTGAGAATAGTTTTTGCTACCCTAGGTTTTTTGTTGAATTTGCAAATTGCCCTTTCTAATCCAGTGAAGAATTGTGTTGGAATTTTGATGGGGATTGCATTGAATGGGTAGATTGCTTTTGGCAGATAGCCATTTTGACTATATTAATTCTGCCAATCCATGAGCATGGGAGATCTTTCCATCTTCTGAGATCTTCTTCAATTTCTTTCTTCAGAGACTTGAAATTCTTATCATACAGATCTTTCACTTCCATTGTTAGGGTCACACCAAGATATTTTATATTATTTGTGACTATTGTGAAGGGTGTTATCTCCAAAGTACCCAAGGAGCTGAAGGGGTCTGCAACCCTATAGGTGGAACAACAATATGAACTAACCAGTACCCCCAGAGCTCATGTCTTTAGCTGCATGTGTAGCAGAAGATGGCCTAGTTGGCCATTATTGGGAAGAGAGGCCCCTTGGTCTTACAAACTTGATATGCCCCAGTACAGGGGAACACCAGGGCCAAGAAGTAGAAGTGGGTGGATAGGGCGGGGGTAGGGTGGGGAGAGAAGGTATAGGGGACTTTCTGGATAGCATTTGAAATGTAAATAAAGAAAATATTTAATAAAAAATTGAAAAAAAGGACTCTGGCACCTGTTCGTTAATGAAAGATGCTAAAACAACATAGGGCAGGTGTTACATATATAGAATATATAGAGGGTTGGTTTGATGGAGAAGATGGGGCCTGAAAGTGATTCCATGGTGTCTTAGTCAGGGTTTCTATTCCTGCACAAACATCATGATCAAGAAGCAAGTTGGGGAGGAAAGACTTTATTCAGCTTACACTTCCACATTGCTGCTCATCACCAAATGAAGTCAGGACTGGAACTCAAGTAGGTCAGGAAGCAGGAGCTGATGCAGAAGCCATGGAGAGATGTTACTTACTGGCTTGCTTCTCCTGGCTTGCTCAGCTTGCTTGCTTATAGAACCCAGGACAACCAGCCTAGGGATGGCACCACCCACAATGAGCCCTTCCCCCTTGACCACTAATCGAGAAAATGCCTTTCAGCTGGATCTCATGGAGGCATTTCCTCAAGGGGAGGGGCTCTCTTCTCTGTGATAACTCCAGCTTGTGTCAAGTCGACACACAAAACCACCCAGTACACACAGATGGTGGACAGTGATCGTGTTGTACTAGAAATGGGTGGGTTTGGAGCAGAGGAATGGAGGCTCGTGGGTTTCTAGTACCGGAGTAGGGGCTTTAAGGGACTGCAGTGCATGTGAACATTGTCCTCAGAGCCATGTGCTCACAGATGGGAGGAGTTTATGCTAGCTTCGGCTGCATCAGCACCACTGTGATAGTCTGTGCCCAATGTTGTGGGTTGTAAGAGGGGATCCTCTCAACCTGTGTACTAGGAGACACTTCCCGCCAAATGGTAGACACTCAATTACAAAATGCCTGCATCAGATGTCAATTATTTTCAAATGTCTCAAAGCTTTTAGGGAACTAATGGATTCTTTAGGTGACGACTGGAAGAGGTGGCTTGGTGTATGATTAACTCACAGAGCACGCCACTGTTTGACTATGAGAAACCCTGAAATGTTCTCTTTGGCATGGAGTGGTGGAGACAATTGCCAAGAGATGGAGCTTGTCGTTCCCAGTCATTCATCTGTCCCCATTGGGCACGTGTGCTAGTGGCTTTCCAACCTTGACAAAGAATCAGAGATGATCAACGTGGCAGGAAGAAAGGTTGAGTTTGCTTCTTAGACTTTGAGGTTTTAGTCTATACTTATCTGTGTTGTTTTGGGCCAGTACAGGCACAGTGCATCATGGGTGGGAGCAAACAGTGAAGGAAGCCACTCACTTAGCAGCATCTAGAAAGCAACTGATGAGAAGGAAGTGTTCGAAGTCCTAGAACATCTGTCGAATGTTCACCTCCAGCACCTCGGCTTTCTTCCTCTAGGCTTCACCTTCTGTGTTCCACCACCCCCAAATAATGTCAGGCTATAGATCAAGCTTTCAACACATGGGTCTTTGATGGCTAATCACAACTGAAATGGTAGCAGCTCTGGTGATGACCAGAAACTGTCTTAGGCATGTCTCAGAGTGTCCGTTGGCATAGCTTCCCTGTAGCTATCACAGAAGCATGATGAACTATAAAAGTCACTTTCACTCACCTGATGTAAGTGCCTCTGTCTGCTAGCCTAGGCCTAGACCTGGAAGCCTCTACCCTCCATACAATCTAATCTAGGCCTTGAATGTTTTCAGTCTCTGCAATTTACTGCTGGATATGTTCACCCTTTCTAGTTCTTTCTGGCTGACTGGTTCAACTCAACTATTCTGACTCAAACTCCTCTCCAAGCTGACTGATTCAATCTGGGTTCTCTCTCTCTCTCTCTCTCTCTCTCTCTCTCTCTCTCTCTCTCTCTGTGTGTGTGTGTGTGTGTCTGTCTGTCTGTCTGTCTGTCTGTCTCTCCTGTATTGCTCTGCTTGATCTAGAACTAACTCTGGCAATCTGTTCTCTGGCTCCTTCTCATTCCCTGCCTTGTTCTGTCTGCGCCTGTGTCTAGCTTTTCTCTCTCTGCAACCTGTCTCTGTAAAACTCTCCCAGTAAAAACTGCCTCCTTCCTTTCACTCTGCACTTCTCTCTCATAAGTAGCTTCCCTTTCCTCTCTCTTCTCATGACAGTTGGGCATATCATATTCTGTCAAATCTTTCTCCGATCCATCACTTTGTCTGCCACTCAATCAGACATCACTTTCAAACATGGGTGCTTCCTTCTACAAACTAACTTTTCCTTCATTGTTTGGTATTAAAAGTGTGTACTATGGGCATGTCTGCATTCTAGCCCGAGGGATTAAAGGTATTTGCTAAGGGCTGATTCACACCACAACTGAAAACAGGGTATTTTCAGTAAATAACACAATCTTGGAGTTCACAGTGTGATCAAATATCCTGCAACATTTCCCCTTTTTGTTTAATTTGATCAAATGTCCTGCAATAGCGCGCCTCTGATAGAAGTCAAACTCTGTGTGTTCTGCATGGTATGGAAGCCCAAAGTAGTTTTGTACCTTGGAGGGAAATCCTCCACCATAGACTGCATGGTAGAGATGTAGTGCTCCTTGGAGGGAAATCCTCCACCATAGACTGCATTGTGGAGCTGTAGTGCTCCTTGGAGGGAAGTCCTCTGCCACGGACTGCAATGTGGAGCTCTAGGGTGAGATACACTCTCCTTTCCACAGGTTGCCTTTAGGTTTAGTCTTTATCATAGCAATTGAAACCTAACCAGGACAGAAATTGATACCAGGGGTGGGGAATTAATGAGACAGATCTGGCCACGTATTTTAAGGAAAGTGATAGTGGTGTTTGAGCTTTAGGCCTGAAAAGTTGTTGAGTAAACAGATTTCATTGGGATGTTTTGTGGGTGCTTGAAAGATGAGAATATTGAAGGCACTGCAGACAGTGGGAGCTGCCATTGCTGTTGCCTGTACCCTGGACAGCTCTCTGCCTGACCCTACCTGCCCTTGGGGGTTGGGGGTGAGTTGGTGTAGAGTCAATGACACAGACTCTGGGAGCAGGTGCTGCAAGCTCCTTTAATACTCTCCATCCACTCCCCCATTGGTCCCAAGAAAGTATCTCTTCTAAACAGCAGTTCCTGATTGGCTGGCATTGTCTGTACCAGCCATCCTTGGTCTCTCAGGTAGTCCTCAGTTAGGTCCTCCTGCAGGAATGCTGGTGTCACAGGCAGTCCTCAATTAGGTCCTCCTGCAGGAGGTGCTTTTGCAGCTGCAGGGCCCCCAGCGTTTACATAGAGGCAGCCCCACTGTTCTTGCTACCATTGTGAATTTCTAGAGGGAAGCAAAGACTGTACTGGGGCTGTCTGTGTGATATTTTGATTAAAAATATGTGGTGTCTGGTCAGCTGGAGCTGAAGAATCAGCTGTGATTGACAAGAGACCAGAGCCACCGAACTGAGATTGTCACTTTGTCACTTTCCCAGAACGGGGAGGAGATGTTTATTTGGCTTATTTCCAGCTTGCAGTTCGTTATTGAGGGGAAGTTGAGGCATGAGCTTGAAGTGACTGGTTCCATCCTGTTCACAGTGAAGAACAGGGAGAAGTTAGCACGTCCATGTTACCTACTTAGCTTCTCATGTAGCCCTTTCCTGTCCCACATAGTTCAAGACTCCTGACTTAGGGAATGGTAGCACTCACTATGGGTTCCATTTTCTTATATCAACTAACAGGAGACAGTCACTCACAGCCATGCCCCAGGCCAAGCTGGACTCCACAGCCCCTCATTTGAGGCAAGCTGACATTTGAAACTGACCAGACAGGCTGCAGTGTGGTCCTTCCTTCTGGCCCCCAACTTTTTACCCTGAAATGATCTCCATGACCTTCTCTGATTACATTGAGGGACCTAAAGGTGCCATGGGCCAAGCCTTCTCAGGTCCAGCTCTCCCGAAACCCTCTTTCCAGAGGTATGTTAGCACATCCGGGAGCCTCACCCAGTTTGGTTCTTCCCAGTTACTTTCCACTTCTGTCTTGGCCAGCTTCTTGCTGTTGGAGGTTCAGCCTTTGTTTTGTTTTGACCAGAAATAGAATTTTGACCTGCTTCCTTTCTTTGCTGACTCCTTCCAGAGTCACAGTCCTGCTTTGGAAGCCTGTGTCTGAACCTGCACTAGGAGAGCACCGGTCATGATCATCATCAGCATTGCAGACTTGTGCTCTGCTCCACCCCTGCTCACCCCTTCACTCGTTGTTGTTGTTTGAATCCTGAGTGCTCCCAAAGGTGCATGCGCTAAAGGATTTATTCTGTTCAGTGATATTAGGAGGTTGTCAAGCCTTGATGAGGCGTGGGCCTTCTTGGTGAGCCCTTAGGTCACTGGGATGTACCTTTGAGTGTGACAGAGGGGAGGTTGGTTCCTTTTTCTTTCTCTACAAATTCTTGTCCAAGGGTTTTGTTCTGCCATACATTCCTTCCATGACTTCTTGCCTACCTGTAGGCGCCAGGAAACAAGGCCAATATCTATGGACTGGAACCTCCAAAATCATGAGCCCATATGACCTCCTCCTCCTCCTCTTCCTCCTTCCTTCTTTCTTCCTTCTCCTTTTCCTCTTCTTCTTCCTCCTCTTCCTCCTCCTCTTCCTCCTTCCCTCATTCTTCCTTCTCTTCCTCCTCCTCTTCCTCCTTCCTCCTCCTCTTCCTCCTCCTCCTTCCTTCCTTCTTCCTTTCTCCTCCTCCTCCTCCTTCTCCTTCCCTCCCCACTTTAACCTCAGCTATTTTGTTCTAGTGGTAGAAAGCTCACAAAGCATGCCTGTTCCCAGGCCAGCCTTCCCTGATGCCATGACTTGCATTTCTGTCAGAACATTTCTCTTCAGTCAGCTTCTGAGCATGCCCTTGCTCTCTGATGTATGTACCTAGCTCTTTTTGGTGCCTGGAGCAGGATCGTTCCAGCTCTGGTTTGGTCATTGTAGTGGCACTGTTCTAGGACTGCTTACCTGCCCTTGTTGGCTTCAAAGGCTGACCATCAGATTCCAGTCAGCTCTGCTAACTCCATGGGATTTGCCTATCACTACACAGCACAGTCAGCCAAGATCTTAAACTGAATACTTGTCTAAGTGTTTCTCAAATCTGGTTTCAGAGCTCTACAGAATGGCCAGGGCTCATCTGCTCTGTCTGCAGCTGGCAGCACTCTGGTAAAACTCTATTATTTATACTGTTGTTTATGATAAAAGCAGTGCCTGGGGTTAGGTTTGAAGTGGAACAGCAATTCTAACATGGTTTTTTGTTTGATACAGTACTTGAGGACCTATGGCATGCTGCCTTGCTCTAGGTAGGCTGGTCAATAGCCAAGTCCTTCTGGCTATTGCCTGCTTCCTGACATGGTCTCTGCAGTAGGACATAGCACATGACAGAAAGCAGATTTCGTAGGGGTCGGTCCTGCTCACTAGATGGGTAACTTTGGAGACAAAATACTGCTTATCTTCTCTGAGACCCAGTCTTATCGCCCAGAAAGTGAAGTCCCAGGGACGCTCACCTGTTTTGATGAGATATAGTTTTAACCATAAAGGATCTTGGAACCATGACCTTTCCTCTGGTGTCATTTAACTCTGGTCCCCCCCCACACATGTCTCGTCTTTGGGCAAGCATTTGTCCCTCCTCGGGTGGACACCAGAGTTGGGTACTCTCTTTTGATCTCAGTGGCTGGCATTCTTACTCCCATGTACTGATTTTTTGTTTGTTTTGCTTGTGTAATGTATGGTTGTGAATATGTGTGTGTATGTGATATGTGTACATGTGTGTATGTGTAAGTATATGCACATGTGTGTTTGTGTGTGTGCATGTGTGTATGTATGTTGTGCATGTATGTATGTGTGTAGTATATGTGTGTATGATTTTGTATGTGTATATATATGTGTGTGTGTGTATATGCATGTGTATGTGTAAACGTGTGTAGTATGTGTGTGTATGTTTACGTATGTGTGTATGCATGTGTACGTATAAATATGTATATGTATGTGTACATGTGTGTATATGTCTAATATGTATATATGCATATTTATGTGTGTGTATGTATGTGTATACATGTGAGTGCATATGTGTGCATGTGTGTAGTGTATGTATGTATGTATATGTGTGTGTATGCATGTGTGTAATTATGTGTGTATATGTGAGTGTGTGTGGGTTTGTGGGTGTGTGTGCACGTATGTGTATGGACACACACACACGCCTATGGGGGCCAGAGGTTGACCTTGGATATTTTCCTCAGTTGTTCTCTTTATTTTTTGAGAACAATTTCTCTCACTGAATCTGCACTAGTGACTGGCTAGACTGGCAGGCCAGTGACTTCCAGAGGCCTGCCTGACTTTGCTTGACTAGTACTCGCCACACCCAGCTTTTTATGTGGGTGCTAGAGTTCTGAACTCAGGTCTTCATGCTTTCCCACCAAGCAGCTTACCCACTGAGTGGTCTCCCAGACCATCCTGCATACTTTTAAATTGATCATTGTGCATCATGTCTACATCTGGATTCTTAACCCATGTCCTCAGTCTCTGAATAACATATCTCTTGAAGCATAGAAGGCCTCTAGGGACTCCATCCCACCCCTGGCTAATGAATGCCAGGGTAATCTAATCCGCTATCGCATTTGCCTAGATTTTGGCCTACCTCATTGGAAATTTGTTCCATATTACTTGGGGGCCGGGGAGATAGCTCAGCGGTTAAGAACACGTGTTGCTCTTGCAGAGGAATCCAGTTCTCAAATCAGATGGCTCACAACTGTCTATAACTCCAGCTCCATGGAGTCTAACACTTCTGGCCTCTAGGGAACCGACACTCACATGCACACGCCCATCACACAGAAACACACACATATTCATAATTAAAAAAATAATAATAACAGGTTCAAGGAGCGTGCAAAAATAACGCAGTGCCAAACTCAAGCAGGGGAGCAGCCAGAAGTCAAAAGAACAGATTTCAGGAGCCAAGTGTTTCTGGGAAAGAATGGACATTCTCATGAAAAAATTAGCAATGCAGCCATTTGTGATTTTTTTTTTTACTAATTATTACTGCTAAGTGTGTGTGAGAGAGAGATGTGTTGAAGGCCTGGAGGACTCCTGGAGGCCAGAGGGCAACTTTGTGATGTGTTTCCTCTTTGTACCTTTGCATGGGTTTTGGGGATGGTGCAGGGGTTGCCAAGGTGGCTCATCCTGGCTCATCTTTCCAGCCTTTGTGTGCAATGTTTCAAGGCTGAAGACAGATGAACAAACTCAGGGAAGAGAATGACATTCCCAGACCATGCTCCAGAGTCACAGTGTCACATACAAACTCCATATCTCCTGTCCCCAGGGTGGGGTCTGATAAAGGCTTTGTGCATCATGGGAAAGGTCAGACGGTTCTCAGCTGACGTCACCCAGAGAAATAATGGAGTAGAAAACAGAGCGAGAAATTTGGAAAGAATTAAAGGTCACAGCCTAGTGCCACTGCCACGCTCCACAAAACGGGCTTCTCCTCGCTCCAGATGTAGCCCTCAAAGTTATCCTACCATCTGCACAGCTTGCTTATTTCCAACAACCAAAACTATTCACACCAAGGACAAGGCCCTGTCAGCACCAAGAAGTCACATCAGACAAGCCGAGCCTCCTGCAGAGAAGCCTCCAGAAGGGACTCATACAGACGTGTTGTTGTATGTGTGCATAGTTTCCATGGGAGACTGCTCAGCAGATCTCTAGCAGCTGTCTTGTGGAGGCATACCTCTGCGATGTGGATTTTAAATAGGTGTGTTGATTTACAGCCACACCCATATCTAGGCTTCCAAGACATCTGTCAAGAAGTGTCTTTGAACCTATCAGAAAGCCTTGGAACACTAGGGACTCAGGACAGAAAAGATGCATGGCAAAGCGACTAGGTGGATCTCTGGTCGTAAAAGAAAATGAAAGGAATTAGAAGAAAGAGATAAGGCAGGGATCTCATCTTCTGTCCTTGGGCTAGAAAGGAAGCAAACACATTCCTTTAGGCTCAGATATAAAATAGCACTTTGCATGGGTGATGGAACACTCTAGAATCTCAATTACTAGGGAGACTCTGCAAATTTGAAGTTTGCGTACATTCTGAGCAAAACAAGACAATATCTCAAAATAAAACAAATAAATAAACAACAGGGATGGGAATAGAGCTGAATGGAGGAGAAATAGCTTAGTATGCGCAAGACCCTAGTTCTGAGCATTGGGTGTGTTGCACATGAATGCCAGCTACAGCCCAGTCAATGGTATCTTGTCACTCACTCATTCCTGTGACTACTATGACTAGGAAAGGTTATTTCAAGTAAGTTTATCCCTGAGATTTCTGAGGACACACTAGAACCCTCTCCATCACAGCCAGCATCAGCACCACACCATTGACATCCTGTGAATGAAAACAGAACACCTATAACCTCAGGCTTTCATGGGTTGTGATGGTCCACACAGTAGCGGGGACAGAAGAAGGCTGCTTGTGGTCATACATGTGGCAGTAAGTCTTCTGAAAGAGAAACCGATTCAGAGAGTATTAGAAGATACAGTTAGAGTTGTCTGCCCCTTATGTGGTCGGGCTCAGGAGTAACTTGCACACATATGGTAGTCAGTGTGATCCTTCCATCATGCACCAAACAATGGCCCAAGTTTGAGAAACCAGCATCCTGCTACAGTGAATACCAATGTCAGAGTAGGTAAGGATAGGGGGAAAGCAGTGTTAGCATTTTGTCTAAGCTCCGCCCCACAGTTACCTGGCAACGACCAGGTATGCCTGACTCACTATAAAAGGAGCTGCTTGCCCCCTCCTCTCTCTTGCCTTCTTGCTCTTCCTCTGTCCTTTCTCCCCTTCCCCCTCTCTCCCCATCCCTCTCCCCTCTCTCTCTCCACATGCTCATGGCTGGCCTCTCTCCTCTCCCTCTGCCTTTCTCTCATCTCTCCTCTCATCCTGTGGGGTCCCTCAGGGGGAAGGGATGCCTCAGCATGGGCTCTCCGAGGCACCCTCTTCCCCTACATTTTACTGCACCAGACATATTCTCTCTCCTTATCTTTTTATAAAACACAACAAGAAGAACCACTCATCTTAGGGCACAGTGAAGAGTCAGCTGTCTTTCTACAGAGAACAAGGAGCTGGGTCATGATGATCTGAGAGACTCTTTTCCTAAGTAGTGAGTTGCTGGCTCCTAAACTCAGGATTCTTTGGGATTGGGTCCCCATTACTTCCTTGTGAACTTGACTAAGCTGTTTCCTGTAGTGTGTCCTTTTGGATTACTGATTCTGCGTACCAGAGTCCTTTTGTACCTTAGGCTTCCTGCACAGCCTACAGAAATTATCTCTCAAAAATAGACCTGGCTGGCTATCATCCTGCCTTCCTCTCCTGCCTGCTATTTAATACTCTGTCTGCACACAGACAGCTTCCTTTTGTCCTCTGGAGGCTTGTTTTTGTAAAAGCCCCCACCAGTCATGCTTCCTGTAACAGTTCGGTTTGGTTCAACATCCTCACTCTTCAGCCGTGACAACAGCAGATAGTAGAAGGGAGTTAAACTCACCGACTGGATTGGGATCTCGAAGCCCCTGCGCTTCCTTCCCGCCAGCCCACTCGGCAGCTCTGTGCCTTCCCACAGTATGAGATAAATGTGTAACCACTTTTCGTAGTTTCAGTAAGCTAAGCGGTGATAGGCATTTTCAGTTCATAGATGGCAACTCCTGAATTTTAGCTTCTTAGGACAGGCTGCATCGTCATCAATGATCCAGCGATCGATCCTTTTGGAGACCAACTCTGAGTGTGTTCTAACTTTTATTTATGCATACGTTTTGGGGAAGGGTACCAGATTAGATGTCACCTGGCATGGGGAAACAAAGGTAATAAATGAAATTTGACCCAGAATAAAGAAGCTGGGATATAGTTCAGGGCCATATCATATAGAGGAAGGAGATGAACAGGACATTTGGCTACAGGATTTTAAGATAACCCCATTTTTCAAAGTTTTAATGAAATTTTTTATTATCTTTCAAATAAATGGGTTGTATTGTGACATTTTTATTCTTGCATGGGTGAAGGCCAGCTCCTCCTCTTCTGCATCTCCAGTGATGGTGAGGAGCCTAGAAAGATCAGCCCCATTCATGTCCAGGCCACAGTTGTTTCTTCACACCTGGGAGAGGGTGACTTGGCACTCTTGACTTAGGGCTATAACCTGGAAAGGCTTTCCCCACCTAAGCAGGCCCCATACTGATAGGAGAGCCATAAATGGCTCCACACTCTGTTGAAATGTACTTTTGCTAACTGAACAGGCCAGGGGAATGTACTTTTGCATTACCCACTTCTGTGGTAGTAGCTGTGCGAATGCTCTCACTTCCAGGAGAGTGGCATACATTTACACCCCTTTTAGACATGAGTCTCGAGCCCAGGCTGTGACAAAGCTCTCTCTCTCTCTCCACAGGCTTGCAAAGCTGGATAAAGATGTCCAGTTACACCTGAAGACTTTGTCTATGAGTATGTGTGCAGACGAAGGGGCTGTGGGCACATTAATGCTGGTCTTCACTGAGTCCAGAAGAGGGCATTGGATCTCAGGGAGTTAGAGTTACAGGGGGTTGTGAGCTGCCCTGTGGGAGCTGGGAACCAAACTCAGGTCCCCAGTTAATTGCCTCCCTTAGTTCTACAGCATAAGAATTGGAAAGCAAAAGTTCCTGTGGTCAAGTTTTAGATTAGGTAAATGATTTGCCTGTTTGTTGCCAAGGAAATAGGACGCAGCTGGAGGCCATCGACGGGGAAGAGGGAACATGGCTGAAGCTTAGCTTTCACCTCCCGCTGCTGCTTTTTCTTTCTTACTCTTCTCTCACACATTACATCATGACCTCAGTTTCTGCTCTCTCCACTCCTCCCAGCAGCTCCCACCTCCCCTCTCCTCCAGATCCACTTTTCCTCCATGTCCCTTCAGAAAGGAGCAGCCCTCCCAGAGATATCAAACAAACACAGCATGACAAGTTACAATAAGGCACGAACCCTCATAGTGAGGCTGGATGAGACAACCCACTAGGAGGAAAGGGGTCCCAAGAGCAGGCAAAAGTGGCAGAGACACACCCCACTCCCCATTAGGAGTTTGTTGCGTGTAGCTCCCAGCTTAGCTCCAGATCTATCTATCACAAGCAACCCCCCAACCTCAGAAAGCCCAGAGCTGCTGTCCCTGGTCCACTGGCTACCTCTTTCTCCCGGCTAGCTTTGTCAAGCCATCACCAACCACCCCATCTTCTCTATTTCTCCTGCCCACCTTAGCTCTGAGGAAGAAAAACACTAGAGAGCTTTGTTATTTTAAAACTAGCCAGATTGCACAATTGCTGGGTGCTGAAATCTCTTTCCCTAATCTTATCAGCTAACCCATATCAGCTAACCCATATCAGCTAACCCATATCAGCTAACCCATATCAGCCAGCCAGCTTCCTCCAGTGTTGGAGGCCCCGGTTCTAGCTATCCCAAGGTCTTATGTGGTTGTTCCTGCTTCTAGTTCCAAAGCCTGGCTGAAAGCCTCTCTCCTCCTTCTCATCCCTTCTCTTCCTCTTCGGACCCAGAAATCCCACCTTCTCCCTTTACCAAGACCCAGCAATTGGCTCTTGCCTTCTTTATTGACGCAATCAAGAACCAATCAGGGGATCCACACAGGAGTCCCATAAGAACACCAAGCTATACAATCATAACTGATAGATGACCTAGGTCAGACCCACAAGATTGTCACTTCAGCCTCCATGAGCCCCTATGAGCCCTGTTTAATTGATTTTTGTGGGAGGTGTCCTCGTGGTGTCTTCCATCTCTCTGGATCCTACAATCCTTCCTCTTCTTCCTCTTTAACTTCTTCAGGGTTCCCCAAGCTCTACCTCATGTTTGGCTCTGGGTCTCTGCATCTGCTCCCATCAGCTACCGGATGAAGCCCCTCTGCTACATCATAGAACTTCTGTGGCAGACTTCAAGGCAAAGCTTTGGAAAGAACCCAAACTTCCATTCATTGGCATTTCTAGGAAAACTCGGGAATTCAGGAAGGTAGGACAGAAGTTTGCTGTAACCTAACAGCAGACAACCATTTTGGTGGGCACCTGAAGACAGTAACTTAGGTCAGACTTGCACTTTGCTTTTTGAGACAGGTCTCTCGTTGGCCTGGAACTTGCCAAGTCAGCTAGGCTGGCTGACCAGTGAGTTCTGGAGGTTTGTCCATCTCCATGCCTCTACTTCTAGGACTACAAACTCAGGCCACCATGCCTGGCTTTTCCTACGTGAGTTTTGAGAGGGACCTCTAGTCCTCATGCTACATTGGAGGCGAGCACTTTGTTAAGTCACCTCCCCAGCCACCCCAGCATGCTTCTCATACGTTCCTGACTCTTTTTTACGCTGAAGCCAAAGACCATGTCTTTAAAATCCCAGAAAAGTTCCGGCCTCTGTCATTTTGCTCCAGATCTGGGGACCTCAGAGCTGCTCACATATCTTTACTCTGAGGTGGATAATCACCCACTGCCAGCCAAAAGCTTGAAGATCAGGGGACATGCAACATGCATTAAGGTTAATGTGGCTGCCACACAAGGCAGAGTGTGTGTGGAAGGGGAATGGGAAGCTCTACATCCTCATGAGGAAGTCACGTACCTCACGGCCTGCCTTGGTCCTGTAACCAGACGCTGTCTTACAAGTGAGCAGCGTTGGAAGTGTAAACCAAGACTTGAGGCAGAGCAGCTTAATTTTAAAAATATCATTGGAGAAAACTAGGCTGAGCCAGCCTCTGTCTGAAGCAACTCTTTCAAATACTGTATAGGCAATAGGAAGAAAAATAACCAAGCAGCCTTCATCATAGGCCACAGTCACTAGGCAGAGTCAACACCTACACTGAGTCTGTGGTAAGCATTTGGCAGAGGCCCTGGTTTTCCTCCCACCCCCCACCCCCGCCATTTGCTCCTCTTTCCTTCATCTTTCTCTCCCTGGTTCCTTTCTTTCTATGCTGACATGTCCTCTTTCCACGTATTACAAGGATCTAATTGCGAGAGAATTACGTTAGAATAGAAAGGTCTCTCCACACTAGAGTAAGTGGTCTTTTAAATATGTATATAATTTTACACTTCATTGATATCAAAACCACAGCCAGTTCAAAGTAGAAATTTAATTCAATTAAAGATCAAACAAAATGGGTGTTTACATTTATCTAAATATTTGATCCACTCTAATGAATATTATTTTTTCTTCCCACTATGCATTTGTTTTTAGATATTAAAAAACGTCACTGTTAATTTCCCCATGAAAAAGAAAACAGAGAACCAAGGTTTAACTCCCACCCTCGACCCAAAGTGGCTCACTGTATGGGTCAGAGGTGCGTCTCTCCTTTGTCTGCGGTCACAGGCAGCAAGGCAGAAGACATGGCTTGTGGTATACATTGATCTGCTGCCCTGTGGTCTCCCAAATGAAGAACAATTTCAGAATCATAGAGAAAGTGAATGCATTGAGTTTCTGAAGAAACACAAAGCTTTCTTCAGGTTAAACACTCTATTGTTTTGATGACTCTTCTGAATCTGTTGCCATCAGAAAGCTGTCTAGATGACATCCAGTAAGCTTATCATTTAATTCTTCTACTAGTACATTAACATGAGAATATGTGGTTCAAAATAATATCTAAGGGATTCTGAAAAATGTTAAGTTTCAAACCAGTCAACTATAGAATGAATTACTAGATATTATGTTACAATATGATTTATTGACCTAAACATTACATATTTTGTTAGAGGGGCTCATGTCGTGGAGGCATTATGTCATCGAGGCTGGCCTTGAATTCCTAATCCTGGTACCTCCACCTCCCATGTGCTAGGATCACAGGCATGTACCAGCACACCTGGCCCATACAGTGGTTTTGAAGGCACCGAATATATTGGTGTGTATTACAAAAAACTTTCAAATGATCAGATATTCCAAATCTGGATGAATATAATATGCTCAGTGATTATACAAAGACGATTTTGAGACTGGCGTGTTACCATTTGTACCGTATACAACAGAAGCAAGCTGAGTTACTGGGATTAATCAGATTCAGATGGCCACCAAAGTGGATTTTGGGTGAGGAATTTCATAAAACAATAGAAAAGCCACCACAAACGCCCTCGTGGCACGATTTTTCCTATTGATTCTACTGTAATATGTGACACAAATACACAAGATTAATAGTGAAAGGGACTAATGTCTGAGCGGGCAAACATCTAACAGTTTGAAAAAGGGGGAAACTAACACAGGCTGCCATGAAGTCAGGAAGGAGTGGAAAACATTTTCTTGAATGATTTAACCTCTCTCTGTGTGTGTGTGTGTGTGTGTGTGAGAGAGAGAGAGAGAGAGAGAGAGAGAGAAACAGGGAGAGGCAGGGAGAGACAGAGACAGGGAGGGAGAGACAAAGGGAGAGAGGGAGAGAGATTGACAGGGAGAGAGACAGAGACAGAAAGAGACAGGGAGAGAGACAGAGACAGACAGACAGATTGGTATGTGGAGTGGGGAGAGCATGCATGTGCCTAGAGGCCAGAGGAGTAGGTCACTTTCCTTTATCTGCCTTATTCTTCTGAGACAGGGTGTCTTACTGAGCCTGGAGCTCTCTGGTGCCCAGTAAGTCCCAGTGATCCCCCTGTCTCAGCTCCCCATGATCTTGCAGTTCTAGGCTTGTGAACCCCTCCCTGGCATTTTACAAGGGTGTTGAGCATTTGAGCTGTAGCCCTTACCTACCGAGCCATTTCTCCAGCCCTAAATCCTCCTTAATAGAAATCGTTCTGCAAACTTTTCCTCCATGGGTCTCAGACTCTCACTGCATTAGCTTGGTTCCAACCCAAAGATTTTATTTCCACATTTTGTTGTTGTTTGAAGGAAAGACAGTGTGAAAGTGGTCTCTCAAGGTTATGACTGGGGGTGCAGTTGTTCACACTAACAGCTAGATCCAGCTAAAGTCTCCCCAGTTTCTCTGGGTCCAAATGTTCATTTTTCTTAAAGAATCAGATAAGCATGAGGATAACTTGGTAGACTTTCTTAGTGTGACCTCTGATCCCACATGCCTGGTATTGTGTTTGCAGAGCCAGAGCACACCCTGGCATATTGTATGAGGAACATGTGTGTGTGTGTGTGTGTGTGTGTGTGTGTGTGTGTGTGTGTGTGTGTGTGTGAGAGAGAGAGAGAGAGAGAGAGAGAGAGAGTATTGCCTGTACATTCATGGTTACATGGCACTTGAGTAAATTTCTAGTTTGTCCAGATAAAATGAGCACACAGCGCTTATCTATTCAGTCAATCCTAGCCTGCTTAATTCTCTTTCCCAAGGAAATGCAGGCGTTATACTCCTATATTTCTCAGAGGTAAAATGTTACCCCTGTAACACTGAGTTGTACTACGTATTTGTCTAGGCTCTTGCACAAGGGCTCTTCTTGCTCACAGACACCTTTCCCCCTTGGCTCCTCTTCTCTGTGTCATGAGCTGCAAACTGCAGCATCTAATGCAGACTTCCTATTTGTGACACAGTTTCAGTTTTCTTTTGTGGTGACTGCCGTCTTCAGTCCATGAATTAACACAATGGTGACAGTCACAGCTCTCAGGGAACTGTCTAATTCTTAAGACACTAGTAACTCTGTACAATTTCTTTGTGGCTAAGGTATGTTCCCAGGGAAAAGCTGAGATAGCTGAGAGATGGATGTGTCGACTGATAACGCTGACAGAGGGCAGACCTGGAGGGCACATGGACTCGGAACGCACACGCTCTTTTTTCCAACGTGGATCTAGACAGATGACATTGCAAACATTACTCAGAGCCTGCAACATTGAGGTTTCTGGAAGCCTGGCTGAAACCCGGCTGTGCGTGTTGCCAATATGTCCCTAAATGGTGCTATTTGGTTTGTCTGTGAAGGACATTTTAAAGGAAAAAGAGGCTAGTACACGCTTCCTCCAGAAGTGATGGGGACCACAGAATCAAGAGATGGACATATTTTCTGAACTCTTGATTCCTGATTTGATGATGTTCGCTCCACACAATTAAAGTCTATGGAAGAATGTAAAAATAAAACGGCTGTATTATTCTGCAAGCTTTAAGACCCTGCTTTCCCAACTTTTTTTTTTTTTGTCATCTCCAGATAACCGTCATTGCAAATAAAAACGTATGCACTTGAACATGAGAAGGAGTGAGTTCTTAAGCAGTGCTATGAGCAAATAGCAAATTACGCCTCAGACCTCAGCCACCAATGCCCTTGTTAGGTGGGTAAATAAATATTTTGCATTATGAGCAGATGTTCTTGAGTAGGCATACATGCCATCCACTGTCAGCACTGCTGGGTCTGCCCTCCAGCGGGAATTCTCTCCATCTTCCTACACTCAGTTCTTCAATGTATAGCTCCATTTTAGGGGTGGGGGGAAATCTGAATTTGAGTGCTCACCTCTGACCAGGCACTCTGAAGACATCTTTTTATATTCAGAAATGCTTGTTCAGCCATCAGAACAAAGGGGAAGATGGCCACGAACGTCTGTGTGATTTGGTAGTGGGGCCACCCATCCCACGTTCATGGCAGCCATTGCTTTTGAAAGGAGCCCTGGTTAGGAGACGCCCAGAGGCCGGTGGAGTCAGACATTGCTCTGCTGTAGCAGGAGGCTCCTCAGCTCCCGCTCCCTCTGGTCCTCTTGCCTGTACTGTTCTTCAAGCTTCTGCTTCTCAGAATCGGCACAGTAGAAGGTACAATCCGGGCTCTTCCTGATCTGCTCAAATTGACTGAAATCAGCCACATACTTTCCATTTTTGGAGAGAGAAACCACAGGCACAAACTCAAAGCCCCAGTAGATCTCCTCCGGGATGTAAGACGTTCGGCTCTGGCAGACGGCGCTGGTAGACTCCACCGTGGCGTTGAGAAGTACCACCAGCTCAAACTCCTTCTCCTTTAGGTTTTGGGGTGTGAGGTCCCGCAGGGGGCTTGTCTCATCCAACACGTGGTAGAAGGTCATGGGCAGGATGAGGAAGGGACTCTCGGAAGAGGAGTCCACGTGGAATTTGACAGTGGCCTGGTTGAGGAGAATGCGTTCTCCCTCTTTGGTGACGTGTGTCTGCAGGAGTTTTCCAGAGAGCTGGCACTGAATCAGGAGACTCTTCCTCATGTTGGCCACCTGGATGACCAGGCATAGCTTTCCATTCTGCTTGCTGATGACAGCACAGTGGCTGAACTTAATGGTCTCGGCTCGCTTTTTGGGTCTTGCAATTTTAGCCAGAAAGGTCCCCGTAATGAAGATCTCAATCAATGTGGTGATGACCAGTTGGGCGACTAAGAGGAAGATAGCATGGGGACACTCCTCTGTGATGGAACGGACCCCGTAGCCAATGGTTGTCTGAGATTCCAAGGAAAAGAGGAATGCTCCTGTGAGAGAGTCCACTTTCATAATGCAGGGTGTGTGGTTGGAATTAGATTCCCCAAGTTGTAAGTCACCATGAATAAAGGCTATGGCATAGTAGACCACTCCAAACAGAAACCAGGTCATCACAAAGGTGGCAGCAAATAGGGTGAGCTTGTATCGCCACTTCATGTCGATGACGGTTGTCCACAAGTCCTGGAGGTAGAGTAAATAGATTCCGTCTACCTTATCGATTCTCACATTACTGTGCCCACTCTTTGACATGACTCGGGGTCTGTGGGCCTTGAGTCCAACCCCGTTGGTATGCTTCACCAGTGGGGCACTGGACATGCCAAGGTGAATGGCATCCATCTTTGGACCACCTAAAGAAATAACAAAAGAAGATGTGACTGATGTCAAGAAGGCAGAAAAAGCAATAGCAGAATCCTTTTGTTACAGTATGGTGTTAATCTCCTACCGCATGCAATAACTATATTCTATTGCCCTGTGCCATAAGACTAAATATATAGTGATCTCTTGGTGCCTTTCAGTTAGTTTTAATCATCAATTCTGTATCATCTAAAACCACACGGGGAGAAGAGTTTCAATGAGGGATTGTCTGGATCGAGTTGGCTGGTGTGTGTGTGTCTACGGTGGATTTTTATGATTCCATCAGTTAAGGTAGGAAGACCGTGTGCTATAAGTGGAACCATTCCTTAGTCGGGAGACCCTGATTCTGCAGCTGATTGCCTCTACCAAGAGTAGAGAAAGTGGGCTAAGCAGCCATGTATTCTGTGCACCGTTTCTCCAGTGTAGGTATGATGTGACCAGCTGTATCAGGTTCCTGTCTCTGTGACTTCCTCCCCATGACGAACTGGAATCTGATTTTTAGTTAAAATAAGCCCTTTTTCCACTTAGTTGCTTCCCACACAGAAGATTTATGTGCATATATGTGTGTTGGGAGATTGCGTCTGCCAAGGTCAGAAGAAGGAATCAGATTCCCCAGAGCTATAAAAGCTACATGTGATGGTGACTGACTGACTTGGGCGCTGGGAACTGGGTCCTCTGCAAGAGTAGAGCATCTTAGCTCCTGAACCTTCTCCCCATGATTCCTCTCAGTTGTTTTTGTCATGCTATCTAGCAACAGGAAGTAAAACTGAGACAGTTTCCAGGGACTCCCTGTTTCGAGAGCGCCCTATAGATATAAAACCCAGCTGTGAGCCATGATTCCTTCATGGAAATGACAAACTGTCTGCATGCAATCTGTGCATATCATCCTCAGTACTTTAAACCATCTCCAGATCATTTATTGAACTTAACATGGTATGCATAATACATGGTGAAGTAGTACTGTGCTGTCTGCTTGGGGAATAATTATTAGAACAATGTCTGCATATGTCTAGGGCAGGTGCAACTGCACCCAGTATCTTCATGCCTGGGCAGCTCCAACCTACAGATAGAGAACTCAAGAAGTCGAGGGAACACTGAGTGTGGATGTAAGGAAGGAAGGAAATAGAACTGTGAGAACCAGGCTAGCTGACTTGAACCAGAGCTGTGGAAGCAGCTGAGTAAGGGACCTAAGCTTTGAAAGAACTAGCGGAGATGAAACTCTTGACTCTGCAACTGTCTATGTGAGGCAGCACAAACTTTCAGCCTCTCTAGACCTCATCTCTTTAATTTTTAACTGGGAGTAAGTCCTTTATGCCAGTGTGGGGTTTTTACCCCATCCTCAGTACCAACCTCTGTCATTGTTTGCTGTTTGTTGCTTCGGTAAAACACTGATGAAAAGCAACTTCGGGAGGAAAGAGTTTATTTCATCTTACAGGCCACAAGTCTTTGTGAGGGAAGTCAGGGTAGGAAGCCAAGGCAGGAACTAAAGCAGAGACTGTGGAGGAACTCTGTTTATTGGCTTGCTTCCTCGGTCTTGCTCAGCTACCTTTCTTATACAGCTCAGACCTACCTGCTAGAGGATGGTGCTGCCCACAGTGGGCTGGTACCTCCAACATAAATCACCAGTCAATAAAATGCCCCATAGACCTGCCTACAGGTCAGTCTGGTGGAGGCAGTTCCTCAATTGAGATTGCCCCTTTCTGGGTAATTCTGTACTTATGATTAGGTAAAGCAGAACTATGACAGTCATGATTAAATTAGCGCCTTCACAAAGCCTTATTCTAAAAACATAATAAGTTATTTTTTTCTCTTGATGATACCAGAAGTTATGCAAATATCTTACAAAAGTGTTACCAGCATTTATGTACAGTCAGCTTCAATGATTTATCATGATAATATTTATTTAAAGCTTGCTTGGCCAGATCCAGAACTTATCTTACATATGAAATTATAAATGTCAGATTGACTACTCATAAAATAGTTTGGGTGTAGCAATATTATCCCAAGTTTTCAGAGACAAAGCAGTATCGATACATATTTAGACCTCCCTTTTAACTTGCATATGTTGGAGCAAGTTCATTTATGCCACCCTCGTCCAAGTGAATAACTTAGCATTATGGTTTCTCCTGTTTCTGATGACATTTAGGAAAAGCCCAATTATCAAGCAACTAAAGCCCTTCCAGTAGCAAGTAATTAAACTTCCTGAACATCCCCAGTGCTGTGCAGGTTATTCTTAGACAAGCGCTACCAATGTCACTTTAGGTGTGATATTTAGGTACACACACAATTCTGCTCCATTCTTTAGATCAAAATAGAGCCAGCTGGAGAGTCTATTTTAAGAACAAGCAAAAGGATATGTAGTGGAGAAATCTAACGCAGTCGCAGAAAAGAAACAAACCTACCGAGAAGTAGCTCTAGGCTCCCCGCTCAGCCCCAGGGAGCACTTTGCCCTGCCTCGGCAGCCAGCAGCCAGGGAAGAGCTGGCCTCAAGGCCCCAGAGCATCTTATAGCACCTGCCTGCTGACGGAAACTGATGACTCCGACATTCCTCGGAAAAGATAACGTTGGCGATTACAGGGGAACTCTACCTGACTGGCATGGTTTTCCCCTACCTCATTGGCATTCTAAGAATCGGGGGGGGGGGAATCTCCCCTTTGAAAAGCAATAAATGGGTATGCATTATCTTATGATTCAGGCACTAATCGTTCTGGTAGAGGGGCATTTTGGCAATAAAATTCATTTTAGAATGAATGCAGGCAAATCTCTTCATGGAAACAAGAGTCCCCATTGAAGGCCAGCACCTGCTCAGGATGTAAAATGGTGCCACAGGCCATTAAATCTTCCTGTTTCATTGTGAACACCCCTTGAAATGGTCTTTTTGAAATTTTTTTTTCTTGAAAAGACATGTTTTGTTTTCATTGAAAGGAAGAGTGTAAGTTACTTAGAGCTTCAACTTCTTGAAGCCTACTTTACACTTCCTAGGATCTATTCCTTAGAGCCAGGGACATTGCAGGAAGCTTGGAAGTTCCTTCTTGTGCCCCAGACCATACTCTTTAGTTTATAATGAGGGAGAAAGTAACCCTGCTGAGGCTTGGAAAGGGCCTACCATGCTGAATGCAGAGGCAGGCTGTGGCAGGAGCTCTGCCACAGGCAAGCACAGCTTACCTGCAAGTGTGCAAGCGACCGGCTGTGCTTAAGGAGAAAGACAGAGGAAGGAGAGCTCTGGGGAACAGGCATGCCACTCAGCCCACTGAATCCAAAACAAGGGCTTAAGTTTTTCCAGGACAAGTGAAACGTGAGTGTCCTGCACACCGAAGAGGTGCTTCCTTCTGTACAGCGCTTTCCAGATTCTGGGGACTGTGGCCTTGTTCCTGGGGCTTCTGTTTCTCCCTCTGTCTCTCCCTCATTCTTGCTGGGGGGGGGGGGGGGTTGAACTGGCTTGGGGTGAACCGTGTGCCTTCCTGTTTCTGGTAAGCTCTGGCTGCAAGCCTGAGCACCTGGCTTTGGGATCCAAGCAATCAGGGCTTGGGACTTGTGGCCTCCTGCAAGTGCATGGCTCAGGATCTCTCTGAGGGGGAAACAAGAGCTAAGGGAAGGTTGCAGGGCAGCCATCTCCTCTATCCTCCAACCCCTGCCCCCAGTCTATAGCCCTCTGCCCTCCAAGCCCTTTACTACCTGGTCACTCACTCTGTAGGTCAGGAATCTTCTGCAGGGTAAGTGGCGCGTCCTCGCTCCCCTTCTCCCACCTGGCTACCATGGGGCTCTGCTATGGCCTGAAAGAAAGAGGAACAGACACGTGCTGTTCACAGGTAGAACGGAGAGCACCCAGCCAGCCTGGTCCCTGAGGATTCCTTTAGAGCACTGGGTGTGGCATTTACCTTCAAATCCCTGGCCATCTGGCAGGATGCCCAGGACAGGCTACATGGCCAAGAATTTTTAAGAATGAAGCCCCGTTGCTACCACCACAGCCTTCGCTAGGAATCCAGCCCCTGGAGGGAGCTCATTGGCAAAAGGCACTGGAGAGAAGGGTCAACCCACCCCCACCAAGGCTGTAGTGATCCAAGCAGGAGGCAGGAAGGGGAAGCGCAGAGGAAGTAAACAGCGCACAGTTGAGGGGAAGAGTCCGGAATAGTCCCGCCGCCTGTGGAAATTCATTGCTACTCTTGAGATACAGAGTTAGGTAAAAAGGGCTGTTAGCACCATCTCAAAAAATGACAGAGACTCTAGAAGAGGAGACTGGAGCCTGGGAGGTGGGGGAAGGCTCAGCTGGGGAGCCAGGGGAGGAAGGAGGTGCAAAATTATAGAAGGCAGACCAGTACTCTTCCCCATGCACCCCCAAGGCTGTGGGAGCCACACCAGTGTTTTTCCCAAACCGCCCCCCACCCCCATTATCCTGTGCTCTGTGTGATCTGGTCTAAACTTAAGGAGCTTTTTAAAATTCTTTTTTGAAATTCATTCATATTCTCTCTCTCTCTCTCTCTCTCTCTCTCTCTCTCTCTCTCTCTCTCTCTCTCTCTCTCTCCCCCTCCCCCTCTCCCTCTCCTTCTCCCTCCCCCTCTCCCTCTCCCTCTCCCTCCCTCCCTCCCTCCACCCTCTGTGTGTGTGTGTATAATTTACCAATCATTTATCAACCAGTTAACAATCGCCTGCCGTTTTCCTAATTTTTATCTACTATCTATAATCTACGAGTCATCTCTACAGCATCTATCAAATAAGCAATTAATCTACTATCTATCTGCATATCGTCTATTACCTGGCTACCCATGTTCTCCATCCAGCCACCTTCCTTGTCTGTTTTCTATTTTTCTCGGTCAACCTTTGCACCTTCGTGTCTGTCTCAGGTTCACAGGTTTCAGATTGCCGATCAGTCCTTTATTTACAGTAGTTACTGGTTTATAGTTACTATATTCCTCCTCTCAGCCCCTTCAGCCTAACAGATACCAGATCTTAGTGGGTCCACTGCATGGCTGGAGCACAGGCCTTTGCTCATTGCTCTGCTGAGACTGGTAATCTGCCTTGTACACACCAGTTTGGCTGTTTGATTCACTGGCTTCTACACTTCACAGACTTTCCTCTAGTTCCTCAGCAGCCTTCTTTCAAGAAGTGAACTTCTCGGGGATGGAGGGAGAGATGGCTCAGTGGTTAAGAGAACTTGCTGCTCTTGCAAAAAACTTAAGTTTGATTCCCAGCAGCTACAAACAGATCACAGCCATCTGTAACTCCAGTTTCAGGGGGTTGGAGCCCCTCTTCTGGCCTCCATGGGCGCTACATACACGTGGTGCACATACATTCACACATGCACATTACATAAATACATGACATTTAAATAAAGGAATCTACTTCTTGCACACCTATTTTATGTTATTGCCTTTGGTTTCTATCCCCCCCCCCTCAGTGGTTCTACAATCAGCATGGCTTATCTTCTAAAGTGTTAAGAGACATCCATAATTTTCCACAAGCTAATTATGAGTGATCTGATAAATGGGCTTTTGTGAGGTGTTCCCTCTTTTAATCCTCCAGAGTGCCACCCATGACAAACAAGCAGGGTTAGTCTCTGGGAATAGCATTTAGTTTCCCAGGTTTCTCATGCTGCTGAGGCTTCCTGGTTGGGATGATAATTCTCAGAACTATGATACATTCACTGAAGTCCTCGAGTCAGGATTGTCCTCTCCTACCGCCAGCCAAGAAAGACACAGGGCATGAATTTGTTTAGCATTTGCTCTGTGGTACACCGTTTGTTTTCTGGAGATAAAGGAGAGAATAAAGTCTAGTTTGTGAATGAAACTAAGCAGCAGGCACACTGTGGAAGGCACTTGGATGCAAGAAGAGCAGAGGAGAGCTGTGTTTGCAATGCTGGGAATAATCAGGGTGGCAGGAAGTGGAAGAAAAAAAAAAGTTTAACAGAGAGATGGGTCCCTTGTAAGAATGGAGGATCTGGGAAAGAGGCAGAGAACACTGGGCTTATCCTTGGCTGAAAGTAAACAACCAGGAAGCTGTGGCCAATTAGAGGAAGCATGTCACGGGCAGGAAGCATACAAAGTGCAGAAGATGCAGATAGATTAAAATAATATAGTAATACACAATTAAGTCAGAAAGCCCTGGATAACAGTAGTGGCGGGTAGAATCCACATAGCTAATACAACATGGCAGCCACCCCTCAGCCATGAGCTTGCCACGTGGGGCCTTTACTATGCATCACTGCAGTCCTTCAAGGGGAGCACTGCCACATATGTTCAAAGAGGGGGTGTGGGGAAGTGACTTATTCAGGCTCCCAACGCTGTGTTGGGGCAGAGCTGGGCTCCTTGAGCCACATCTTTTACTGGCCTGGCAGGGCTCTGGGTTCAGGCCTCAGAACCAACCAGAAGATTCAAAGTCAAACAATGTGCATGGCTAATGGGGTCCTATGTGACACTGCTGCTCTGGGCGCATGCTCGGTTTCCAGCATGGTGGGATGTACAGGATCCCACGTGACACTGCTGCTCTGGGGCATGCGCGGTTTCCAGCATGGTGGGATGTACAGCTCCATTTCTTTAGGATATGTCTTGCTCACCCTGCTTTCTGTCAGCATCCTGAGTAATACTGTTGCCCAGGTGTTGAATGTACCTGCATATTTCTTCAGGGATATCCAACTCCTTCATCCTTGTAGGTAAAATGCTACTCCCAGTGCCCAGAGCCAGGGACGAGGCTTTTAGTATCAGAAATATATAGATATTCTAGAAAAAATGTGCCATATTATTTATATTTATTTTACAGATATTAATATGTCAAATAGGTCATAGAGCATATATATGTATATGTATATATATACACACACACATATATATATAGTCAAATATATACCAAATATATAAATGTTATAAAATTTATATTAATATATCATATTAGTTATTTGTGCAGTACCAATAACTCTAAAATTAATCTACACTAATTGTATAAATGTTTTATTTATATGTTGTGTTAAATAAGTACTTTACTATAACATAAATAATTCTAGAAAAAAATAAGTACAGAGATATTTTTAACTCTCACAACAAATTTCACCCATTAATTTTGCTAACCCACACCTATTTACACAGTACCTTTTTTTCTAGTTCTCAAAAATAGAATCTTCCTCCTGCCACAGATACTTTCTTAAGAAAAATAGATTCGTTTAGGAATCATTTTTCCCCTCCTGGTTAACACAGCTTTAGGACTTTCTAAAAGTTTGAAATTAGTTTTTTATTGAATTTTGTAAGTTTTCTCTGTTTTTATCCTGGGAAAACACCATGTGTTCTGTGGTAAACAAGATGGCAGAAAAAAATATGCATGTTTCTCCTTCTGGGAATGCAGTGTCCTGCTTTTCTCAGGTGTCTGGTGTCCCTGTTCCATGTCCTCTCAAAGGGCTGGGAACAGGTGGAGAATGAGACCCGAATCACTTTAAATCTTGCTTTTCTGGACCAACAAAATGCAAAGGCTCCGACTTAAACTCTGACAAGAGTTTAACCTCTTGCTGATATGAAAAGCTTGGGTACCAGCTGTTTCTGACACACTGGTATTTTTGATGACCTACAAGCCCAAAGATTATGTAGATTAAATTTCATGTTAAGTAGACACAGGATTAAATATTAAGTAGGAAAAAAGTGCTTAACAAGAACTTGTTCAGGGTTCACTGAGCTCAGAGGGTTTAAAAGTAATTGAAAATAAACCCAGCCAGGCTTGCTGTCCTTTGGACCCTGTGACGGGCCACATGGACACATCAGGGGACCTTCACTATAGTCTTGGACCAAATTCTCTCCTCTTCAAAAACCACCTCCCATTCAGTTCAAAGCCTGGCTGAGTTCTGAACCCAGTTCTTAAGTTCACCAATACAGGGTAGGACTCCAGTGGCTTTGCCCACACACACCAGCATATTCACAAGCCAGTTGTCCGTGTTCTGTGCAGGTGGAGCTGTGTCAGACTTTGGCGACCGTGTGTGTTTGGATGTAGATTCCCGTTAGTCCCACTTTTCTGCTGGATCTTGTAAAGGGTCCTTACCTAGGCTGGCCCCTTTGAGCGGGATGTGTTTCTGCTTCCTGTGTAGGGAGGTCATGTGACTTTTCCAAGCCATGACCTGTGTGTGGCAAAGGCTCACCATGCCTAAGCAGAGGCACTGAACTCACGAAGAGGTCTTGCCCCTGGGATGCTCCTCAGTTCCTCCTTATTCTGGGGCAGGGGAGGAGGAGAAGGAGGAGGAGGAGGAGGAGGAGGGAGAGGAGGAGGAGGAGGAGGAGGAGGAGGAGGAAGAGGAGGGAGAGGAGGAGGAGGAGGAAGATGTTCAGAGCTGGACCATGGCAGAGCAACTGCTAACTTGTAACAGGTGAGAGAGGATGCTTGTGTGAGTCATGGAGGTTTTGGAGTTCAGGGTTCCAGAGATAAAGCCTGCTAAAAACTGGAACCAGAGAAGCTCTGACTATGATTTGCTACTAGGATTGTATGCTAGTCTAAACGATATGGAATTTAAAGGAATGACATTAAAAATCTGAAATAGTCATAATGTGAACTCCAAATGCTGGTCTAGGATGAGAACTTGGAACAGAGAAATAATCTAAGTTTAACCAAACTTCAGTAGGAAGACAGATGTGTCTGACTTGCTGCTGAGTTATCTCAAAGTCAGCACTTATATACAAGGTGCAGGGTGGCTCTTCAGAAGAAGGTGCATGGGTGGCCCACTCCTCCTCCATTCCAGCCTTCCTTTGATCTGTGAATCCGTTGGCTTGGTGATCTATAATCTCATAGACAGACTGACTGTCCTGGGCCATCACCTTTATGATGCCAACAGCTTTGGTTTCAGAAGGCAGACATTTCAAAGCAACATCACTTGTTATTCCATCCTTCTCTTTACCAGTTGAAGAAAAGCAAATCTATTTTCTAAATTAGGATCTTAAGATGGGAGGGATTAAATAACTGATGAACATACATAAAGCCAATAGACAGAAGATATTGGCCAGAGAACCAGGTCTATCAGCCTCTGGTACTGGCTTCTGTCAGCCCCTGGCACTGGCCCCCTAGCTACAACACCACTATGAGGACACAGTGACACTTGTCTTCTCCCGGTGGCTCATGATGAAAATCAACCAGCATGATTGTGCTCATCAGAGAATAAAAAGCCCTCTCTAGTTCATTGATCATCTTCTACCACATCTAACCAGATACTGCTATTATTCCCATATTCCAGATGAAAAAGACTCTCACTATGTGTCTCTGAGCATTCTGACCCCTGGAGGGTTCTGGAAGAAGGATAATACCCGTGGAGCCAGACATCCAAAGGTCTAAGCCCCTGTGTGATAATGCTGCAAGCCTTGAGATCACACTTGGAGAGGTCTACACACATGTTACAGAGAATATGGAGAACACAGGGTGGGGTCGTAGCAGGAAGTTCATGAGGTACCATATGAGACTGTCCGGGAGAACAGAAGCTCAAGTGGACTCTCTTAGCAAATAAGGGACCAACAAAGCACTTGAGAGACTGGTGAGGGCACAGTCAACTGAAGATCACTCCAAGATCCTTCCTTGTACAGCAACATTCGCCACAGCTCCATGCAGGATAAGACCTCTGGAGGCCTCCCCTGCAGAGATAGGATGGTTGGAACCACCTGACTCAAGCATGATTCAAGCAAAGACTATTAAAGGCATTTGTAGGATACTGACTACCAGCTAAAGCTGGGCTGCTACAAATCCCGTAGTCAGGAATGCTACAGAATCATGTAGGAGGTGCTTGCCACCAAACTTTTCCCTGACTCTGCCTCAGGACCGAGGGTTATTTCCTGTGCCAAGAGGGGCATGCTTGAAAGTCCCTCACCCCACACCTGAGCAGAACCACCCAGCATAGGTGTGATCTTTGGAAGCACTCTAGGGAGTGCTGATCATCTGGTCGGCACTGAACAACTCTAAAAGAGAATCCAAGAGTGTGAATGATTTGTTGACGATTCCTCACCCAGCAGCTAACTGGCGTAGGGCTGGAATGTATTCGGGATTCTCAGGCATTCCATGAGCAGATGTCACTCCTGGTTAACGTGAAATGTCTTGAGACGAGCTATCCATCTCACTCTCTTCAGATAGACAGGAGACCCTGAGGACACTATATCCCTCAACTGCAGTATCAGCCTCCCTTGAGGAGCTCATAGGAAGTACAGGGTCATGGGTCCCACCCCGGAGCTAAGAAGCCCAAATTTCTGAAGGTGCTTTCCAAGAACTCAAGTCTTACAAGAAACTCAGTTTCTCAAAAGATTGCAAGGGCATCTTAGTGACTTGGAGACACTTAATCTTTACCCTGTTGCATACAGGGAATGCAACAGATGTTCCTTCAGTGACTAATCGTCTTTTTTCACATACCATGTGACCCTGTCAGGAACCCATTTGCCTCTGTGGTCAAATATTTAGCCGCCTTCTTATGTCTCTGTTCCACTATTATTCTTTCAAATTCCATAAGTATTTTTTAAAGTCCTTTTCCATCTTTAAATGTGGTTTGCATAGTTATATCCTTATTTCTCAGTGCTTCTAATTTTTTTTTCGTTCCATAGAACGTCAACCTTTCCTCTCCCCAGCAAGGACAAGTCTAAACAGATACCAGGCTCGGCAGAGACTCATTTTCCATTTTCCATGGCAAAGACTCAGGATCTGAGCTCTAGAGCAGTCAGAGCTATCATTTGCTGTGTAGTTTTGTAAAGACAGTTTAATGTTAGGCTCTTAGTTTGCAGGAGAGCTAGCTAGCCCAAATAAAACATTATACATCTGTCTGTTGTTATGAGTGACCAACTTCAGCCGAACATTCTTCCTTAATAACAGCGGGCTTTCTTATAGAGTAAGAATGCACAGCAGCTAAAGGCAAGTGGAAATCTCCATTGGTTTACTGCCCTCAGTCTCGCATGCTCCAACATGCGAAGAACGTGGATAATAAGCATATCCTCCCATTTAAACACAGTGTGACTTGGATGCACATTGTTGTGAGATAAAAGAGGAAATTTCATGTCTTGGGAGCAGTGAGAAGAAGGCAAAGGGTGTTATGTTAACTTCCCTAAATGCGCTACCCAAAATGTTCACTTCAGGGAAGGTGTTTCTCCAACAGGCTAGCACGGGCTCACTTGCTGCTCCTGTCTAGATCAATTCAAACAGAGAAGAAGATGGGCTACCAGGGCTCTCTGTGATGCAGGAAGGAGAGACAGAGCCATGGGGGTTGTTTGATTTGAGTGTGGTGAAGTCAGTCAGACAGGAAGCATCTGGTTCAGACAGCCCAGGAGGGGACACAAGTATTTGATATATCACGTGTTTTACTTAATCAAACTGCAAACTGGGTGCAGACAGAGCTTGCAAGGAGGAAGCGTGAAGCCAACGGGATGGTGTCCCTTAATTCCCGCCTTCCTATGATGCAGTGGGAGGGTGTTTGAACGGGCAGCACTCTCTTCTCACCACGTGTCCTTAAATAAAATATATACGCAACACTTCTGATTGAGTTCCCCTAAACAATCTCTCTCATGAAGCCACTGTGTGGAGAACCTTTCATCACCCAAAAGCACCTATTTCACTTTAAGGTGACTAAGGCACAGGAAAGACCTTGTTAAATATGGTGTCTTAGTCTTCTGCCTTATGATACTTTTTTCTTTTTTCTTTTTTTAAAAAAAAAGGCAAAAAAAAAATGTGATTGTGATCTGAGTGATTAAATGGTAAGGAATGGCTCTCCATGTGATTCACCTGTCACTGGGAATGGAGTTCCTCCCGTTGTGAGTTTTCCTGGTCTTTATTACCCTAATGGGAATCGTACACCAGACAAAGGAAATGACTGACTCTTGCTTGGTTTGGAACCAAGTTATTTAAAAGTGGGACCCGTGTCCAAACGTTTCACAATCCAGTCTCACTCTTAGTCCGTGCTTTGACCACATGTCCGTGATACCGAAAGCAGAGCTCCCAGGTCTCGGAGGAGCACAGTTCACACCGACAGCCTAACATGGAAGATAGTGCACTTCAAGGACCTGGACTATGTCTGAGTCATCTGTTTCTTACACATGTGCTCACACGTGATCTCTGAGTGACGGGTGTTTTCTAATTTCAAAACACCTTCATGTTCAATCAGAATCTTAGCCCTTTGGCAGTTAGCTAATCTCCATCAGTAAATAGGGAAGCACAACACACTGAAGCCATCTGTACTTTATTAGCTGGAGGGTGGATGGCTCAATTTTGGTCGTATTAGGGTTGCCAGATAGGATATGAGATGGTCAGTTAAATTTGAATTTCAGATGGATAGCAAATACTTTTATTATAATGATGGTGATATTTAATACTTATTAATATTCATATACCAAAATTATTCCTCGTTGATCTAAAATGTTTTTATACATATTCTCTATATATGCGCCATGTAGAGATATACAAATAGCATGGCCACCTCATTTTTATTGGCTAAATATGATATTCTTTAGGGAAGAACAAAGCAGACTAGAAGTCCAAATCACGTAAAGACAAGGTTTTATATGCAGCGTTCTTAGAACACCATCCTGGTACTAGGAACTCTACAAACAAATGTAGTCATTATGGCCCTGTGGGACCAGGTACAACCTTTTCCTGCATGATTCTTAGAAACAGCCTGAAAACTGGTAATCAAGACTTTTCTTTTGTTTGCTTGGGGGACTGCAAACATGCACTACCATGCTAGGCTTGTGAAGTGCCAGGGAGTGAATCTAGGACTTAGCTCATGCTATGTGAGCATTCCCCAGCCCTGGTCTCATTTTCAACAAGTCAGTTCAGGGATTCTTAACCATTTTTTGTAATATGGTCTATTTGGGGGGGGGGGTGAGCTATAAAGACACATGGAATATAATTTTGGAGAATAAATTTTTCTTGGAATATAATTTTTAAGTAGATAAGAACAACCCGTGGAAATTACTAAAACAATATAGGAGGAACAGCGAGGCTGCCTCAGCATAAACACAGGGGGCCTCACAGTCGCAAAGACATCTCCTGCAGGAGGATCTAATTGAGGACTGCCTGAGAGACCAAAGATTGCTGGTTCAGACAACGCCAGCCAATCAGGAACTGCTGTTTAGAAGAGATACTTTCTTGGGACCAATGGGACATGGGTGGAGGGTATCAAAGGCGCTTGCAGCAGCTTTCAGACAAGCTTGCTACAATGCTTCTCACTTTTCCCTGGAGTTCATGCTGTTGATCCCCTGCTACCTCACCTCCAATCCCCAAGGGCAAGTAGGGTCAGGCAGTGGGCAGTCCAGGGCACAGGCAGCATTGCATTACTGTTGGTAAAGCACCGACCTTACATTTTTGCAAGTCATTGTGCTTCCTTTCCAGTTATCACATAAAAGCTATTGTTCTGAAGTACAGTGGACAGAAGTATACATTTAAGATCTCTGGGAAGCCAACAAAGTAGCAGTGACCTGTCTATGGCTGTTACTGTGACAGGGTCATGGTTGGAGCTAATACAGTTATGGTTTGATGTACCCATTGAGAGTAAAGAAGACAGAACCTCTACTGAGAAGTCACTGAAAATTAACATCTCTCCTCTCCTCCTCTCATCTGAGGTACTTGGCCCTCCTCAGATCTCCAGGCATGGTGGATCTGGATTTAAATTAAGCTTATACATTCTAAATGCAATAACTACGATAATGTCAACCAACCAACCTAGTCCAACCTTCTCGATTTACTTTCCTCAAAGGCACAGTCAGACATTCTAATATATTATTTTCTTTTCTATCTATAGCATGGATCCTTAATAATTTAAGTCACACTTAAGCACTTAGCTCAGTAAGTAAAAGCACTTGCTATAGAGTGAGACAATCTGCATTCAATCCATGGGACCCACATGATAGGGGGAGACAACGAGCTCCTGAAAGTTGTTCTCTGAGCTCCACTCGTGTTCCATGGCACGCACGCACACACACACACACACACACACACACACACACACACACACAGACACACACTATAAAGGTAACCAAAAGCCATTTATAAATAAATAAATCACAATTAATCCCCCTTCCAACATGATGACACACACTGATGTTAGTCGTGAACACTATTAGTATCTACACAGTTGGGATGAGACCCAAGAGAGGCAGCCTAACATTCTCCTCTCTAGAAGTCCCGGTACCCTTTCTACTGACACGGAAACAAAGGAGGAAATGGCAGAAAACAGCTGAGATATGTACGCCAGCCTTGGTCTTCATAGTGTTACGTGGTATTTCCAGGAACTGCAAGCCAGAGTTTTAGTTAGCATGCCACATGGTGCCACACAGGTTTTAGATCACCATGGATGCAGCAAAGCTCTTACCAGGAAGGAGAAAGCATCCCGTTCCCGTGGGGGCAGCTATCCACAGGCCACTGCTCCTCACAGACCTTCCAGGGGCGCCCACAGCAACAGGGCAGAGCCTAAGTACCTTTATAAGCCGTGCCTGCCGCTCAGCCCGGGCTCAGGCTCGCAACTTAAGCTTTGCTCTCTCTAGGATGGAGCCTGGCTTGCCTCTTCCAAAACAGCTCAGTGCCCGCAGGGCTCTGTGTCTGGGAACACTTGATTCTGTCCCAAAGGTCCTCCTTTCTTCTCTTGTTGGCTCATCCCACCACTCCTGCAGAAGTCAGGTTGAGCATAACCTCGTCTGTGTTTAAAGACACACTGAGCACTTCTTCCGAGTCATTGTTGTGTAAAGAAGGACAGAGAACTCTATTCCTCTCGACACTAGCTGGGTGACTTTGGACAGATTCTTAACCCTTGAGACTTAGTGTCCTCAAGTACAGAATGGAGCTAATGATATCCCTGCACTTCAGAGACTGTGAGACGTTAAAATCCATCTGTCTACCAAGGATCGAGTGAGAGTTGACTGTTACACCTCAGAGTAAATGAAACAACAAAAGGAAATTATATTTACAAAGGAAGAGTGGAGAAGTCTATTCTGGGTCTACAAAGTTCTCGTAAGTCCACAAGAACCATCATCTACAGCCTCTATCAACACACAGATCAAGACACTTTAGCTCTTCACTATTTGTTCATCTAAAGCAAGAACTTAATGTGTACCTACTATGTGCTGAATGCTGCTGTGTGAGACCCAGCAGTGAATATAAGCCACTTTCTCTTTGGTTTCCTATAGCTTAGAAAGGGACAGAGAAGTGGCACCTTGCATCAGATTAGACAGCAGTTCAAAGATGTCTTTGGGTAAGCTGGGGAAGGAGTCGCGTTCAGAAGATGGAACATGGACATAGGGCATGTTCTTGTCTGGGATTCCTGGAAGGTTTCCCCAAAAAGTGAAGAAATAGAAGAACTTCAAGTTGGGTAAGCATTGGCTGTGGCAGAGACAGATGTAGCTTGGGCCTTTCAGAAGGTAAGGTGGATAGCAAGGAGGAAGGGTGTGTAGGTGAGAACAGGGGAAATTTAGGGCCTTGTGGGCTCTTTGAGAGCTGCCACATCTTTGTCTCAGGAGAATGGGGGACTTCCTCAGGTTTTATTCAAAGAAAATACAAGATCTAACCTGCTTTCTAGGGGATTGCTTTTGACACCATGGAGAATGGTCTGGCAAACCTAGATGCTGACATCCTTTTTAATTAGCACTTGTAGTCATCCAAGATGAAATGTCTCGTGTGTAGGCCAGGCTGGTGCTAGATGCTTGAGAACCCATAGCTCATAGGTTCCCTGTAGAGTCAACAGGTGGCCGGGGCACGGACAGGAGGGAAAGGAGACCTCAGAGAGGATGAGATAGGGTCTAGGTCTCACTCTGTGGCCTCAAACACACAAGGTGGACCAGGCTAATCTTAAATTGTGGTAGTCCCCCTGCCTCTGTACTCCCAGTGCTAGGATAACAGGTATGCATCAATATGTCCTTTAAAAAAAAAAAACCACAAGAACACACAGTTTTCTCTCTCTCTCTCTCTCTCTCTCTCTCTCTCTCTCTCTCTCTCTCTCTCTCTCTCTCTCCACCCTGTGTGTCTTTCCAGGTAAGCTTAAAGTGAGATGGCTTTAAAATGCCAACAGCACTCATTTCTTCATAGGAAACACAATCAGAAAGGACTTCCAACCAGATTTTCCATTTTATGCCATTAATCTGAAAATTGAATTTCCCCGGCATGGCTCATTCTCAGGCTGTCCAGATATTACTGTAAACGAGATGTACTTACAGTGTCCAGCTGAGAAACTTTCCACACTCTGCCATAGCCAACTCTGTGGAATCATTTACTCTCAGACATGTCCCAGTTGTTCAAATCCAGGATCCGGTTTGCAGTGAGCAGTAAAGACTATTCTCGTATGTTAGCTTAAGGCTCCATCTAATTGGCTGAAGAGTTTGTACTTGACTCAGAGGGGCTGCTGATAAAGCAGAATCCTGCTTGCTGCCCTTGCTCAGGCAGGTCCAGTTGTTCCAGAGCCCTTCCTGCCTCTTGCAAACTCCTATTCATTCCACATAACCCAGCTGAAGCGTCAGCTCTGATTCTTGGCAGACTTTCTCTTGTTTCTCTCCTTTGCCAGCAACTCCTGACAACTTCCCCTGCTGCTGTAAAACTGTGATCTGGAATGTGCCTTTTACACTAAAAGACATGTTCTGGAGGGATGGATTTCAGTTCATTATCTGTCTGTCTGTCTGTCTGTCTGTCTGTCTGTCTATCTATATCATGTGTGTGTGTCTCAGTGGCTGTGTGTATGTATGTGCCTCTGTGTGTCTGTGTTTATGTGTCTATGTCTATGTGTGTGTGTGTGTGAGTGTGCATGCATATGTGTGTCTGTGTGTGCTTGTGTATGTGTGGTGTGTGTGTGTATGTGTGTGCTTGTGTGTGTATATGTGTGTGTGTGTCTATGTGTGTCTGTGTGTATGTATGTGTGTGTGTCTATGTGTCTGTGTCTGTGTGTATGTATGTGTCTATGTGTGCTTATGTATGTATATGTATGTGTGTGTATGTGTGGGCCTGTGTATGTATTGTGTGTTTGTGTGTGTGTGTATTGCATGCAGATATGTGGGTGCATGTGTGTACATATGTGTATGAAGGCTGGAAGTTGATGGTCTATGTCTTTCTCAATCACTATTCCTCTTATGTCTTGACATAGAGTCTCCGTGGACCTGGAGGCATGCTCCCTCTGCCCTCTGGACTGGTCAGCGAGACTCAGGGATCCCTCTGTCCCCCCTCCCAGCACCAACATTGCAGATGCATATCACCAGCTCAGGTTATTTTATGGGGGTTTGGGGATCAAATATAGGTCCTACTGTGCATGTTGCAAGGTCTCTATAGATTGAGCTAGAGGGCTGGGTAGAGGCCCAGCCATTAATCTATTTTAAATCACTAATGCTAAAGAGAAAGCTTGACACATACAGGGGAAGGAGGACCAATGTGGGCAGAGCTTGCATCTGAGTGAACTCAGAACTAAACTCATGGTGTTCCCCCTGCCTCTGTCTTCTGAATACTGGGATTACAGTCACAAGCTACCAGGCCTGGTAGCTTGCATTAGATACCAATGAACATTGCATTTCAAGACATGCACACATTTCCTAGGGATCACTTAACATGAAAATTCTTATTCCGAAATCCTTGAGCTGAAGTCTAAGGATCTTCAGCCCCTAGTAACCCCTGTATGATGCTAACTAAGACTGAAGGGCCACAGCTCCCATTGTGTAGCAGTGGGCCTGGGTCTCCACCTCAACCACAGCAAACAGGGAACAGGGAAGAGCCTAAGTGGCCCCTGAGTGACTGACTCCCCTTTTCTCCTGGGGGTGGTAGTTACTAGTATTACCACAAACATGCAAGAGACACATAGTCCATCCCGTACATTTGACACAGAGACACAAAGGTCAGCTCTCTCATCTGTCCTTGTAGGAAGAGCCTTGGGGGAAATCTGCTTGAACAGAAGAAGGCTTTCCCTCTGAGAATGGTAAGGCTGAAAGCATCATTTGCACAGCACTATGCAGTGTTACAAAGGGATCCTGTACTGAGTGACTCCCTCCAGTGCTGGCTCAGATCTGAATGCTTTCCTTCAGGGGAACATGGCTGGAGACTGAGGTCGTGACCATGCCTGGTCACACTGCCCCTGTGGGGCTCACACTGAGCTGGGAGTGCTGAGTCATGGCAGGCTGCTCTGGCTTGGTCTCTCTGACCAGAATTCTCTGCACAACTGTATGAGAGGACTCACACTGCAGGGTGGACACACATGTCCTCCTCCTTCAGAATGAGAGAAGCATCACAGGCACACACACACACACACACACACACACACACAGCACACACAGATACCACATACACACATACATACACACACAGACACACACAGCACACACATACATACACATACATACACATACATACAAATACATACACACTTAGACATACACAGACAAACACAGCACACACACACATAGACACACATAGCATACACAGAGCACACACACGCATTTACATAATACACACAGACACAGACATATACATATAGACACAGCACACACATATACACAGAGACACATAGTGCACACACACATAGACACACATAAACACACGACATCATTGACTGAATGAATCAAATCTCTCAGTTCATGTTTTGTGTTCTATTACAGCTTTCCAAATATTACTTTTGTCATGTTTATATGTATTTCTTAATTTCTGAGTCGGCTTACAATATGAAAAAGATTTGTTCTCATGTGTATGTGTGTGTTGTTTATATGTGTGGAGTTGCATATGCACTCGCGTGCCAGTATACACAGAGGTCAGAGGACAACATTGCATGTGGTTCCTCAGGAGCCATGCACTTTGGTTTCTAAGATTTCTCATTGGTCTAGAGCTTGCCAAATAGTCTAAGTGGGTTAGTCAGAGATCCCCAGTGATCCCCCCCCCCATTTCTGCCGTCTCAATACTGAGACTGTAAGCCACCACACCTGGCTTTTTATGTGGATTCAAACTCTGGGGAATCAAACTCAGGTCCTTATGCTTGCAAGGCAAACACTTAACCGTCTGAGCTACACCCAAGACCTACATGCAAGTTTTAAATACAGTATATGCTCTACCATGGAAATGGTTTTATGAACAATGATATTAAGTACCAGCAACATTAGGGCCACCGTTTATAGAAGCTGAGGCAACCTAGCAGAATTCCACCCACCATCTGATGTCAGAGAGTGATGTTAAAATGGACAAAGGCCAAGAGTGATGGACGTGGTGGAAGAACAGTAAGGTTACCAGTTGAATTGAATAAGTGCTTAAAGAAAACCTAGTTGTCAGCACCCACGTTCTTAGGATTACTTCTTAGCCCCATTAGCAGACAAGATACCCAACTTTGAAGGCAGTTCTGGGAACGTGACTGTGGTTGAAAGAACTTGGCAGTGCTGTCACCCTTTATATCCTCACCTCTTCCTGCTGGTCTTGTCTCAGCCAGACCAACAGACCTTGAGATAAAAAGAAAGTCCAAGATGCCTTCTTTCAGCAACTACCAGTAAGGGAGATGGGGGGAACCATGGCTTTAAGTAGAACAACTAAAGACGCTGCTTAGTAAATTCTCTGTCCTGGATCCTTTTGAAGGGAGATGTTTCACTCTCTGTCTGTGCCGGTCAGTCTTCTGTCCTTTCCAGATGTTTATTCTTAGTCGGTTTCACAGAATGAACCTGGTGATCCCTGGGCCGCTGCCAATGCCTCTTCATACTTCCGCATACTTCAGTTCGTTTCTGGTTGTGTGTGGCTCTTGTGAAACCCCAACAGGTTCATACTTGAGGTCTCTATCTCAAGTCATCTTCCTCTTAGAATGTTCTACACCGAGAAGCTTCTGTTCACTTGGTCTGGAAGCCCCCACTGTCTACACTAGGGTTTCCCCATTAGTCAAAACTTTACCCCTGACCTTTCAAGCATGCATCTGTGGCAGGTACCATCTGCCTGGCCATGGTTCTAGAAAATAGTTGTACTAGATTATTAAAGAAGGTGTGACCAGGAGGGAACCAAGGACTTCAGTCCTTGGCACATAGTTTAAGAAGTAGAGGCAAGGAGAGCCATGCTCAGGCTGTTTGGGCCACAGACTTGGATCTATGAACTGGGGGAGACTATAGCCTTCAGCAGGGTGTGGCTCCACGGCCCTTCACTCCCACAGATCTGAGCAGTGCTTGGTGTGTGTGGCACGTTCAAGCTTTGCTCGTGGAACTCTCTACACTTTACATTTTAAGACTTTCATGTTCTTACACTTTAACACTTGCATTTTAACGGTTACTTCACACACTTAACGTTTCATGTCTTCTCAGTAGAACCTTCTAGTGCAAGACCCTTGTATTTCTTTGATTGCTACAATAGTGTCACACTTGAGGTTCCTGTCTCAAGTTCTCTTTAAGAATCCTCTGCATGGGATGGAGAGATGGTTCCATTAAGAGCACACTGACTGCTGTTCCAGAGGTCCTGAGTTCAATTCCCAGCAACCACATGGTGGCTCACAATCATTTGTAGTGGGATCTTATGCCCTCTTCTGGTGTGTCTGAAGACAGCTACAGTGTATTTACATATAAATGAAATAAATAAATCTTTTTTTAAAAGATGTATGTTTTATATACTACAACCTCAACAGTTCCCGTGAAGCCATCTGCTGTCTAGCTCAGCAGTGTCTGCAATCCATTAGTCAAAACCTCATTCTTGAGCTTCTGAACATAGCTCTGAGACCCTTCTACAATCACCCCTCAGTCTGCTGCCTATACAAGTCAAGTGACTCAAGCTGTCCCAGTGAGCTGGTCCTGTTCGCTAGTGATGCCGGTTACCACAACCTCCCTTCTGAAAAACCCACGATTTTCCTGATTTTTCAGATTTTGTGTTGAGACACTGATCGCTGTAGGCAGGCGCTTTCCTTAGCTGTGGTGATGGGTTCAGTGCTTTCCCTCTGATTTTGACAGTGTGTCTTATCTCCAAAATACTTAGTTCAGTATGTGGAGTTGCTTGCTTTCATGTCCATACTAATAAGGTAGTTAGAAATATCAGACTCAGGAATGTACATGTGCCCAGCACTGTGTTGATAGTGCAGATACTTTTAACTCCAAATTTCAGATTGACTGGGGAAACTCTGATAAACATAAGTAAACTGGGGCTCAGATACAGAGTTAGCCTGAGATCATGTCTAGACTGAGATCTGGCTCCCTCCAAAGCCAGCCCTCCCTCCTCCATCTCAGCCCAGAGGGTTTTCACTGGATCATAAGCTATTTGTACTACATGTGCCTGGGCCAGGACACAGCAGGGCCAAGGTGCGTGTTGGGTACGTGCTGGTGTGAATAGAAGTAAAGGAACCTGAGTGCACCTTGAGGAGAGTCCGTCCAGAGTCTCAGAATGGATGCTCCCACATAGCCACTGCAGTTAGGAGCTGAAAGGAGGGTGTGTCTGGTATCTCTGCCTCTGTACCACACGTACTCTTTGCTGATGGAAGATGTCAGCCTTCCCCGGAGGGTATAGTGTGGAGCTATCAGGGGGGAAGTCATAAACCTTTCTCCTGAAGCTACTCATGTTGGATGTTCTCTGAACGGCCTCATTCACACAAGCCAGAGTAGAAGTCCGTGCTGGCTTCCTTTCCTTAGGATCCACAGCCCTGTAATCTCTAGTTTATCTCCTGCATGATGCTTTTTCCAACCGTGCTCCTCTGCTCTGTTGAGACTATCCTGGTACAGGCCCTGTGCTGCTTCTCTGCAAATCATCTTTAATATCTTGCCTGCTGTTCCTCTGGCTTCAACCGACCTGGCTTCACACCACTCTCCCCATTATAACCGATGTTTCTAAAACGCAAAAACAATTTCTCAAAAGGGAGGACCTGTGTGTGGCTGGGATCTTCAGCCTCCTACCCCATTCTTCCCCTGTGTCAAGCCTCATTGCTCCTCATTTTTTATTTAATGAACTCTGAACTTCTGAACCCATAGTTTGGGTCTTTTGTAGCTTCCCTACCATTTGGACCACATCTCTGGAGTTGCCTCTCTATCATCCCCACTTCAATGAGCATGAGCTGCTCTCAGGGCCTGTTATAGTCCAGATCACCTTGTCTTTCCACCTGCCCTTCTGCCTTCCTTACGTGAAACACCAACCACCATGATCTCTTGTCTCTTTAAGCTGCAGTCAGTGCTTGCTTTCCCTGGCTCCCAGTGCAGAGTTAGTGAAGAGTCCTTCTTCCCTTTCACAACTGAGGAGTGTAACATCGCCACCCTTACTCTTATAGCTTGATGCTCCAGAGCCTTGTGCACTTCCCTTCTGCATGGCAGGGAACTCCCCCTTCAGGGACATGGGCTGAGCTGAGTCCATCCTGTGCTCTCAACAGCCGAACCCCTGGCACAAGCCAGGTCTCCAAATCTGTATTTATGACTCATGACTCTAGAAATGTGTCAACACATGAACCAGGAAATGGATTACTAGTCAGTTCATAAGATGAAACATGAATGACCATCAAAAGCATGACTAGGAATACATAAGTGATTCCTGGGCCCTTATCATGCAAAGTCTTTTAAGTTGCTGATGTTGAAATGGTATGTGCTTGAACACTGATCTACCTCTCTGAGAAGTGAGTCTTCATGGTTAAAATCCTCCTCCGAGTTAAGAAGAATGTATTTTTACCTGTCTTGACTCAGACACTCTTGAAGGTGTCATTGGTATTCGGAGGGAACCTGTGAACATTCAGAGGTAGGTTCTCTTGCCAAGAATGTTGGATTTCTTAGGCTGTGTTTGATTAGAGGTTTACACTGGAAAAAGTAACAACCTTTACAGGCATACCAACTCATCACTCACCTAACTTGCCCCTAGTGAAAGCATACATACAGAAAATACTGCTACACTCACCAGTGACCATTGAAACAGCCTTATCAATAACACATTTAAGAAGTCTGAGATCTCAACTTGGGAATCATGGCAAGGTCAAGGGAGAGAGAGGGAAGAATTATCGATCTGTTGGATGGATTTCTCTTAATACCCCTCAATTCTTTCTACTACCCACCTAAGTATCACTTTCATCTCCAGCATTTGTATCTTAAAGTCACCTCTTAAACATTAAGAAATGGGTCCTGGTTTTAAATACACTATTCTCATTCTCACTTTAAAAACACTATAGGAAGATGGTGAGGGTGACAGAAATCTAATAAACAATTTAGGACTAGAAATTATGAATGAATCTTTGAGCTCTTACTCTTGACTCAAACTCTGAGCTATAGAGCTATTTTCTTGGAAATTCCATTATTTCACAATTATTCCTAGTCATCAAAGCATTATTTCTTTTGTTTTTTCATTCATTCTGCAAGAATTTAATACTTTTTTGCCTTTTAAACATATAAGGATGTGTGTGAAAAGGTTCAAGCACTGAAACACATACCATTCACTAGAGGAGGTGATGGGCATTACATTGTTTTTATACCCAGCACAAGATACCTTAATATTGAAATAGTTCTCATTTATTCATGCATGCTTATCCATTTCAATGATAAAGTTCAATGTTCCCTGTTTCATGTGTTTCACTTATTCCAAAAGACTGTGAGCAAGAACAAGGATATGGTCTTCACATCTACATTGCCTGTGTCTGATATAGTGGCTGGGTGCACTTGAATGAGTACAATCAATAAAGAAGACTGGATGTTTCCAGGAGAAAGAGAGATTAGTGTTAATTCAAAGAGTCAAAGAAGTATTTGTAAATTTCTTGTAGTAAAGAAGAAACCTGGAGGGAAAAAATGCTAACAAGGGAGAAATCACCAGGCAGAAGTCTGGGGGCACTACAAGCCTTAATGGTAAAGGTCACTGTCGCAGGAGATTGCAGACCTCACGTCGGGAACATAAACACTCTCGAGCCACAGAAGGTGGCTTCTTGGGGTCACAGCTTACTCATCAGCTTGTGCAATCTCTAACGGAGCATGCAGAAGAGCCCACTGGCCTACTAACTGGTTTGAGAAGAGATATAATTTAGTATCACTGCCCAACAATTACTCCCATTTTCCTCATCTGTAAAATGAGAGGTTTAGATGAAATGACCTCAAGGTTGTCTTCCAGCCTGGTGCATTGTGAAGGTGAAAGTCTGAGAGTTCACAGACATCTTCACTGAGTTTTGAATGTTGAACTACCTACATACAAACACTCGGTACCAGGGCAATATCCTCAAAGCTCTGTGCTTTAGGAACCTGCCTGATTTAAAATAAATTGCCCTGTGAACATACACAGCCTAAATTCTGCTGGGAGAAATCCCTAGGGGTCTGGAGAATCAGCCATGGTAATTGATAGGCAATGGATTGAATAGTGAAACAGATCATCTAGAAAATGATTGGGAATGTCTTAAGTCAAGGTCACAGATTGCTCTGTGAATACTGAGAGAAAAGAGGCTTCTCTTCTCTCAGGATGCTGAGGTACTGTGACTCCTCCAGGAGCTCAGGTGAACAACTCAGCAGTATGCAGACAGTCCCCTTTATTCCTCTCACATATTGGAACAAAGAGCTGGAGAGATGGCCCAACAGTTGGGAACACTGGCTGCCCTTCCAGAGAACCCAGGTTCGATTCCAACTATTAGCCACCACAATGGGTGGTACCTTCATTTCAAGTGGACCCAGCAACCCCTTCTGGCCTCCACAGGCACTGAACACACACACACACACACACACACACACACACACACACACACACACACGGCGCACAGACATACATTCAGGAAAAATACCCAAGTACATAAAATAAAATATTCTTTAAAAAAGTTAAAATGAAGAATAAGAGCTAAAATATAAATTTTTATGAACTAATCTACATGTCCAGGCACACAGTGCCCTGCGTGGCACAGAGGAATGCTGACAGCAGTTAGGGATTGTGGGTACTGTGGCATAATCAGCACACCTTTCCCAATAGAAACAATGGAGAAGGCTGCTTAGATCTGCTTTCTAGCGCCACCCAGCAGGTATCTCCACTTCAAAGCAAGGTGTGATGGAAGTGGTCCTCAGAGGATGGACTTCTGTGGGTACTCTGGGTCCCAGCCCACTGTCTCCAAAAGAGGGGGCTGAAAGAAGAGCATACTTTTCCGAAGACACTGGCCTAGACCCTTCCCAGTAGGTCTCTCCCTACATCTTTTTGGCTGGCCCAGTGGGTGGCCTTCAGTTCCTGCTTCTAGGTTTCTGTCTTGACTTCTCTTCCTAAAGGACTATAACCCATAAGCCAAATAAACCTGTTGGTGAATTCTGAACAGCACCCTGGAGCAGAGCTAGATCCTGCAAAGGGTGGCAGTTCCCATCACAGCCAAGCATAAGGTGTCATCAGTCTTCCAGGGACTTATCATCTCCTGGGAAGGTATCTACTCCAAACACACACTCAGAGGCAGACATAGTGACCAGAGTGACAGACACATCACAGACTCATTGCGATCTTGTTAGGTCTAGAGAGGATGAGGTTCAGGGACTGCAGAATTGGTCAGGCTTTACCGGGCTGGAAAATCCAAGTCTGGGCCAGCCTGGGGAAACGGATAATGAGGTGCTAATAGGAAAAGCAAAGACTGGCTTTCCCGGAAGGGCCATTGCAATGAGGTGGGGCAAGAAGCCTTCCCCAACTGAACAGGACCTCACAGGGAGAGGCAGAACCAGAGTGGTGATCAAGTTCAAGGGCTGGAGGTGGGAATCTGGAGGGAAGCAGGCCACACTGCCCCATCCTCCCAGCAGCCTGGGCTACAATGATAGGTGCCTTGGAAGCTCAGGTTGAATAATGCATGCAAGCTGTTGGTGGTTAGCCTCACTCTGGTTCCCAGGGTATCAGAGGAGCTTCTGAGAGCAAGAGGTACGTGATGTTCCCTCCCCTCTCATTTCCAACAGCCTTGAGGTTTCTCTCCATCCCAACTCGAGCAGAATGCAGCCAGTTTATAGTTTATGGGGGTTTCCTGCACACCCGTCCACGTTTTCCACTGAGGTCTGTGCTTTTTCCTAGACCCACCCGGATTCCAGAGCTCGGCTTACTTGCATGCCAAGTTTAGACTCTTTGTTACTCCTTTCTCCAACTGAAAGACAGGAGAGTTACCTTCCCAGGGCTTCTGTATATTCTCCAGGACCAAACAAACAAACAAACAAACAAACAAGGCTACTAAGTAATTAGAAGAATAACATTTAACTCCTTTTGCATGGTAAACAATCTTGCCTCTAGAAATAAACTAGCCAATCAGTTCTCTCCCATCTCAGGTCTTGTGTGTCAGTTTCAGCAGCTATGCAGTATGATATAGTTTGTGAGTGAGTGTGTATGTGTGGCAAACTTGGTGTCATTCCTCAGGCATGTTATTATTGTTATCAAGTGAACCAGGGTCCCTCACCAGCCTGGAACACTGCACATACGCTAGACTAGCTAATCAAGAGCTCCCCTGACCCCACCCCCCCACTCCTCCCATGGGAATCACCTCTCTCTGTCTCCCAGGCACTGGGATTATATACATGTCACCATGCCCTGACTTTTTGTTTGTTGTTTGTTTCTTCCTGAGGATTCTGGGGACTAAACTCATGGCCTCATGTTTCAAGGCAAGCACTTTACCAACAAGCCATGTCCCAGCTGTGTGATGCCCTTCATAGGTTAAAGGGCACTTCTTAAATATCTTGTAAGGGTTGGTAACTTAGACATCAGAATTCAGAATTTCTTTATGAAATTTTAGGCAGACCATTTAATAGGGGAATTGGTTCCTTTATTAGGATTCACTTTCTGGTCATGTGAAGCCATCCGTTCCCTGTCAGTTCATGGAACACAGACAGACATGCTACTGACCCCTTTACTAAAATCATCACAGGTGGCTCATCACCCCTGAGGTAGGCACTTCTCTGGGATGTTTGGAATGGGAAGGATAGATAGCTCATCAAGGTGAAGCTGAGTGAGTGGAGACTCCACTCGGGCCTTCTTTCTCCAATGTCTGCCTTCTCCCTGAAACCAACTCACAGAACATGCACACTGTCGGCTTGTTGAGAAGATGGTGGTGAGGGGGAAGGCTGGGGCTCAGAGAGGGAAGTCTATACTCTGAGGATCACTTCCACCCCACCTGAAGCACCTCGGGTGCCTGGAGTCCACATCAGGAACGTCTGGACCTCAAGGATCAAAACCTCTGCATGGGGCCAGGTTGCCTGTCTCATCAGAATGAGCCTCTGCTGCCCCTCCTCCATGGCCTGCAGGGATCACCTCTGTCATCTCAGAAACTCTCTCATCTCTGCAGAATTCTAAACATGCCTGTCATACATTTGTACTCTCTGTCCTGTCAGGAATTTCCCAAAATATGCATTATGAGCTTGGTTAACTTCAGTCCTTCTGTCCATCCGTCCATCTGTCCACCCTTTTCATCCTTCTTGCCTTCCTTTCTTCAAAAGCATGACAATATCTGGTCTAGGCACACTTTGAGCTGATAACCCCTCTGTCCCTCTCTCCTGAGAGCTGGGAGGTTATGGATCGCCACATCCAGACCCCCTTTGACTTTTTCTAATAAAATAATAAAATAAAATAAAATATAAACAAAAAAAAACTATGATTACATTTTAAAGCTATCCATGTAGTTTTCCAGTTTGCTATTGCTTATGTTCTGCTGAGAGTCTGCATTGCCACAATCAAGGGCTGAAAATCCAGAAGACAGAGCCGCCAACAGGAACTGGAAGCTGTAGGAAGGCCCACGGCCCCTGGGGAGTTGGCAAGAAGCTCCTGTTCTCATCGCCTCCACTTTAGGAACGTTCAGGTCCTGTCCGTGTTCAAAGGCCGCCGACCTTATGAAGGGTTTAACATGAAAGGTCTTGCTTCAATCACAGCAGTAATTAGCACATTTGGACCTTGCTGTATCTTTCCTACCTTTTTTGTTTGTTTGTTTTAATTGGAAACACGTTGGAGAATGGGCTTGCTGTTCATTGTCTTGGAAAACTGAAGCATTATCTGGGCACCCTCCCTCTTCCCTACATGAAATCTTTCCTAAGACAGCACAGCTCCCCTGTCTGGTGCCTGCAACTGACAAGAAAGTGACTTGACCTCTCTTCCTGCTTATTAACCTCCAAGGTTCCCTCTGAGAGGGTCGGAAGTGCTAGCCCATGTCCAGTCGTCTGGGAGTCATGAGTCTATTAGGCATGCTGGCCGGTGTCCTCTCTCTCCTGTCCCTTCCCCAGGACAAACACAAACCTTGGGCACATGGCAGCCACCTGCATGGCCTGGCCAGTCCTGTTTCACTCTTATTGCTCCTCTGATAGATCTCTCTCCCCATACTTTTGGAGTCCATTATGTCCTTCAAGGCTTGTCTCAAATGCCCCAGTACATTTCCCCCAAACCTTTCCCCTTGGCTTTTCCCAGCCCCCCTGAGAAGGTCCTTCAATCAATTTTTGTCACATTCTACACACACATACATACACACGCATATACGTGTATATAAACACATGCATACATACATACATACACATAAACATACACAGAGACATACATAAACACATCTATACACATAAAAACATATATTCACTTATATACACACACACAGACACAAAAATATATACACACATAAACATATACATACACATAAACACACAGAGACATACATACACTCATAAGAGCACACACACACAAATGCATACACATACCAAATAATTGTAATTTAATTTTATAAAAAGGGCTATGTTTTATTGTTTGGCTAGATGATTAACTTTCAAGCTCTGAGCAAGAACCTGCTCTAGGGAGGTAACTGAGCATCAGAGCCAAAGTACTCAAGATACAAAGAGTACTTGATTTAAAAATCTCATTTAACAAACATTTCTACCAACCCTAGGAGTCACAGATACTGAAAAGTAAACAAACCATTGCATAGAAAGCATAGTTCACAAAGCCTTCCAAGGAGATTGTACTAGACAGGTTAATACCCATAGTTACAAGAATTTTTGTGTTCAAATGTGCACACTTTCATGAAACCTTAAAGAGGCCTGGGCTGCTCCCAGCTGAAACAAGGTTCATTTGACTGGACCCACAGTAAACCAGTTCTTCAGTCTTTGAGTCTGAAAGAGTATTTCATGCCCTAAAAGGGAAAATATAGAAAATTCTTCTTGACTTAAAATCTGAAAACCTCTGAGAGCCAATATACACCTTTAACACCATGTACCCAGTATAGCCCTTACTTCCTCAACAGGACATCTGTGGGAGCTAATGTGATGTTGTTCAGTAGGCTCCTGGGCGTGCCTTGCCATGGATGGAGTCACCCCCCTCTCACCCAGGCTGCACTATATTCCTCACTTCCATTCACCTTTCTTCTTCCCGGGTCAGAATTGCAGCTCACACATCCATGTAACCCACATGTCCATGCATCCCACACATACATGCAGACCACAGATCCATGCAGCCCACACTTACATGCAGCCCATACATACATGCAGACCGAGTGTCCATGTAGCATGCACATACATGCAGCCCACATGTCCATGCAGCCCACACATACATGCAGCTCACACATACATGCAGCTCACACATTCATGCAGCCCACATGTCCATGTAGCACATACACACATGCAGCCCACATCTATGATGTCCACACATACATGCAGACCGCACATCCATACAGCACACAGTTACATGCAGCCCTCCCTCCCAAGTCCCCTGATGATCCAATCCCAGCAGATAGTCCATCAGATTGCAGAGTTGGCTAAGGAAGAGTTTCAGTTACTAGTTCTCAGATGTGTATTTCAAAACACTTATGTGAAATCTGTACTGAGATAGACATGGGAGGGAAGAGATGAGAAAAAGACAAAAGAGCATCTACCTTCATGTGGTACACACAGACTCAGTAAGTGTAGCCCACAGGAGTCCCCAGTTAAAATGCTGAGAGGACAGAGAAGAACCAGGTAACACCTCCATTGCCAAAGGGGCTTAGGCCTGCAGAGATGGCTAACCAGGCCATCATAATGTCAGTAAATCCCTATCCATACCCAGGGACAGGAGGAAATCCTGGAAAGTTTCCAGCCCCAGCGTTGTAATCTGGTCATGGTGTCTTCATGCTGATCATGCTGAGACTAGATCTGAGTGTAAACAAGTGGGGAAAGTTTAAAACCCTCCGTGTGGGCAAAGCCTGAGTGTGGGCAGTTAAGTGCGATCCAGACAGAAGTAAGGAAGCAGCCTAAGTTAAAAAACACGAATAGCAGGGAGTGAACATCATCGTTCAGAAGAATTATAAAATGTTAAGTATAAAATGTTGAATGCAAAAGTAGTTCCTCACGGAGCCTGAGAAATGGCTCAGGTAAAGGTACTTGACACCAAACGTGGGGACCTGAGTTTGATCCCAGACTCCACATGATAGAAAGAGCAGAGCATCTCCTGTAAGTTGTCCTTTGACCTGCATACATGTCACATGGTACACACACACACACACACACACACACACATATGAGAACACATATACTTGCACACATACAAGTGTTCATACAAAAAAGAAGGAAGAAAGGAAGAATGGAAAGAAGGAAGGAGGAAGGGAGGAGGGAGGGAGGAAGAAAAGAAGAAGGGAGGAAGGAAAGAAAGGAAAAAAGAAGGGAGGAAGGGAGGAGGGAGGGAAGGGAAGGGAAGGGAAGGGAAGGGAAGGGAAGGGAAGGGAAGGGAAGGGGGAAGGGGGAAGGGAAGGGGGAAGGGGAAGGGGAAGGGAAGGGAAGGAAAGGGAAGGGAAGGGAAGAAAGGAGAAAAGGAGAGCCCCCTAAACAAAGCCAAAAACTAGATCTAGCAAATACTGAGTTGATTCCCAGATTCAAATGCAAAGCTATGTTTAATTTGGAAGTTACTAACAGGGTTCTATCACTGTGGATATTGGTATATTTAATTGTGATTCATCGAAAACGTCTATGCAAGAAGCGATTTCATCAAATGACTTCTTTGAAACTTTGAAACAAAGTGGGTAAAGGGGAATAAATGACATTTTGGTTTGAGACCAAATGTAAAATATGTTTTCTAGGGTTGACTGAACAAGTCCACTTTGCACCCTGAGGCACACTGCTTGCAGTCACCTGTAGGGATATCTCAGGCCCCAGTGACACCGCTTACTGTAAGATCATTACACAGTGTTCTCAGAGGATCAGATGACGCCTTGCCTTTCCACAACAATCACACTGTCTACCCAGGTCTCCAGGGGAGCCATGGGAAAATGAGTCAGAGGGTGAGAAGATTTCCCTGTCTAAAGCAGGTTTGCATCAGGGAGCCACAGTTAAAGGCTGCTCTGTTATGGAGCTCGGAGCTTTAATGTGTTAATGTCCAGGACCTGCAGGCTTGGAAGGAACTTCCGGAGCCTGGGAACAAGGCTTTCTTGTTTCCTGAAGAGCTGGACTTGTCCGGGACCCTCCTTGTACTGTGCACACTAACAGAACAAAGCAGGAAGCATCCAATGTGACAGTAGACACACTGGGACAGCATCCGAGAGGGTTCTGGACAGTCCCAGGAGACCGAATCTTCCATGCGCAGGGCTAGAAGCTAGATTCCTGAATCTGCTGGTCAGAGGGTCATAGCAATGTTTTGGATAGAATCATTTAATACACACATGTACAATGGGAACATGGGTGACATCTCCACCCCACTGTATCAGCACTTAAAAAGAAGCTTAGAGGACTCGACTCTTTAGAGCTAGCTTTTATGCCCTAGTTATTGATTTGCTTTTGAGGCAGGGTCCTGTGTTTCCTGGCCTGGCCTTGAACTCACTATGTTGCTGAAAATGACCTTGAACTCTTGTTTTTCCTGTCTCTATACCCTGAGTATGAGGATTACAGGCTTGTGTTACCACACACAGTTGGTGTGGCACTGGGGATATGTCTCAAGGATTTGTGTTTGCTAGGCAAGCACCCCATCATCTGCTGAGCTACACCCTACAGCTACGATCAGCCTTTGGTACCGGCCTCTTAGAGTTAGAGAAACTGGAGAGAAACCGGCTAAGAGCACTTGCAGGGAGCCGGAGTTAGATTCCCAGCCCTGCAACTTGAGCCCCGAAGGATCTGATGACTTCTTCTAGCCTCTGAGGATACATTCACATGTACAAATTCACACTCAGGTATAGATATATACACATAATTATAATGTAAAGATGAAATCTTTTAAAAATTCAGATTTGAAGCCGGGCCTGGTGGCTCACACCTTTAATCCCAGCACTCGGGAGGCAGAGGCAGGTGGATTTCTGAGTTCGAGGCCGGCCTGGTCTACAAAGTGAGTTCCAGAACTGCCATGGATACACAGAGAAACCCTGTCTCGAACCCCAACTCCTACGCCCCCCCCAAAAAATTCTGATTTGAAGTGTATGAAACAAGTCACTGAAAACAAAGTATAGCTGCGTTAAGACAGGGCTAGCAGCAGAATTGACGAGACTTACACAATCTTAGTTTTATTATTAAAGCTCCTGCGGTCTGTCACTTGAATATGTCGCACGTGTGTGGTGTAGCCTGCTAGACGTTTATAAATATTTTCCATAGACTTCTCAAAATACAAAGAACCTGGCAGGACTTTTATTTTGTAGTATTTCCGTACCCCGTGCAGCCAGCTTCTGAGACTCCTGTGGTTTCATAACTCCTAACAGGTCTGTGGGAACGACTGAGAGGTGGGGTCACCAGATGTGAACTTTGTTTTTTCTTAAAGCACAGGAAAAGATAGAAAGAGTAAGTCTAGAAATGAAGACAGTAAGGTTTGGACCTTGATCTTGTGTTTTTTTAGTGAAGGGGGTAAGGACAGAGCAGATACCAGCCTACAAATACCGGAGCGCACTAACATCCATGCAGAAGAGCGTTATTTGGTAGGCACGAGCTTAGCAAGCAGTCACCCCAAGAAATGACAGTTAACTGGTGGGTGAAATCCAAAACAGCTCTTAGTCACAGAAACTGGGGAGGGCCCCAGCCACACTCGGGCATTTTCTTGAGGCAGCTGCCCAGATTTCACTGGAGACGACAAGACTTGCTGACGAATCTGATGTCATTCTGGGTTCTGGGCTCTTGACTAGGCAAAGTCAACAAAGCCTTTGTGCCTTAAGTTCCTGGCTTTCCCGGTAGACCATGGACCCCAGGAGACACGTACTCTATCGTTAGAGGAATACACTGATTGCATCTTACCCTGAGGCCTAGATGTGCCTAAAGGGCCAGCCATCAAATGGAAATCTGCCCCTGGTCACAAGGCAGTGAGGTAAGGAGCATCCCAGGCAGGAGACTGGACTTGCAATCCCACTGGTAAGTAGAAGTGCAGAGACACAGGTCTGTCCGTATGTCTGTCTATTTCCCAGAGTGACTACTCATTGGGTAGCCAGCAGCCACACATCCGTCCATCCCTCCACCAGGGAAACATACTGAGCCTTCAAGACATAAGCTCCAGAGTGGACTTAGAGGATTCCTGAGACTCCAGCGACGGGGCACGCCCTCTTCAAAACCTCCTTTGAATTGTATGGCCACAGTTTTGAATTTATGTTCTTTAAAGAAAGCCCTGTGTTGGATAATCTGAGCTCTGCAGAACCTTGACCAGCCTCTGCTTTGGGCAGTGGGAAAGAAATGCAGGAGAATCCTGTAACTGTCAGTCTGACACCAAGTCAGCTGTGACTGAAGCAGGGTGAACTCAAACCAGACCCTCCAGGTCCTCTTCAATGCCCTGCTCCTTCTCTGTGTCAGCCTCAGCCAACCTGAACTTCAGTGGCTCAGTATGACTGGACACTCCAGGGTCACAGCATCGTCCTAACCCCTGACCCCTGACCTCTGGGTGAAGCAGGAGCTTCCAGCTGTCACTGAGATCTTGAGCATCCTAGTATCAAAAATGGCTCTGCGGGCGTGTGTTCAGTTTGAACCGTTGGATCAAGGGGGGGGGGGGACTCTAAACAAGACTCAGTTTCTTCCATCACTAATTCTTCCCATGTTTTTCTCATTATGACCTCAGCTGGGATGGGGCACACACATGCATTTCTACTTAAGTGCTTCTTCCTGGGCACAAACCAGCTCTTGGCACGTGTGTGCTTTTATGCCCCAAATCGGAACCCTGTTCTCCTCTCGTGTGTCTTCTGAGGTGTGTTTGACTAGGCAACCTTGATTTCATCCCTGTAGTGACTGAAATGTCAGGGCTGTACTGCCGTATGGTATAGCACATCATTTACAGAAGCTCCTGCACACAAAGCTCTGTGATTGGGTTTTGGTTAACCCTTGGCTCACTCAATAAGCCTACCCCCATCAGAGGGAATGCAGGTAGCTGCATTTCTCCGATGCCCTTGTTAAGGAAAAAGCACAAACGTGTGTGACTCAAAGTCCCTGAGAATATGTGCAATCCTCTACAAGGATTCTAGCTGTATTAGAACAGGAAACTCCCCTACAGTGGTCTCCGTGAATCCAAAGAACACATTGCAAGCTGGTGCTTTTCTCAAGTTCATCTGCCTCTCCCTCCTTTTCCCTCCCTCCCACCCCCCCCCTTTCCTCTCCTGCCTTTTCCTACAGACTAGAGGCAGAACTGCTTTGTGCCTGTTAAGCACTATGAGCTGTGCCCCCATCTTGCCTTTTGTAAGGAACGTCTGTGTTCCCATTTGTTTTCCATCTCAACAAACCAAACAATACTTCTCTCTGGGAGTCCTTCACTTAAGCATATTAATTGCTTTTTCTTCACCTGATGCCCCCAGTGAGCCCTTTGAAGGGGAGGGAAAAGCTGGTTCCCTTCCTTCCCTTAATTTAGTGAGGTCCTAAGGACTGGCCTCTTCTGCTTGGCTTTGAACTTCTGATCACCAAGCTCCTACCTGTCAGTTAACTGGCACCTGAGCAGCTGCAAGGAGCCAAGAAGTTTGAGTCATGCCTGCCTCTTTGCAGGACACAGTGTCCTTGAGAGGCGCAAGGCCAGGCCTGTCTGTGCCTCACTTTGCTCCTGTGCCGTGCCACCTGCTTCCTCCTGCCTCCTCCTTCGGAGGAAATGGAGATGGCTCCGAGGAGGCAAATGTTCCAGAACACCCAGGAAATTAGGCTTTGCCTCTTGCCTATGACCACCAGTCATTAACTCTTCTTTGCTCGAGTAGAAAACAATATTAATTCTTACAGGAACCTCCTGGCTATTTTTGCAGTGAAGAAAATAACTATGTTCATTTGAGAGACTGTAAGTAAGGCCCTTGCATTGACTGCATGGAAACTGTGTTGCTTCCATAAGAGAAGCAGGAAACCCTTCCTAGGCGTCTACAACCTCCACGGGTGCTTTCTGGGCTGGCCCTCACTGTCAGCTCTGCTGCAGGGTCTGCTGTGCTGATTATGTTCAAATTCATTCTAGACTCAAGCTGGGACTCAACGGGAAACAGTGGCTTTCTGCAGGGCTCAAACATGTGGGCTGACTGCTTAGGAAAGGCTATGTCTGACCTCCATTGTATGAGTCAGAAGGAGGCTGCCTCTGTATCTGCTGCCTAAAGCCACATAGGTGGGCTTTTATGTTCTCAGCACACGCTGTCATTCAGGTAAATATAATAAAACATACATGTGCACAAATACACACACATACAAACATAGGTGCACATATATCCACATGTGCACATACAAGAACACACATGTGCACACACACACACACACATACATATATATGCGCACACAGCATGCACATATACATGCATACCTTCCCTGTAACAAGCACAGAAGCCTTTTTAGATGTCTTCCTTGAAGTGGGGTGGAAGCAAGCCCTAAGCCCTGGAGAAAGGAGCCAAGAACCCTGTTTTTCTTAGTTCTGGGCCTGCTGGCAGTAAGCCACCTATGGGCTCACTCACTCTTTTGTCCCCCAAAATATGAGCCATCCACACTGGTTACAAGTGGGAGATGAGGACATTGGGGAGCAGCACTTTTGGCCAGGGATGTTGGTGGGAGGAAGGAGGGGTGAGGCTTCTTGAAAATGCATTCTCCTGGAGCTGGCTGGTTCCCTAAGCCCCCCCCCCCCCACCACTGAAGTGCATAACTCAGGCTTCCCTTGCTCCTTACTGAGTCATGCTCTTTGGGGTGTGCTAGGACAAAAGGCAATCTGGCTAAAGTTTGTCAGTCTCCAGCCATGTGTGGAAACGCCACGCATGACCTCTGGGTCATGTTCTGTGGTCACTTATTCTCCTTCTGGAGGGAGCTGTTAGGAAATCGAACCCCAGGAAGGTTTGGAAAGAGCCTGGCCCTGGGACCCATGGGTGAGGTGAGTCCGTAATTAATTCTTCACCTGAAGTTACCCTGATATGCAGTATTCACACGTGGATGGCGTTTAAAAGCACACTCTGGTTTTATGTGACACTTTTCTTTGATTTTTTTTTTTTAAAGCATGGTTGTAAATTGGAGAGAATTTGTCACCTAAGGCTATTACTGATGGTGACCGGTTTGTTTAAGCCTTCAGGCGAGAACAGAAGTGACAGAGGCTGTTTGTGAGTGTGAGCCTGAGATTTGAGATTGCCAAAAAGGCTCTTTGAAGCTTATTTATAACCTTGACAGTAAGCAGAGGTTTGGGGTGGCGAACACATTCGGGTTAAGGAAGGGACGTTTTAGATTGTTCATGGCTCGGCTTGGACTTCAGTCTTCCAAAGGTAACTTCTTCCTTTGTTTTGGGTTTTCTAACCTGTGACTTAAGGCATCTGTGAGCTCATGAAATGTCTAAGAAACAAACTCTTATTCCCTTCAGGCGACCGAATTCGGAAGTGTAGGACGGAGACAAAAAACAGGCTTTTCAGGGGCCGGTGTGGAGGGTTCACCTGGTCATGCGCTCATTAGATGAAAACAGCCTAAATCCACATGAAATTATACGTACACTGGGGAAAGCAGTGTTCTCCATGGGCCGTGAACAAAGCCGTTTCTCCAGTCAGACTGCTTCCACTCTCTGACTACTTCAGAAACCCACTGTGCTCTTTCTTTCTGTTGGGACAGGTGGCAGATTGTCAAATGTTTGGTTGAGAATTTGCCTTACTTCCACCTAAGCTGACTTCTCCACTGACAAAGAAAAATGACAGGCGGGGAACTTAGAAAGAACTATATAATCACCGAAAAATCAGTAGCACACGGGCTCCGGCACACGACATAGGAGAACACACTGGTTCTCTAGACCCCTCACACCCTCAGCCCGCTGGGCAACATCTGGTTGCTTTTCTTCTGCAGACAAGGATAAAGCACTCTCCCTTCCCTTTGCCCCATCATTAAGGAAAAACCTTTTTTTCCCACATGTAAACAACACTTGTAAATTCCCCCAGATAAGCTTGGCCGACTTGAATGGCTTAAGGAAGGTTATTTTTGTTTTTAAAGAATCACGTTTTCATTACCTTTGGAAGTCAAGTTTCTCAGAAGCATCTCCAGCATGCTGCGTGCCCCCACAGTGACAGACACTTCAGCTTCTTACCTGCCGAGTGCCCAGTGCAGGCTCCTGGGTGGGTGGGAAATTAAGACCAGGCAAGGAAGTGATCCAGGGTGCCTTGCAAAGGTAGGTGCTGAGGGTTCTTCAAAGTGAAGAACCAGTCTTACTGTTCACTGTCAGTCAAAAACAAGTTCGTACAAGTTTCTGAGAGGAATTACCTGAGGGAAATGAACAGAGAAAGGAGGAGATTGGAAGAGACTGAGAGGGGAAGGAAGCACAGAGAAGGAGGGGTGAGGGAGGGAGGGAGAGGGGGGAGAGAAAGAGAGAGAGAAGGAGAGAAGAGGGAGAGAGGGAGAGAAGAGGGAGAGAGGGGGAAGAGGGAGAGAGGGGGAAGAAGGATAGAGGAAGAGAGGGAGAGAGGGAGAGAGGGAGAGAGGGAGAGAGGGAGAGAGGGAGAGAGGGAGAGAGGGAGAGAGGAAGAGAGGAGAGAGGAGAGAGGAAGAGAGGGAGAGAGAAGAAGGGAGCAGAAAAGAGGGAGGGGAGAGGGGGAGAGAGAGGGAGAGAGGGAGAGAGGGAGAGAGGGAGAGAGGGAGAGAGGGAGAGAGGGAGAGAGGGAGGGAAAGGAATCCAGGAGGAAGGAGCCCATGATGTCAGCATGTCTAAGGTTTTAAGGAAATCTACAGACCGGCACAGGGCGGCTTGGAATGGCAAGGACTCCCCAGTTCTCCGGGCACCTGTGTATAAAAGAAACTGAAGTTCTTACTAAGGAACTCCGGTTCATTTCTGAAGAAACTTTGTCCCCTCTTATCAAAGTCCGTTTTTTAAAGGTCCCTTTGCTTAAGTAAACTATAAACAAACAGATTATCTTTCTTAAGGAACCGCCTGAACCTCCTGTTCCCCTCCCTCCCTCTTCCCTCTCCCCACCCCAAATGAATACTAATCTGAATCCACAGCTCCCAGGGAAAGTGGGGACCAGCAAGCTCAGCCCTACCCTCTCTGGGTCAGACTCTACCCAGGGAGAAAGACACTGGGAGGAGGGAGCTGCTGCTTGCAGTTCTGCCCTCTGTGGCCACAGTGATGGGTTTTGTTTGTTTTGCTTTTGCTTTGTTTTGTTTTTTGTTTGGTTTGGTTTGGTTTGGTTGGACAGGCTTTGTTTTCCTTCCAGTAGCCGGGAAGATAGAGGTTAAATAAAGTTGGGTTCTTTTAGATGGGATGATGGGAATTGGGCTGGAATTCTGGGGTAAAATTAGGGTTTTCACATTCTTGCTTTTCTGGTATCACCACCACCACCACCATCATCATCATTAAAAATTAGTCAGTCATACTGGGAGCACCCCCTAATGGGAGAGTTCTGGGGCATAGAAAGAGAGTGATTATATCTCCAGTCTGTGTCTTTCCTACACTCCCAAAGTTGAGGGAGGGATGTCCACGGCTTCTGTACCCTCCTGTCATCACATGGCTGTGTGTGTGTGTGTGTGTGTGTGTGTGTGTGTGTGTGTGTGTTTATGTGTGTATCTTGAAGCATCCTCAGAGAGGGCGGGGTTTCCCTGGGAGCTTCCTGAGTTGCAGGAGAACTAAGGCTTTGTCACTGAGAATAGGATGTCACACTACTTGTCCCCTGTGTCTAGGCAGCTGCACCTCTGCTCTTATTCAAGGCCCACCCTACCACCATTGACCAGGCTTTGGTCCACAGGTACACCTTCCCAGGTGGGTCCTTATCTTACATATCCCCAGCCCTACTCTTGCCCTCCATTTTCTTTGCTACATGTCATTACCACTCTAGGAAACTGCCCTGACTGCAGCACTTACTGTCTTTGCTCCATTTTGGAGTTCCTCATTTGCATGGTTACTGGATACATCCTTCTGGGAACAACCAACATAGCATAAGTTCTCATACACTTATCCTAGCTCCTTATAAGTTTATCCACATATTTACATTATATATATTTATATATAAAATCATTAAAAATTAGTCAGACTGGGATATAAATATAGCTATAGCTATGGATATGGATATAGATATAGATTAGATGATATTCATATAAATATAGATATAGATATATAATACAGATGTATTTGCCAATGGATTAATAAAAGACCATGTTAATTCATAGGTTATCAAAGTACAGCTTCAATTCTTTCAGTATTGGCTTCCGTTATTTAAATCTTCTTATCCAAAAATATAAAACTCCTGCAAAAATTTTATGTTTGATGCTTAGACCATAATGTCTGCATGATTAGCTGTTGCTTATAAGGAAGGGGAAAAAAAACCCAAAAAACAGAGAAGTTGATCTGCCCAAAGCCAGATCTACAAGGATGCAGATAGACATTCTCAGGACAGCTCTTTCCATATTCTTAGTCCAGGTGTGTCTGGTTGTTCTGCATGTTTCCTCTTAGTCCACTGAGAATATTCACATGCACGTGTCCAGGTTCCTTTCTACTCACATGTATGTTCCCAGGTTCCTTTCTATTCACATGCATGTGCCCATGTTCCTTTCTACTCACATGCATGTGTCCATGTTCCTTTCTACTCACATGCATGTGCCCATGTTCCTTTCTACTCACATGCATGTGTCCATGTTCCTTTCTACTCACATGCATGTGTCCATGTTCCTTTCTACTCACATGCATGTGTCCAGGTTCCTTTCTAATCACATGCATGTGTCCAGGTTTCTTTCTACTCACATGCATGTGCCCAGGGTCCTTTCTGTTCACATGCATGTACCCATGTTCCTTTCTATTCACATGCATGTGTCTAGGTTCCTTTCTATTCACATGCATGTTCCCAGGGTCCTTTCTACTCACATGCATGTTCCCAGGTTCCTTTCTACTCACATGCATGTGTCTAGGTTCCTTTCTATTCACATGCATGTGCCCAGGTTCCTTTCTACTCACATGCATGTGCCCATGTTTCTTCCTACTGGCATGCATGTGCCCATGTTCCTTTCTATTCACATGCATGTGCCCATGTTCCTTTCTATTCACATGCATGTGCCCATGTTTCTTCCTACTCACATGCATTTGCCCATGTTCCTTTCTATTCACATGCATGTGCCCAGGTTCCTCTCTACTCACATGCATGTTCCTAGGGTCCTTTTATACTCACATGCATGTGTCCAGGTTCCTCTCTACTCACATGCATGTGTCCAGGTTCCTTTCTACTCACATGCATGTTCCTAGGGTCCTTTAGACTCACATGCATGTTCCTAGGGTCCTTTATACTCACATGCATGTGTCCAGGTTCCTCTCTACTCACATGCATGTGTCCAGGTTCCTTTCTACTCACATGCATGTTCCTAGGGTCCTTTCTACTCACATGCATGTGTCCAGGTTCCTCTCTACTCACATGCATGTGTCCAGGTTCCTTTCTGTTCACATGCATGTGCCCAGGTTCCTTTCTACTCACATGCATGTGCCCATGTTCTTTTCTATTCACATGCATGTGCCCAGGTTCCTTTCTATTCACATGCATGTTCCCAGGGTCCTTTCTATTCACATGCATATGTACAGGTTCCTTTGAGCAGCATATAACATGCCCCTTACGATTTAAAACAGTTTTGTTTCTTGCAGGTTCATGTCTAGTAGAGTCAAATTTCATTTATATATGAAGAAAATAATAATAATTTATAACACAATAATAATGGCAATGAAAAAAGAAAATTAATCAAAAGTAGTATACACACATTTAAAACATTACATTCTAAGACAGTATTCTTTGTGATAGTGTTTACCTTTCTTTTCTTTGTAATTGATAGTATATAGTAATGAGATCTTCTGGTTGCAAATCTGACAGAACTCACCAAATGAGGAGACATTAAATATAATCGACTGGGGTGTTCACACAGGAAGTAAGAAAGTTCTAGACGAGCCGCTCGGTGAGATTTCAGTCACAGGAGACTTTGCTTCTATGATTTAATGGCTGAATGACCTGTCCGGGTATTTCTGGAAGTTTCTGAGGCTGAAGGGAGTAGGTAAACCTTTTAATCCTGAAAAAATTTGAGTCACTCAATCTCTCTTTATCCAATGAATAAAATCTGCTTCCTGTCCTGGGGCTAAAGGGCAGATTTTTAAGTGGCAGGATCTGAGACTGGCTGCACCAAACAACAGGCCTGGTTGTTGTCATCCATGTTGGTTAAAGTAATTGACCTGGTAATTGATCTAGCCTAAAACCCAACCAGAATGGCAGGTCAATAAGCTCTTTACCCATTCTACCATCCCTCTCTTCCCTCCCTCCCTCCCTCCCTCCCTCCCTCCCTCCCTTCCTTCCTTCCTTCCTTCCTTCCTTCCTTCCTTCCTTCCTTCCTTCCCTCCCTTCTTTTTCCCCTTCCTCCCTTCCTTCCTCCCTCCCTCCTTTCCTTTCTTCTTTTCTTTCTAGTTTCTTTCTTTTCCTCCCTCCCTCTGTCTCTCCCTCCCTCCCTCCCTTACTTTTTTCTTTCCTTTCTTCCTTCCAGTTCAGTGAAAGCAATAGGTGTGTATAATTTGCATGGAGTATAATCTAAAATCTGCATCTGTATCTGAAATTCTGATAAGACATTCAAATCTTGGACCTGGGCTTTTTCAAGAGACCCAGTTCCCAAAAGTAATTTCTAAAAAGGCAACATGGAAACCGTGGTGCTTTGAGCTTTCAGCTGAATCATAGCATGGAGAACCTGGAAGTGGGGTGAAAGTAATAACTATATATTTACCTTGAACATCTCTGTAAGTCAGGTTATATATGGGGCAGGAGTCACAAGAAATGGCTTTATCTATGGAACGCCCTGCCTAGACTGATGGCAACTACTGGCCTCTCAAAGAAGGCCACCTAAGGTTCCGGCACCTTCTCCAGCAGGAAGGCTTCCCCTCTGGAATGCGGCAAGGCAATATTAGGGCTCCTTCCTGCTCTCCTGTAACCAGATGGCACAAAATAATTGATGACACAGACGTGTGACTCAGTGGGAATTTGCCTCCGAGCTAGTCTCTGTGGGTGATTGGCAATGCAGGATCTAACACTAAAGATGCTAAAAGAATTCCGAGGACCCACTGTGGGTCACCCTGCTCCAGTGTGACTTGGCTTGTTGTTCTTGTAGTTTTGTTTTGTTTTGTTCCTTTTCTCTTCTTTTCTTTTTTATTCTTGTTTCCTCTTTCTTTCCTCCTTTCTTCCTTTCTGGTCAGGGTCTTATTGTGCCATCTTGGCCAGCCTGGGACTCACAAAGAGACCTACCTAGTTTACTGGGATTAAAGCTATCCATGACTATACCCAGTCATCCTCTCATTTTGGGGTTACTTATTTAATATCAGAAAGTATATTTGAAAATAAAAATCATTATTCTGATATTCCAGTATGTTCACACCAAGTAGAGAGTGGCCAACACATCTATAATGCTAATCCAATGGAAAAATACACACTTAAAAAGCTAGGTTCACCACCCATGGCCTCTGCTGAAGAACTGTTTACTTTCTAATCTTCCCCTGAGTTCCTGAGTGAGTCTATGTGCCTCTTGGTGACACAGTCAGTGTCAGTGAGTGCTGACCAAGCTGGGGAGTGGGGGTGGGGTGGGGGTGGGGGAGAGGGTGTCCCATTTCCTCTCACATTTATCAATTTAGACTTTATTATTTTAGCTGTTGCTAGTGCAACCTCCTATCTCCCTCAGTATGCAGCCTGTTTACCTCAATCAAGTGCATTTTCAGGCAATGGAACCATTTCCAAGCTGTTCCCACCAAAGACAAACAAAGGCACTATTGACAGTGTGAACTGGTAAATGGCAAAGCATTGCCTGCAGGGTGGAGTCACCAGGTCTGGTCCACTGCATTCACATCTACCCTCCCTTCCATACTCTAACCTGGACATCCATCCAAAGGTGTGCTTGTGTGCTGGCTTATGTTAACTCTTCTACTGAGTCTTATTGATATTTAAGAGTTCTACATCTGCATAGAGTAGATGGGTAACTCCCTAAACCAGACAGTGAGCTTCTATGGGCATGTCTCCACCAGATCGCAAGCAGAGACTATCATGTACAGTAGGCTGATTCTCCTCAGCCTAATACTGCAAGGATCACTTTTATATATTGAAATAGAGTGTTGTAGGCCCTGGGATGGTCACACCCTGTGTAACTTCAAAGACTAACTCGAGAAGACAGTTACAGGTTGTTTCACTTCTTTCCCTGTGTTTATAATTCCCCAATGGGTCCTTGATGATCACTTGCAATTGTATTGGGGTACCTCTCCTTTTGGGGTTAGTGACAGCCATCATTGGGGGCAGTAATTCTATCTACTGAGAGCCTTCAGTCATGTCGCCCAAAGACTCCACCTCTTACGTCTCCCTTGTTCTTATATGTCTTTTAAGGATACTTCCACTCCTGAACATAGACGGGGCTTCTTTACTACTTTCCCCGAGTAAGTACCTAGCTTCTGCCAGAGACTATGAGAAATTTGGGGGGTGGGAGGCATTATTTTGTCTAACTTAGCATTTAGTGGTAGAGCCATGTTGTGACCCTAAAGCACCATGATGGATTCCTTGTAGGAATCCTGATTCTTCATATGTACCCTGTCCCCTTTGTGTACACAGGCAGAAAAGCTTAGGCACCTCCAAGCACACCCTCAGAGTTTGTTATAGGCAGGGAAGGGGGAACACCTGTGCTTTTCTGGGGTTTGATGTTGGAAAATTTCCCATTGCACAACTGTCACTTCTTGCCAAATATTCCAGTTATTGTGGAAAAACTGAGCAATGAAAATTGGCGTAATGATGCCAAGTGACAGAGCTCAGCCAAGCTGTCATTAAGGTCTCCAAGAATGTGTGCTGAAGAAGGAATAGGAGTGAAAAAAGAGGGTGCTCCTGACTTCTAGACCTGCCTGCAAACCCCACTTTTCTAAATATCTTTTTTTTTTTAGCTAAATCACAGTTGGAATTAGTGCAACATTGTGTAGAAAGCAGTGTCTACATAGCACATGAAAGGCTGTGCTGAGAGGAAAGAGCTGGGCCTTGATATCTGCTCTGCTGCCAAATCCATGGTCACCTCACAGGACTCACCCCTCAAATCTATCTGAGAGAAGCACACACCAAGAGACACCCTGGAGATTACATTTTGACCATCCTTTTCCTCAACAAGCCAGCATAGAAAATTAAATCATCTAGAGAGCTACAAAGAAGCCGAGATCAGGTTTCCCAAACCGTATTCACACCGTTGATTTCCCGAGCATTTACACTCAAACAGACTCAAAACAGAGTGACTGGATTTACTTAGCGACTCCAATAAGAAAGAGAACTAGTGTTTATTTATTCTCTCTCTGTGTCTTTCTGTCTCTGTCTCTCAACTGTGTGTGTGTGTGTGTGTTCTTGCGTTCCTATGTGTACAGGTGCTTGTGTGTATGTGTGAAGGCCAGAAGTCAAGCTCAGGTATCGTTCCTCGGACCATCCACTTTGACGTTTGAGAGTCTCTCACTGATATATTGGGCTCAGGCATTCGGCTAGTATGACTGGCCAGCAAGCCCTAGGGATCCAATGGTCTCTGCCTCCAGAGTGCTGGAATTACAAGTGTGTTCTACACTGGCTGGCTTTTTACACTGATGTCGGGAGTTGAGACCCAGCCCTCATGCTTGTGTGGCAAACACTTTATCCACTGAGCCATCTCCCCAGCTTTTTTGCTGCATTCATTTTTGGTCACATACAGAAGGAGAGATACTGCCTCTTCCTGTGCCTCTTGCCCTGTCCTTCTGGCCTGATTTGTTCTTGTGGCCACTCTAACCCACAGTGGACCTGAGTGAGGACTTGTCCTTCTCCAAATGACTTTCACTCTAATCTCTGGCTGACTTCCCTTCTGAACTTTCCTGTGTGTATTTGTTAGGCAGTGGTATTTGTGACACTGTAAGGTGTTGGAGCTGGCCAGAAGCTCACATGTCTGGGTTCGAGCCTGGGAGGCATCTTGGAATCTGGAAGAAAAGAGGGAACTAGGCGGCACGAGAAAAGATGGAACCAAGACATTAGTCTGATCAAGGTTCAATTTTACTATTCGGAGACATGGGGTTATGAAGAGGGGGGAGGTGCCCATTCCCACCAAATCATCCATGGAGTCCAGTTGCAGGTGACCACGTGTTGGCTCCGGAACAGCTAGGCGGCAGGTAGTAGCAGTGGGAGTGGCAGACCTATAGGGTGACAGGCTCCACCCCTGATGCTCTCCTGGTGCTAACAGTCAAACCTGATCAGTCAGATTTCAGGCTGGGGGGAAGGGGGTTACAGTAAGGCTCTGATTTATGAATAAGCGAAGAATTCATTACACTCCCTGAAGAATGCACCCCAACTAGAGTGCTCAGATTTTCAATTTAGCCTCCTTTTAATGTCTTGGGCAAACAGGTCTTTTGAGTTCCTCAGTGGCTTATCTTCTGAGCCACCTCATGGCTATAGTGAACAGAACAGTGCTGTAGCCCTTGCCCAGGTCACTGACAAAGCTAGTCCTTCTTGACAAGAAGTTGAGCAGCCGTGGGGGGAGTGGAGGGGATCAAGGTTTTCTTTTAGCCATTGGTTCAGACCTGGGAAAAGCTAAATTTTACCTGAACTGCTTTTTGCACTAGTCAACTGAGCACAAAATTTTTTCCTCCAGGGCTCCTGCAAGATACTGATAGCAGAGAGCGAGGGAGTCACATGGCCCCATGTTGTGAGCACAGGAATCACATGACCCCATGTCATAAGCATGGGAATTATACGACCCCATGTCCTGTGTCTCCTGTTAGAACACACTGAGAAGCAGGCTTCAATAATGGCAAAAATCAAGGTTCACCTCCTGCTTTCCTTTTGCTCCTCTCTGTAGCAAGTTTTTTGTTGTGTGTGCTTGTGTGCAGGAACCGCCCACCCTGGGCACATCCCAGGTACTTGCTTCTTGACTTTGTGCACAATCCAGTCCCTTCGAGAACCGTGAGATCAAAATCTGTACCCTGTGACCCTAAACTACCTTAAAATACTTCTGAAATTTTACATCCCTTAAAGAACCAGAGTCTCCCCCAAGAACATCGAGGAGCACCGTTTTCCCTCTCCTTACTGTTTTGGGGGGAGGGTCCAGTCATTTGAGTGGCTAAATAGGTTGTATTACTCAAGTGAATAGAATTTCATTAGCTGGTTCTTAGAAAAATGAAATTTAATCAAGCTGATTTTCCTGGAGCTTCTTGTGTTGCAACAATAATTTTTAAGGTTTATTTAGGATTATTTTCTGACTTTGATCGTGTGCATGCATTCCCAGAAATCAAGTGCAAGAGTCTATCTCCTCTCGTAATTATAGAACCTGAGATAATATTTGATGGTGCTTGGAACAGCCTTTCTGTTTATTTGCTAATGGAGTCCTAATGCTGTCCAACCTTGGGTCAATCAACAGAGGCAGTGTAGTGATCTGAGCAAGTGCGGTGTGTATATAACGCTGTCTGCTTGCCTCTGTGTCCAAACTGCCATTTGAATCACAGAAACTCACATGAGCAGAGCCAGCCAGGATGGCCCACATTTAGAAGTAATAACAGTTGATCATTCAGTGGGTCCTGGAGATGGGATTTTAGGTTAAGAGGGTAGTCTGCGTCAGCAGGGCACTTTCCAGTGTTTGCTGGGTATTGAGTTTCTTCCTCAGAATTCAGGGAGCAGGGAGGGCGGAGAAGGCAGGAAGTGGAAAGTACTTCCCTCAGTTCTGAGTGCTGGATGCATGCCTGTGAGAAAACAAAGAGCTCAGGTAGAAGATGAACTGGAAACGATAAGAGTAAAGCCAACTCGTTCTTCTGAGGTGAACTTGACAAGAGGCTGTGAAGGGCATAGGAGCTCTCAGAACTGCAGGGACAGCATTGACGCCAGTGACTGACTCCAGCCAATCTTTCTATCAATGTCTCTATTGACATGTCTCTATTGACATGCACCATTTTCTTATGTGCCACTGTGACTGAATACCTGACATAACCAATCTGAAGGAGTAGGGCTCCTTGGCTCATGGTTACAGACAGGTTGATCCAAGTTTGATAGTTGAGCAGAACATTATGGCAGAGCGAGTGTGTGCCCAGAGACCTGGACAGCTCTCTGTAGGGAGAACATAAAGATACTGTGAGAGACCAAGCACAAGAAACCTCCAAGGATCCCCCCGACCCCAGGGACCTACTTTCTATAATTAGGTCACATGTAACGTTTCCAGAACCTCCCAAATGATGTACCCCTAGCTGAAGAATCATGTCTTCAAAGCATGGGTCATCCGAAAAAAAGTTCCTCTTCAAGTCATGACAGTACTCACATAGCTTTCACTTTTGAGCTTGGTTGCTCTTGAAATTATAGCTGAGGATAACTTCTGATGTGAAAAACCTCCTGTCAGAAGGTTACATCCCAGCTGGGTCTCAAGCACAAATTATTGAACTATAGAGAACAATCTTCACATGTTAACTTGTGGATTGAGGCAGATACCATCACCATGGTTCTCAGGTGTTTTAATCTGTAGTTTTGTCTTGAGCCCCACACTTCCTTACAGGACTTTTAATATACTTCCTCCAGGCCATCTGTGGACCCTTTCATACAGAGTAGGGGCCCCAACAGTAGTGACAGCCCTTATACAGATGGCCAAGAAAGCCAAGGCCGACCTGGAATAATCTGCTCCACATTGTAGAAAGATGCCTTTGGTATCGTCATTTTACACTGACAATAACCAGCAACAAGGATGGAGTTGGATTTAGAATTGGGTCTCCAGTTCCTTGCCCCTTCTTGCCTCCTTCCCCAAGACTTCTCATGGTCTCTGGCTCAGTATGCCTTTCCCTGGCCTTTCTGCTATTCCCAGAGTCTGTGATGATGGTACCTATAGCAACCTCTTGTGGGCATGGTGGTGGCTCTGTCTTTTCCTGCCAGCTATGAGCCAGTAACCACCCTTCAAAGAGCATCTCAGACCAACAATGCCCGTGTGGTCATCTGCATCAGGATGTGTCCAGTTTCCTTAGCTAGCCATCTGGACTGCATTCATCCCACAATCCAATTACTTAGAATATCTTTTATTAAGAAGGAAAAGACATCTCATTGGTAGCTCTCTGTTTTATAAAATAAATACCTTAGAAGTCACAAGCTTGGGGCTGGAGAGATGGCTCAGCAGTTAAGAATGCTTGCTAAGTAATAGTGAGGACTAGAATTTGGATACCAGTACCAAGCCTGGCATCCTGAAGGTTCCTGGAACCCAGGTCCAAAGACAATGGAGATGGGAGTGATTCTGGAGTTTGCTGCCTTTCAGACCAGCTAAGAGAAATAATAAAATGCTCATTTCAGAATCAGAAGAGACCCTGTTTGAAATGAATTGTCACAGAAGATGCCTGATGCTGTCTTCTGGCCTCTGCATGCACACAGGCATGTTTTCCCCCCTACACACACACACACACACAGAAACACATATATACATACACATATATACACATACACACATAAACACAGACATATATATACACAGACACACATAAACACATACATATATATACACACATACATGTACACACAGACACAGACATACATATAAATACACATACATATATACATACATATATATATATACACACATACATATACATACACATACATACATATACACACATACATGCATATACATACACATATACACATACATATGCATATACAAACACATACATATACATACACAAACATGTACATATACATACATACACACATACATACACATATGCACACACAAACACATACATATACACACACACACACACACTACTATTTCTAATTGTCACAAGCCTTACTACCACTGTCATCAGTCACAGGTACTCCTGTCCACAGTGCCCGGGATGAAGAGTTTTACCTGAGAAACCCTGAACTCTGCAGTGTGCAGAGCCAAGGCTGGAACCGGAGATGCTGATCTCTTTGGAGCTGCTGGATTCAGTTCTGCCTAGAAAGCACAGCTGGAGAGTTAGAGAGATTCAGGGTGTCCCATACTGCCAGGGAGGTCTACTCCTGTTCTTGTAGAGGAAACCTAAGATCAGTCCAGGTCACAGTAGACTAAGGAGAGACAGGTTGTCTATACTCAGGTCCTAAGGTCAAGTTCTGCTTGGGTGTCTATGTTCAGCCTGGAATATAGACTCTGCTACCTTGCTAGCTTTAGAGTCAATGAGGGTGAGACAGACCAGGGCCTACCTCTCTCTGGTCACTGGACAGGGATGAAGTATTGTCAAAGCATGGTTGAGATCTGCTAAAAATCAATGCTCCTGTTCACAGAAGTTCTATAAACTCAGACTGTAAGCACTCTTTCTGTGGTTCATTTTTCTCAAAGCAGAGAATAAAGACTACCTAGTTAGCAGCTGGCAGACTAGACTCTCTTGCACTACCCAAGCTCCCAGAGCAAAAGGTCTATCAGTATGACAGACAGACAGACAGACAGACTATGTTACACCAGCACCAGGTATCTTCAGCACTCCTTAAACACACCTTGAGACAACTATATAAAAGCTTGTGTTTGGTCTCTGTGGATCTTGAAGGTTCAGCCCCACCCAGAGTTGTTTAAAACCATTTAGCCCGCTAGTCTGAAGCCTTGACCTTCAAATAACCGTGTCCACCTTGGCTGGGGGAGGCTCTTACTTTCTTCAGTAAATGCTAAAGGACTGAGCATAACCTGCCCAATACATAAGCCCCAATCTCTTTAGCTAGTGACTGACCAAACAAGTAGCTGTGATTGGTCCAAAGACCCCTTCTGGGGCTGCATAGCAGGTTGCTTAAGCTCACAGAGTAGGCTGGCAGACACTCTGCCAGGCTGCCTCTTCTGGTATTGCAACAGCAGGTCTCCTTAGAGCTCTCTCTCCTTGCCTCTGTTCATCAATGCAGGCTGCTTCTGGAAGCCTAAAGAAAAACACATCAGACAAGGATGGCGACAGAGGTGGTTTGGTGATCACTGTCGACCCTAGACTTCCTGTTGTCACATGGAAACTCAGTACCACACACTAGCCCAGTGTTGGTCTGCTGTTGGGCCCTGGATGACCAGAGAAAAACTCTGTCATTTCTCTTCTTACAGCAGAGCTTACCAAGCATCTGCTGAGGGCTGAAGGAGGCCATGGCCCCACCCAGCAACAGCAGCAGCGCAGGCAGAATGTACCTGATGGAGCCTGACAGCCCCCCAACCCTGTCTAGACAATCCCTCACACCTGCCAGGATCCTGCTCTCCCGATGAGAGGGCAGGCCTACAAATGAGTGGTCCTGAACCTGGCACCCAGTTACTGAACAGCCCTCTGGCTCCCCTGGCTCCCGAGCCAGCAGGTATCCAAGTTGCAGTATGGCTCTCCCGTACTGCTGCAACAGAAGTGGTGCCCAGAGGCCTGATAGTTGCCACTGACAACAACAGTAACTGAATAGTCTGAGAGAGTCCAGGGTGGGAAAAAGGGAAGGGAGGCAGAGGGGTGACTGGTGACAGCTGGGAACTGATAAAAAAGGAGCCAGTAAGAAGAACCTACGGCCTCTGGTCACCCGAAGAGTTGCACGGAACTGTCCTCAGGCCGAGAGATGTTACATGGGGCCAGATCACACTGCTATCGTAGTCCTGTCCACATAGAGGAAAAGAACCCGTGGTCAGCTGATTGGTGAGAAAGGAGCTAGAGTCCACTCCGTTATGCTGACTTTATGTTCCACACGGTGCACTGAGCACTTAACTCTGAGGTACACTGAAGGAGGCACAGCTTGGCTTCTACACTCAAGTGCCCTGACAGAGCTGTCTAATCCGCCCCAGGCCTTTCTTTTCCTTTCTAGAATCTGCTGGTTGAGAAACCAGTTTAACCACAGAGAACTCAGGAACCCTGCACTATAGCTCTGTAGTCTAAGTAAACAAGATGCTCACAAAGACGGTTGTTTTTATTTTATTTTTGTTTGTTTGTTTGTTTGTTTTTTTATGAGGCAGAAAAGGGAAATGAAGTCTGGGATGGGTGGTCGGTTGACTGAACACTTGCTAAGCTTGCAGAAGCCATGAGTTCAATTTCCAGCACTGCAGGAAGCATGAACGGTGACCTGCCTGCCACCCCAGCACTCCAGAGGCTCAGGCAGGAGGTTTAAGGCTGGTTGGGCTATAGGCCTGGTCTGTTGGACTAAGCTGAGGAGAGAGAGGAGGAGGAGGAGGGAGAGAAGAGAGAGCTTAGGGCATTTCTTAGGTGGGTCAGGTGTTATCAAATGTAAAGACAGAGTCAAGAGGAAGAGCCACTTAGCAAGTCTCGGTCTGAGTACTAAGATACTCAGTTTTAAATCAAAGGAAAGTTGCCCATGTTCCTAACTCAGAAACACAGCACATTCCAACTCTTAGGAAATGGCTCTTTGACAGTGATGAAAGACCAAGCAGACAGTCAAAACCACGCCCCCTCCAGAACAAATGCAACCCACCACCTGTTTTAATAAAGTTTTATTGCAACACAGCCATGTCCACATATTTACAGATTATTTACCAAGACTTTCCTGGTCAATTGTCACATTTATATGGTTTTGACAAAGCACAAGCTAAGAATACTTGCAAGCCTTGTCTAGATCAGAATTAGATTGCCAACTCTTGGTTTAGTAGACTAAAGAGCATAAAATGCACTGTTCCCAACTGTGCAACTGAGTTTCTAGATGAGGAAGGCAAAGGTAGAATCCTTCTCGTTTGTTTCTTCCTGGGCATTGTTCCATTTGGTAAAGTAATTTTATTTATTTAGCATCTACCAAGCTGTAGTTAAGCATCCATTGTAGGTGGACACTCTTCTTGTGTTACGGTAACAATGATAAATAACACCAACCATGTCCAGCTGCCTTTGCTGGGAGAGTAGTGGGGAGCAGGAAGATCTGGCTGACTGCTGTAAGATCCCTGTGGGTGGAGCAGTTAACCAGCAGAGACACAGATAAAGCCTTAGAGGGGGAGCCTGGCACTGGGATTGGCTGGATGAGTGGGGAGGGATTTCAGCAAAAGGGCATGCAGAGTTACACACTCTGATTTAAGAACTTGAGTACAAGGTGGCTTTGGGAATCTTCAGTAGTTAAATGATGAATGAAGTACTCTTCTCCCTGTACTCTGTGTGTGTGTGTGTGTGTGTGTGTGTGCGAGTGCGTGCGCGTGTGCATGTGTGTGTGTGTGTGTGTGTGCATATGTGTGTGTGCATGTTTGTGTCTGTGTATACATATGTGTTTGCTTGTTCATGTGTGTAGATGTTGGTGGGTACGGATATATGTGCTTGTGTATATGCATATATATGTGTATACTTGTGCATGTGTGTGGGTATCTGTGGGTAAAAATGTGTGAGTGTGAATGCTTATGTGATATGTGTGTGTTTGTGTGTGTCTGTCTGTGTGTGTTTGTTTGTGTGTGTGTCTGTGTATGTGTGAATATATATGTGAATATGTGTGTTTGTGTGTGTGTGTGTGTGTGTGTGTGTGTGTGTGTGGACTATGCCATGATTGTGTTCCATAGTCACCTCCAACCTTACTTTTTGGGACAAGGTCTTCTGCTGAACCTGGAGTACACTGATTCAGCTGGACAGGCTGGGCAGCAAACCCAGGAATCCTCCTGTCTCTGTCCATCGATGGGATTACAGGCGCGCGTGCGCGTGTGTGTGTGTGTGTGTGTGTGTGTGTGTGTGTGTGCATCAGACATGGATCCCCAGGCTTATGTGGCAAGCCCTCTACTGACTAGGCCACCTCCCCAACCCCAAATCTTCTCATCAAGGTCTTCCCCCTCACCCCCAGCTGTCTTCCTAGCTTGTCCTGGCAAGTCCCTCCACACTTGAGAGAATCAGTGTGTGAGAGTGAAATTGTAGAATGCTTTTTCACAAATGACCCTGTGTGAACTCTGGGCTCTCAGGTGACGCCAGACTAGTGCTCATGTGGCAGAAACCAGCATGGGAGAAAGACTTGTGGGAAGAACAACTTCAAACCCATCACCATCAGACGGCCAGGCCTTTGGGTGCATTGTCTGTGTGGGTAAAAATCCAAGAGAACCTAGAGAAAACACACAGAAGTCTTTCCTGCCCTGAACACAAGGAGTACTGAGCAAAGTGGGTTAGAGGTGACTTGACCCAGAGGTAGAGGAACCACAAGCTCCTGCTGGTCCTCAACCCATTGCACATTGTCCTGCTGGGAAGAAGAAGCAAACAGCTTATTAAACAGTAACCATGGGCACCAAGCCATCCAGGGCAGCCAGAGAGCAAGTTGTGCCCCCACATCTTTGACTCTGAGGAAGTATCATCCGAGGAAGTTTGTTAAAATTCCAATATTGCGTCAACAACATCTTTTCACCCACGATCATTCACAGCATCATTTCAACACTCCACCCAAGATGTTAACAAATCTGTGGTGGCTATAAGAGGACCCGGCAAGGAGAAAGTTCATTTACACAAGACGAAAACCCCAGCAAGCTGCCCCAGACCTCCATGTCTGTCCACAGGTCCATAGTGTCCAGGAGACAACACTGTAAGTCTGTGGGCTTGTCCTGCCCACCTGTGTTTTGAGCTGCAATATGCAGATCATTTTAAAAAAATAACCTGGAACAAAAGCAAGGCCCCAAACACATGGGAAGGTGACCTGGATGGTCTGCGCTCACTCAGGGGGAAACTGCAAACCTGAAATTCACAGCAAGAAAAACATGTCTTACCAAAGTGCAAACCAGACACTTGGCACCCACTCTGTGTGACGCAGGGCTCCCTGACTGGCAGGAAAACCACAGTAAAGAGCTGATTATCCTGCAAGAGTGCATTCCACAGGCTGTCCAAGGCTATTTTTGTTTTACAATAAGGTACAATATGTTCCGTGATGTTCCCTGGCACTTAAAAAAAAGTATATCTGTATACTCATTAATTCTGGTAAGTCACAGAGAATCTGTCAGCTGTGTAAATGAACGTGTCAGGTTTGGGGTATTCATTAAATTCAATAGCAGTGATAGAACACACATGGAATGTTTTTAATAATCAGAACGCTCATGGCTGCTCCCACCTGTTGACTGTGGGTGCCATTTGTGACCGTTGTAACCAAAAGACAACTCAGGTAAACTGAGTTGTGTGGACCAAACACCAAAATATGATGTTTTTTAGCAAAAGAAATATGTTTGTTTTTAAATGAGAGGTCAGTTTTGAAAGTCATGGTTATTCAACTGTTATTTGGTTTACAGAAAAAAGACAACAAACCAATCCAAACAACAAATAAACAAACAAAAAAAGAACCAAGGCCCCTTATAGAGGGTGCCAGGAACTTAACTGGTGAAAAAAAATCAATGTTTCTGTTTTAAGTTAGAGTCTGTAAACACTCAAAGGGCTTCAGAGGAAGAAGTGCGTTTTCCGGACAGAATGAACATCAGCAGCACAGATGCACTTGGGGAACAACTTTCCACTCACCTCTGAAAGGAAAGGAACAACCCCTGGGATGCTAGCTCTGGAGCCAGACCCAGCATCTCCTCTCAGGTCTCGGAGCTGCTTCTTGCTAATGCTTAACCTGTCACCACAACCACTTTCCCTTCCCCGGACCTGCCTAGCTACTTTTTAACCATTTCAGTCCAGGAAGCTGGAGATCCAGTTGTCTGCTGTTGCTACAGAATGTCTCAACCCCAGATCTCAGCAAATTCCTCCTTGTTTGTGTCCTTTGCAGACTTCGGCAAGTTCAGAGGTCAAGAGAGGGTTAACAACCTGCAATGCCTTGGTGAAAGTCCAATGTGTGTGTCCGTATGTGTCCCCGTGTGTGTGTGTGTCCATGTGTGCCTGTGTGTGGTACATGTGTGTATGCATGCACACAGGGAGGGGACAGAGGTCAAGGATTGGAATCTTCCTCTCTTGCTTAGAGACAGGGTTTGTCACTAAACCCCAAGCTTGCTGATTCAGCTAGAATGAGTCCAGCAAGTCCCAGGAATCCTCCTGTCTCAGCCTCTCCAGCGCTGGGACTACAGGTGCACACCATAGCGTTTGGCTGTTTACACAGGTGCTAGGGGTTTGAACTCCGGTCCTCATGCTTTTATGACAGCATCTTCCTGACTGAGCCATCTCCCAGATTTTATTTTGTGGTTCTTGATGGCCTTTTCCGGAGAAAAGTAAGCGAGGGAGATGCTTTTTGTTTGTTCTATAAAGCATGCTGATACTCAGAGAAAGGCAGTAAGAAGGTCGGAAGTAACAACACATCGTGTGTGTGTGTGTGTGTGTGTGTGTGTGTGTGTGTGTGTGTGTTGTGAGTATATGTGGTGAGTGTGTATGTATATGTGTGGTGTGTGCGTGTGAGTGTGTGTGGTGTGCATGTGAGTGAGTATGTGAATGTGTGTGGTATGTATGCAAGTGTGTGTGGTGTGTGTGAGTGTGTGTGCACGTGTGGTGAGTGTATATGTGAGTGTGTGTACATGTGTGGTGAGTGTGTGTGGCGAGTTTATGAGTGTGCATTGTATGTGAGTATGAGTGTAGTGTGGTGTGTGTGTGCGTGCGCGCTCTCGAGTGTACAAACTAGAAGCTCCTTCTGGGGCTACAGTTAAAAAACGACAATGCTCATTCTACAAATTTACACCTCATAAGAAAACATACACAAGCAGGATTATTGTTCCAAGTCTTTGACATCAACTTTGCTGAGAAGATCAGGAACCCAGAGCCAAACATCTGCATCAAATGATAAATCCAAGGCGAAAATGTCCTTTTCCACTGCTGGGCAGTCGCAGCAGCAGCTGCTCTGACACAGAAGACAAGTCTCTGCTTTCACTTAGAGCTGAGCTGAGAGTCCAAGCCGACTGCCTGGCCAGAGCTGGCACCACGGGCTTCCCCTTTGTGACCCAGATTTTTATTTTCAGATAAGCCTGAAGAATGAGGCCTTCCTCTCTGTGGCTTGTTCAATGGCCTGTGAGTGTCTTGCCCTGCTCTATGGTACCTTTCTCTTAAAAACAAAAACACAACCTTATTATTTTTATTTAGTTTTTATAGAGTACCAAAAATGTGGTGTAAGTCAGCACCTCTCCTGTTGACCCAGCTTCAGTGGAAAATTTTAAGTGCTTCAAAGGGGGAAAAAAAGTGGAGAAAGAAGAGAAAATAAAAATAAGCTAAACCTCAAGAATAGGTCTTCCGGACCTACTATGCGCAGCCTCTATCTGCAGAGCCCTGGACCTACTGTGTGCAGGTAGCCTCTGTCTGCAGAGCCCTGGATCCACTGTGTACAGCCTCTACCTGCAGAGCCCTCTAGCTCTCCAGGGATGTTCAGGGGACAGAGGCAGGACACCTTAGCTGGATACCCTATACTTGTTAAATTTTATGGGTTTTCGACCTTAAACTTGTCAGACAACAGCCTTATAGAAGGAGAGAATTAAACACAGAAAAAAATGTAAAAAAAAAATATTGTCAAATCAAGGAGATTTTCCGTTGAATCCGTAGAGCTGAGTAGGAGCCATGCCACCAGAAACCTGCAGCTCACCATGGATAACCAGCTCTGAAGGCTTCTCCATTAGTGCCCCACGGAAAGGACTTGTTTTCTTTTTCCCCTCCTGTAACAAGAGGCCATTAACTCACTTCGATGGCTCAGAGGAAAAGGACTGAATTCTGCAAATGAACCTCAGCCAGCCCCAGCCCAGACACTCACTGCCATATCTGCACAAACAATGTCAGGGCTCTCCCTCCCCAGCTCCCCTCGCCCCAGACACCCACCCTGAGGCTCACTTTTAGCTGGGAGCAATGTTTGTGTGTGGAACGCTTCATGTGGAAAGGAGAGGTAGAAGCCCAGGGAGCGGCTCGGAGACGGAGACACACCACTTTTTCCTGTTCCTTTGCTCTTCCAGAACAAGCCCTAGACAGCCGTGTATTGGAAAACTTTTATCTAATCGTTCTGACATTTTCCTTCCATCGTGGAAAATTCTTCCTAGGAATAATCTTTCAGACAATTCTTCTAATGTTTAAAACATTACGTCCTCCAGCCTGGAAGCCAGAGTCAGACACACACTGTCTCTCTCTGTCTGTCTGTCTGATACTGTCTCTGTTTCTGTCTACCTTCCTCCTGTGTGTGTGTATGTGCATGTACATGTGTGTGTGCATGAGCGAGAGAAAGAGAGCAAGAGAGAGAGAGCAAGAGAGAAAGAGAGAGAGAGAGAGAGAGAGAGAGAGAGAGAGAGAGAGAGAGAGAGAGAGAGAAGGCCAGAGTGCATGTTTGTGTGCATGGTTGCACCCATGTGTGCACATGCAAGAGGAAGCCAGAGGTCACCTTTGAGTGTCACTGCTCAGAATACCATCATCTATCTTTAAAAGATATTTTCCCCTCACTTTTACTTGAACCTTGATGACTAGGCTAGGATAACTGACCAGTGAGCCCCAGGGTTTTCTGTCTGTCTGTCTATCTGTCTGTCTTTACTTCCCCAGTGCTGGAATCACAAACATACCACTGTGCCCCACTTCCTTATGTGGATTTTGGGGATCAAACTCAAATCTTTCCACTTGTATAGTGAACACTTTCCTGACTGAGTCATCTTTCCAAAACCCCCAAGTCTTTTAATGGCAAGTATTTCTGTATTTGCTGTTATTGCTGTTCGACAAAGGAAGCAGCATTTTAAGCCAATGTCAAGATGCCTACATATGTATGTTTCTCTTTACAGGAAAGTCCTGATGCTGGGCTGATGAGCCTGCCACTCCCTTAGCTCACCTCTGCCTGCATCTCTTTCCCACTGATGGTCTTCCTCTGGGGCAGCTGAAACCCTGCGTCCTGTCCCTGAGCTGCCTGGAGAGGATGGCTGACGCCACATCAGTTACCTTCCATTGCTGCAAGAAGATGCCCGAGGTAAATGATCAAAAGTAGAAAGGTCCGCCACTTGTGCCTAGTTTCAGATTTCTGACCACGGTTGCTTGGCTTTGCTGTTGCAGAGTCTGTGGGGAGTCACAGTCTGCCAGTGGGTGTGGAGCTGAAGCAGACAGGCAGGAGCTGAGGCACACAGGCAGGAGAAATAGAGACAGCTCCTGCAAAGGCATAACCCACACACCCACTTCTCACCCCATAAAGTTTCCTGGTCCCCAGTAGTACCAGTAGCCAGAGACCAAGCCTGTGACATTTGGCGGGCACTTGAGATCCAAATTCTGTATGGATCCCAGAGGGTTTTATATGTGTGTGTATGTATAATGTATACATGTCTGTGCATGTTCACATGTGTATGAGGGAGTGGGTATATGTGTGTTCATATGTGCGTGCATGTGTGCAATGCTGTAAGTCAGCTTTGGGTGTTGCTTCTCAGGGTGCTATTCACCTTGCTTTCCTGAGACAGGGTCTCTCGTAGCTGGCAACTTGCAGATTGGGCAAAGCCGACTTGTCAGCCACGGAGTGACCATGCAATCCACAAATCTACTTCTGCTGCCAGAATTACAAGTGTGCCACGGCATCTGGCTCTTTTACATAGGTTGTGGGGATCGAACTCTGGTCTTCATGTGCACATGACGATACTTAACTTTCTGAGCTCTCGCCCCAGCTCACAGTTTTATCCCTGACTCCTTATTCATCTCCTTACCTCACATTCAGGAAGCTGACAAGGAAGTCCAGGTCTCTCTCCATCAGAGCCGATGAGAAGTTCAGACCTCACACACCGCTGTTCATGTGCTAGGACCATCTTCTACCCATGGTAAGTACAGCACAATACAACACAACACTGTGACTTTCATTTGGCTGTTTTTCACTGTCTGGGAATCTGCCTTAGGCTTGCTATGAAACCTCATGATAGAGTAGCGGCCATTTCCTGGTTTTCCCTGGTGGATGCCTGTGTGCTGCCACGAGTCACCAAACAAATTGTGGGTGAAAGTTCATCCCACCTCTTTAAATGAGTTTGTCAATAGGACGTGTCCTCTCTGACCTTTGACCTTGCCCTGTGTCTTCTTAACTATGGTCTAGCCAGTCTCTTAGGATATGGAACAGCAGCAACCACAGTAACAGAACGGATAACAAGGATGACTGAGAGGACAGGAAGGGGCATCTTGGTCCAAGGTGAGGCTGTGGGTTACTCCCTGTGGTGATTTGGATAAGAGTGGACCTCACAGGTTCATAAGTTTGAATTCTTGATCCTGAATTGGTGGACTCTTTGGGAAGGATTAGGAGGTGTGGCCTTGTTGGAGGAGCTGTGTCACTGGGGGTGGGCTTGGAGGTTTCAAAAGCCCACACCAGACCCAGTCTTGTTCTATCTGCCTCCACCTTGGGGATCAGATGTAAGATCTGCTGCAGCAGCGCCATGATCTACTGCTCCAGCACCATGCCTGCACCATGACTACCTCCATACTACGATGGGCGTGAGCTCATACTTTGAAACTGCAAGCGAGGCCCCAATTTAGTGTTCTCTTCTATGTTTTTTTGGCCAGTGGTGTCTCTTTACAGCAATGTATCAGGAATAATACACTCTCCTCATCCCAAAACACTGCTTGCATGCTTCTAAAGATATCAAGCTTATTTCATTCAGACACTTGAAGGCAAAGATAGCTGCAAATGTAGAGTATATGACAGAATACTATCCACTGTCTATCTCCTTGGAGGAAGTTAGTATTTTTCCTAGGGTGTGAACTACTCATGACCATAAGGCATGCGAACACCTGAGACCAGGCCTTAGGGAACGCTCCATATCATGGAGGCAGTCACTGAATACTTCAGCGCTAAATTCATTTTATGATTTTTTAAAAAAAAAGCTGCTTAAACTATAAGTATTCCTGTTTTTGTAACTGGATGTGTTCTTAGTGTTTAAAGCCAGCAGATTATTCACCTTTGTTTCACTGTAGTGGATCACCTGAGATGATGAACTAAGAAAGGGAAGGGACTTATGTTTGGCTCACAGTTTTGGAACCTCCACTTGGATCTCCTGAGGGTGGAGTGAGCAGACATGGCCATGCAGTGATTAGCATAGGAGGAGAATTCTATCATTCAAATGTTGAACTTCATTCAGGCATCCATGCATAAAGGCTTGTTTCCAATCCCCTGTGGTAGTGCTAGTGAGATGTGGGAGAAGTAAAGAGGTGGAGCCCAGGGGGACTGTCTATTCAGGGCATACCTGTGAATGGGATAACTGGCCCTGGCTGCTGCTTCCTGCAGAGGGGGAAGCTGGCTTTGCTTGGTGAGGGCTCCTGTCCTGATGTGGTCTGAGCACTGAGAAAGTGATCTGGTAACACATCCCACTTGCTTGGCAGGAATTGCAGGCAGGTGCCTGGCTTATCCACAAGTTATGAAACACCTTTGTACCGTGCTTGGTGTTTGCTCCATTCTTATATTTGTTTGACTTAAGATACTGGGTAAATTTTAAAGCTGAGATAAAAAGGTAAAAAGACTCTGTTGGTATTTGGCTTCCCCAGGAAGTAGCAAAGCTTTTAATATAAATGCATGCACTTTGAGCATCTCATATTGGCCTGAGGAATACCTTTGGGGCACTCACTCTGGTTCTCGCTGAGTGCTCTGGTTCTCACTGAACACTCATTCTGGTTCTCACAAAGCACTCACAATCATTCTCACTGAGTGTTTACTCTATTTCTCAACTGGGCACTCACACAAGCTCCCACTCACCTAAGAAAATGCAGCATTGAGGAAGCTGAGGTAATTTCAGAGATTCACTGGCTCTGTCAGAATAGGGAGTCCAGTGAAATTCTTTTAAGGACTTAGTGGGGACCTCAGTCCTAACATCAATTAGTTACACTGTTACCTCTCCCTAGAAAGATATTTCTTAGGAGGAGTATTTCCTCTGATCTGTCAGGAGTCCTGGGGTACAATAACTAATTATTTTATAGATGTTTATTCAAGGCTTAATCAGGGCACCCCCTCTCAAAATGTTGTCTAATCTAAATGTGTATACATGCTTTTAGTTACTATTCCATAAACAGTACAAGATAATTACCATTTATATATCTTTAGTGATGTCCTGAGTATTATCTATAATTCAGGAATGATTAAGTATATAGGGTATCTACAAGTCACACATCACCATTGTCTTGCCTCATGTATAATACCCAAGTGCCTTGGTACCCATGGATAGCCTAGCCCTCCAAAGCTACCTAGGGTTGGATGGATCAAATTTGCTTTCCACTCAATTAATACAGCGGTCTTTCTAAGTAGGAAGTATTTTAAGAAGAAAATTAAAGTATTTTTCCCCTTAAGTTGGCTAGGCGATCAAATAAATACCATGAATGCTTCTGCAAAGACTTCCATGGAAACTCAAACACAGATGTTTCGTGTGAGTTTACTTATTCTGGTAACTTGGTGATTCATGAAACTCACTGGGCCCCAATGATTGTAAGATGCAAACATTGACTGATAGGAGCACTGAGGCATGTGGCTTATCTCGAACTCTCCGGCCCAAAGGTTGGAGAGGAACAGAAGCAAGCACTCGCTAAGTTTGATGCTCCAGGAGAAACCTGTATCAGAAGGGAGAATTCCAGAATCAAATGAGAAGATGCAGCTCAGTGAACCAGTTGCTGGTAAAGGACGGGCATCACTTCCCTTCTGAAAGGGCTCCAGAAAGCCAATCAGAACCATAAAACCATGATCCAAAGTAACAGAAAATAATTGTTTTTGACCTCAGCATTACCCTCCAGTGAATGGGAAAGCTGGTTGTCATAGACTCCCTTCATGTTAAGACAGGTGCATATCTCACAGTGAAGAACTTCCCCTCAGTGACAAAATGCACAGACTGCTCTTTCTGTCACTGGATGTCCCTTTGAGTGAACTCAGGAGCACCTCTCTGTGGGGCAGGCTTTGCAGTCTGCCTTTAAACCTTCTCTGTTCAGCATTCAAGACAGTAGCATGACAGAGCATGTTTAAGCATTTGTAAGTCTCCTGGGACCCTAACGAATGTTGGACAGCATGCAGGATAGCAGCATGACTGTGTGTAAGCCTCCTAGGACCCTTATGCATGACACCATACATGACAGCTGCATGACACTATACATGACTAAGCATGTATTTGCCTCACTCAGTGTTTGTCCCATCCAGAGAGATACTCATCAAACCCTCATGTAAATGTTTTTCGGTTTATTTTCCCCTCAAACAGGGATGCACCACCCAAACCTTCCCAAACAGCACCATGAACTCGGCACCAAGTTTTCAGTGAGCTGAGAATATGGAGAATATTTCTCATTAAAGCTACATACGGTTCATGTGTGTGTGCGTGTGTGTACATGTGTGCACATGGGAGTGTACATGTATGCATGTGAGATTATAGATCTGGATACATTTGTAAGCATAGATTGTGGTTCTCTCTCTCTCTCTCTCTCTCTCTCTCTCTCTCTCTCTCTCTCTCTCTCTCTCTCCCCATAGGCCACAGTATATCTGTTGATCTATGTACAATGTAAGGTAAGATGAGAACCCTGAATTTCTCAAACCAAGACCCCCAAAACATTGATTTTTAAATGCCATGCTTCTCAAATGCAATTTCTGCAAGTGCTTGGCTCTGGAGGGAATTGAACCAGCTATTTTGGGCTGTCATACCCTCAAATAGGGGATGCTTATTCATGGAATGGTAGAACCAATCTTATAAAAATGGCTGTGTAATCAAAAGAAATCGACATATTCATTATAATTCTAATCAATATTGCAGTAGCATTCTTCAAAGAAATAGAAAATAAGAATCCAAATATGTGTATGGAGGCGCAGCGGGCACTGGATAGGGAAAGTAATCTTGAATAAAAAGAACTTTTAGAAGTACTGATACCTGATTTCAAAATAGACTACGGAGTAATAACAAGAACAACAGGATTTCACTGGTACAAAAACATATAAATAGATCAATGAGATAGAATAAAGGACCTGGATACACAGCCACACAACTCCAACCTCCTGATTTGTTACGAAAATGACAAATACACATTGCACGAAAGACAACATTCTCAGCAAGTGCTGCTGGGAAACTAGATGTCTATGGAGGAGCAAGTGCTGCTGGGAAACTAGGTGTCTACACAGAGGAGCAAGGGCTGCTGGGAAACTAGATGGTAGGAGGAGACAGAAACTAAATGCTCATCATTTGAACTCCACAAACATTGATTCCAAATAGATCAAGGATGTCCACAGAAGACCTGGACCTCTTAAAGTACTATCAGAAAAAAACGGGAAATGCATTTGAACACATAGGCATACGTGAGGACATTCTGAATTAGGCTCAAGTCACCCAGGAAATAAGGCCAATAATCAACAAATAGAATCTCATGGAATTAAATGGATTTTGTACAGTAAAGGAAAGTACCAATCAAGAGGCTAGACAACCTGCAGAATAGGAGAAAAATCTTTGCCAGCTGTATATCTGACAACAGATTAGGCCACACAAGGACTCGGGAAACTAAGTATTAAGAAAATAAACAGCTCAATAAAAAGGAGCTATGGAACTGAACAAAGATCTTGAAAGAAGAAATATAAGTGGCTGATAAACATCCTTAAAAGCATTCACCATCCTTAGCCATCATAGAAACACAAATTAAAACTGCAATGAAATTCTATCTCAGCCCAGCCAGAGTAGCTGTCAAGAAAACAAATGACAGCAGATGTTCATGATGATGTGTGAAAAGGGAAAGGTTATCTGTTGTTGTTGGGGATGTAAACCGGTACAGTCACTATGGAAATAAACATGGAGGTTTCTTGAAAGCCAGAAATAGAATTAGCGTGTGATCCAGCTATACCATGTCTGGAACACGCCCAAGGAACTCCATGTCCTCCTATGAGACACTTGCACATTCTTGTTTGTTGCTGCTCTACTCACAATAGCTAGGAGATGGGCATCGGCCTAGAGGTCAACCAACGGACAAACATGTGATGAACATGTGATGAAACATGTGACACACACAATAGAATTTTATTCAATCATAAAAATTAAACAGGAGAAATGGATAGAACTGAAAAAATACTAAATGATGAGGTCCAGGCCCTCTTCTGCCCTCAATGGGCACATACTTGGGCACACAAGACACATGAACAAATATACACATGCATATAAATAAAATAAATCTTTAAAAAGAAAATGTGTGAAATAGAATTTGAAGCTGCAAGGGCAATATATAGAATAAATAACACGTGTCACGAGGATGTAAACTGATTTTTAAACGAGATGTGAAAACTGTAAATTATGAGAAAATTTATGGAGGGAAGGTGTTACAAATAAAAGTGAATCTGGTGAGAGAAAGATGGGGAAGATGGGCAGAAGGAACTGCTAACAGAAAGGGAGACTACGGGGCTCTGATCCTGACCTATGTATGAAAATGGATCGGCACACACAGCAGACAGACCTCAAGTGAGCTACTCCGTGTGCCTCCCAAATACACACCTTTCACTCGTGGGAGTGAGGAAACATTAATATCTCAATGATTTCATTGTGTAGCTCTCAGATGTGCTGATTTTCATTCCAGAATATATAGAGAACTCTTTCTGTTCGATGTATATAGCCAGATTTTTAAAATTAAGAATTCAAACAGACTTTCTCCCAAGAAGACATACACGTGGACCATCAATCCAGCATAACCCTTGTTACAAGGAAAACTGGAACTCAGACTACCGTATGAACCCACTTGCCTTGTAGAATAACTGTTACCAAAAATCAGACACCAACAAATGATGGTGGACTTTTGGAGAAATTGATGGGACCGTAAAATGCTGGAACTACTTCGGTAAATACTACCAACTTTAGTTGTGTAGTCTAAAGAAATAAACACACATGTTATTTCAACAGCTTGTTATATGCATGTTCATAGGAGTTTTTTTTTTTTCTGTCAATGGTGAAACCGCTTACTCATGATTGGATGGATATTTAAAGGTAGATCAAATCGATGGAATATTATTCAGTCTTAAAAGGCAACAAAGTACAGATACACCTCACGATATGGACAAATCTTAAGACGCCGTGTTACCTGAAAGCCTGCCACAAATGTCCTTGTGCTACAATGGTGCCATTATACGAAATGTTCACAAAATGGGCAATTCACAGGAACAGAAGTTGATCTGTGGTTCCATGGGTGGGGGCAGGGAGGGATGGAGAGAGGCTGCCAATGGGTATGGGTGTTCTGTGGAATGACGGTAAAATATTCTGTAATCATCAATGATTGCACATCTCTGTGAATAGTCCAAATACGGAACTGAATACTTGAAAAAGTAAACCCAGCAGTTTACAAGGGCAATTCAATAGAGTGGTTACTTGGAGATTTCTAGAATAAGGCTAAAACAGTACTTTGCTGTTACTTGGATTTCAGTTTGCTTCTGAGATGTGTTGGTAGCTGCTCTCTGAGTGTTCTATTTGGTGTATCCTTCTAGTGGATTTGTGGTAACTCAGGATGCTTTTTATATATCTTAGCCATTCCCACTTCATTCTATAAACACCTCTGCCGTTAGTGGTTCCTGCAATTTTCTATCATCTTTTCTCTCATGGGACAGTCTTCCATGTATAACCCCCTAGTTACAGATTCTTTTATACTTCATAATTTTATATTTTGGTTTAAACTTTTGTTTCAACCCCAATCTCATGCATAAATTATTCTACAGGTCCCTTTGATACTTTAAAATGGGTTTTAATTTAAGTCTAACCCATCTGGGATTTATTTTCAATGGTATGTAGCAGGAAATCCACATTTACTTTTTTTCCACTTGGAAAATGAAATGTTTTTAGAGCATTTATTGAGCACTTTATCCTTTTATCACCAATTCAAGATGCCATTTGCTTTACAACGTACTAGACATCTACACATATAGCCAGGTTTCTAGGTCCTCCAGTCTGAGCTTTTTGCTTCACTGAATTGGCTCTGCTGAAATAGCACATATTTTAAGTTTCTCTGACTTTGTAGCCAGGCTTAATCCCTGCTAGAGTGAGAATTAGATTGTTATAGCCGTAAAAAATAAAGATGTCTGCTCCCAGAGACTCTAAGAGCCAGGATCGGGAGACACCCAGGGCGGTCCCCACCTGCTCAGAGGAAAAGGGGAAGGGGCGGAGGGAAGTATTGTGGGCAGGGCTGACTGGGGGAGGAACAGTGAGCAGGATGTAAAGTGAATGTGATAAATAAATGAATGAATGAATGAATGAATGAATGAATGAATAAAGGAGGGAGGGAGGGAGGGAGGGAGGGAGGGAGGAAGGAAGGAAGGAAGGAAGGAAGGAAGGAAGGAAGGAAGGAAGGAAGGAAGGAAGGATAAAAGATGTCTGGTTTAAGGAAGAGGCTGGGTCCAGCTGGACACACTGGGAATCTCTTTCTGAGTTTTGGCACCAAATGTTAGAAGGCAGCAGAGGAGAATAAAAGAATACTCGGTTCATCCTCGGAAAGGCTAGAGCAACCCTTCACTGGCCTGAGAGACTGAGCTCCACTGATCTTGCAGCTGGACTCCATATCCAAGCATACAGGAGAACACCTTATATGGGGTCTAGGGATCAGCTTTTGTTGAGGCTCAGAAGATGCAGTGTTGGTTAACTATGAGATACATTAGGTGGCCTGTTCTCCAATCTTTGTCCTCTAAACATGTGTGATAGGGGTGGTGGCTTTCTAAAATCCCATGGGGGGGGCAGTTTTCTTGAAGCCTTGGTCCTGCTTTATGGTTCTTACATTTGTAGGGTGGGTCCTAGTCCTAGCTTCAAGGACTAGGGCATTGTTCCTATTTTCTCTCTTTCTTTCCTGGTAAAACCATGAGAGGCGCCAGTTTTCTGAAAACTTGGTAACTTTTTACTTAGAACCAGCTGGTTTTTATCATGTGATAAAAATCACACTCTAGCAGTTACCTTGGTCTGGTCATACCTCCCTATCTCTTGAGTCCACTTATTTCCAGAACTTATAGAGCTTATCTTACCCCAAGACTGGGATGCAAACACATCGGACCATCCTGCCATTGCCTTGGAAATACATTGGGGCATCCTTCATTGCTTTGAATCGACAGCTGTGGAGGAAGCTTCCTGCAATACTGATAGGACAACCAAACACCCCCATGGAGCAGTACATGAGTGAGAAGCTGAACTCTCCTCCCTACATCCAGCTGACAGATGTCTGTCTGCAATCCTGGCCAATGCCTAATCAAAACCTCTAGAGGGCTTGAGATGGAGAAAGTCTCTGAGCTGTAGGCTCCTCACCATGGCACTAGTGTGGCCAGCACTTGCTACTCTGTGGGTTCTTTTTACTCCCGCCCTTCTCCACCCACCTTCTGCTACCCTGTCAACCCCCTAACACCAAATAGGAGAAGGAAAAGGATAGAGAGGAAAGGGAGTGATATTGTCATTAGACTACTTGCTGATTAGGAACATCTACTTCTAGGGGCAAGTTTGACTTTTGCTGTTAGGATATCTGATTTCTTATTATTGTTTCTTCTTTGCACATGGATACTTAACAAACAACGGCAACCGACCAACAATCCACCACGCCTCTTGGGACCCTAGCACTTATACAGCCTCTGAAGCATCCCCAGAATTACAAACATAATTGCAGAAACCATCTGCAGCTGGCAAAACCGTGCCTCTGCTGGAGCTCCTGGGGCCAGTTTGTAGCAGCCCTATATCCCACACCTAGGATTAAAATAAAAACCTATTCCTATAATAACTCTATGTTTCTAAAGAAGCCAAAATTCATACTACACACTAGTGGAATAATGAACCTTTGTGTTTAATGTTCCCGTGTTTTGGGTAATTTTTTATGCAGCCATAGGTAATGCACACATAAACAAAAATAATTACCATAAATAGAAAATCCAAATGAGCCAGAGTTGGAGTGTTTGTGTATGACTGGAAACAAGTATAACAAATGGATATTTGGCTATTCCTAAGACGGAATCTTTCCCAGTAAAGCCTCGGTGTTTCCAGTGGAGAGAGCTTCAGGTTTCACCGTGACCCCTGAAGCCCACACCTAACCAACTGATGTGGTGCAGGGTTTCCCAATGTTTGGCCAACAACAGTAAGTTCAGGCTTGGGTATGAGGTTTCTAAGCCTAATCTCTCGTAAATTAGCCCTTTCTGCCCAAACCTGCCCACGTATTCACGGAGACTGTGAGAAACTCCACCTCCACAGGCTACCAGAAGACTCAGGGCCTGGAAGCATCCAGGGAGGTCCATCAGGGTAGCAGTGCCAGTGGCAGGCTAGAAAGAACATTGACTTCTGGACATGGCCTTCAATGTTTAAAGTTTCACCTATTCGGTCAGATCTAGAGGTGAGTCTAAGAGTTCCTCTAGACTCAGTGACTGGAGATTGAAGAGGAGCAACAGGGTTAGAACCAACGCACAGAGTGAGAGAGCTGTGATCAACCCAGGGGGTCACCGTGGGAGGCAGCATGGTCTGAACTGTGTCCCTTCGAGGTGATAAAGACATAACCCACAGTTTATGGAAACACACTGACAATAAGCAACTTTAGCTCAAATCCAGCATGACTGGTCTTTACCAATTGCAGGAGTCTAGATAGAAATGAATGGGACACATGGAGAAGATGTGAAGATATAACGAAGATGCCAAACAACACCTGGGGCTGTCAAGAACCATGTGAAGAGCAGGTTACATAAGAATAGCCCCTCGCCCCTGCTGCCATCTTGAAGTCCTAGCCGAGAGAACTCTCAGACTACATATGTCTGTCGTTGAGAGCTCCAACCTGGGTCACAGTGGTCCCAGGAAGTGAGCACTGGGAGCTTGACTGCTGTGGCTGATGACAATGTCCACCTACTGTTAGAAATAGCTCTATCCAGACTGCTCTGTGGGGGAGGTATCCCAGTGGAAACTGCATACATTAGGGCATCCTTCTGTTGCCTTGGAAACACCATGGGCCATCTTTCCTTTGCCTTGGAGATACATTGGGATATCCTTCCACTGCTTTGGAGATACACTGGGATATCCATCATTGCTTTGGAACACCAGCTGTGGAGGAAGCTACCTGCAATACTGACTGGACAACCAGACAGCCACATAACCCTCTTCCTGGGTACAGAGTTGACAGAGCCCCTGATTGTTTCCTTTCACAGTGTGCTTATGCAATGGAGTTACTATACCATTTCTGAGAAAGCATTCTGTAGTAACCACACACTGCAGGAAAAATGATGTTTCTACTGCCCAGCAGGACCTGATTTAAGACCAATAGTGAGCATCTCATCTGCTCCCAGTGATGATCCACCTGACATCATGGTAGAGTGACAGGTTCTCGTGTGCTAATGTCCACAAGAATCCTTGCAAGTTTGTGAGATTTCCAGGGCCTCTCTCAGATCTTTACACTCAGGCTCTTGAAGGTAGGACTTAGAAGTCTCAAATGACCCTCCCTATTTATATGCACTTCCTTTTCCTTCCTGCAGGGTACTGTCATGGGTAACTTGGTCATCTCTCTTTGACAAGATACTGTTGGAAATGACAGTTTAAAATACATGATCTTACCTTGGCGATGCTTTATTGGGGCAACAATACAGTCTCTGTGAGCTAAAGATAAACTGATGAAGAACAAGCTGGAATGTTAGACTTTGGCAAATCAGGTGGCAGAGACATCTCTAAATAGCTCCTTAGCCAGACTGGGCACATTCCTTCTGGGTCAAAAAGTTGTCTCTACTCTCTGTCCCTAGGTATTCTGATGACCAAATGCATGGGCTGGTACCGGACAGTGGTGACTGAATTAGGGCCAAGTGGTACACAAAGAGCTTTGACACTGTGTGGTGTGTGTGCGATGAAATACGGATGTATCTAATTCCACTGGGAAAGCTGCACTGGGAGAAAGCACGGCTTTGTTTCAGATGTGCCTTATCCAGCAGCAAACAAGAGCAATGCGGAAAGCAGGCACCAAGGACGATTCCCGGCAGCCCCTGCATCCCTTTGCCGTGACTTCCGTTCTCACAGGCCATCAAGATGCCAAGTAGTGAGGGTGATTAAAGAGACAGAATGCTGAGATGAAAAATAAAATCGAGCCCCATGAGTTTTCTTTTCCTGGAAATCGATGGTTTGTGGATTGAAGAGAGGGCTCTTGTCAGAACAATGCTAGCCTTGGAGAGAGAATTTCTTCCACTCCCTGAGATTGCTTTTAAAAATCCCTAAATAGACACTGTTCTGCGTATGTACGATGGGGAGAGAGGACATTGTTTCCAGCCATAGTGAGTATTTTAAGCGTGCTATTTCAAATTCAGCAAAGGAATTTGTAGACATGTGTTGAGTAGAGCTGTCTAAACGGTATGAAAGTAAATCTTCAAAGACAGCAGGAAGTCCTGGCTCTCATTCTGAAGAAATAAGTATAGTCTAGCTTGATGTCCTTTATGTACCGGTGGGTCTTTTTGTATCTGTGTGTACTATATTTATCTACCTATATTTTACATTTATATACTACATATTTTTAAGATGTATTCATTTTTATTTCATGCGTATGGGCGTTTTGCCTGTTTCCATGTCTGTGTACTATGTAGATGCCTCGTGCCTGCAGAGGCCAGAAGAGGACATCAGATTCCCTCTGAATGACATACGATTGTGAGCTGCCATGTGGGTGCTAGGGACTGAACCTGGACCCTCTGGAAGAGCAGAGTGTTTCTAATGTTTAAGCCATCTCTCCAACCTCTACATGCTCCATATTTTATACTTAAATATGAAGATATACTCTGAATAGACTGCAAAATGTTAAAACTATCTTGACTTTAATGTTTTTGAAGTCCTGGGGATGAAGCTCAGAACCTCATAGATTGGGGGTGGGGGCGGCAAATCTTTATTGCTGAGCAACATCCGAGGCCTGATCGCAAAAGTCAAGAAAGTGCTGTAGGTTAAACTCTAGATGTCAAAGAAGTTAAAGAATGAACCATTATAAAAACACAATTGGGTGGGTGAAAAGATGGCTCAACAGTTAAGACCACCTGCTGCTCTTGCAGAGGGCCCAGCACACACGTTGATTACCTCATGATGGCCTGTAACTCTAGTTCTAGGGTATCCACTACCCTCTTCTGGCCTTCACAGATACCTGCATATATGTGATGCAAACACACACACACACACACACACACACACACACACACACACACACACACACACACAGATGCATACATAGTCATACTCAAAAAATAGAAAAAGTATTTAAAAAGACAGAGACACGATTCTATGGGACAGGAAGCATGCATCAGAGGCTGGTTAGGAGGTGGCATAGCTCAGTGATTTGTTTTTCACTGTCTACAAAGAACAGGTGTACTACTTCTATATTCAGAAAAATCAATAATTCTTTGCTAATTTTCCCATGCAGTTTCCTATTTACTTATTCGCATCTGGATGTGTGTTTCTACATAGTTAGAGACTCCTGCTAATACCACAGGCAGCTCATGGGATTCAGCATGGCTCTCATGAAGGAGAAACCATCTCCCATCCTCAGGTCTACTTAGGATATCCCAACTCTGGTTCTCAAAGGCTCCTTACACCATTCCCAGCAGACGCTTCCTGACGCAGAGCACTCCATGTAGACACGACTCCTTCCTCAAAGTGACAAGCTGATAGTTGTTCCAAGAGCTTTGGGAGAAGGTCTCAGAAATATTTGCCCTGGCCTTTCAAAATAGCAAAATGCATTTGATCCTCCCTAAGCAATCTGTGTTGTAGGACTGTAGTACTTACTACCTAGTTAAGGGTATGTCTCTCTTGGCAGAGCTTAAAATGTGAACTTACTCAAGGAGTCAAGAGTACCAGAAAATTGGAACCTCAACATTCTGGTGCCCACTTGTTATGCCAGGTGTGTGTTCTTCATTCCCTGGCTCTGGGGAACATTCTGGAAGTAGTCCTGTGGCCATATTGACTACATATTTGACTGAAGCGCTGCATGGAGTATGCCAGGAGGAACTGCCCCCTATTTTAGGAACGACTGTTAGAAGGAATTGGAAAAACAAATTCTTTGTAACTTCCTCTTCAGACTTTCATTAAGAGTGTTTGTTCTCAGATGTTGGGGATTGAGAGGAAAGGTATTTCAAATGTTGGTTCATGCAGATCCTGAGCTGCAGGCTCTCGACTTGTGGTGAAATAACGCTGTGCACTTCACGGAGGCCGGGTGCTGTTTACCTCCGTGCTAACTGTAAACGGCCTTCCTACAGGGATTCTTCAGCATCCTTGACAGGCTTCATTCCATGGCTTCTCCCTCTCAAGTCTCTGAGGGCAATTTCTCTCAAGATTACTTTTGAATGATGGGATGGGAGAAGTGGACAACCCCCTCCCATAAGAAGAGTGAGTGAGGTCACCATAAAAGGGACACAGGGTTTCCAGAAGGTATGGTGAACAGGAAGCAGCCTGGCTGTGTATACCAGGGTGGCTTTCTCCATGCCAGGGTGGCTGGATCAGGTGACAGGCTGGACTGCAAGGCTACTATACCATTAGCACTGGCTGCATCCAGGGAGCTGATGCACGCTGTTTCTTCCATCTTTTAAACTTGGTTTCCAAGTTGTCATCATAGGTGAATAAGTGAGGATCGTGTGTGTGTGTGTGTGTGTGTGTGTGAGTGTTGTGTTTGGAGTGTGTGTGTGTATGTGGGTGTGTATGTGGGTGTGTTTGGAGTGTGTGTGAGTGTTGTGTTTGGAGAGAGAGAGTGTGTGTGTGTGTGTAGTGTGTGTGGGGTCTCTCAGTGCCATGATGCTAGGAGGTGGCAGTGGAGATGGATAGGAGATGCCTTGCTCTGATGTCTAAGACATCCACACACCATGCTTCCCTGTTTTGTTTCATAGCCTGCCTTTTAAACAGATACAGAAGAATGCAGAGAGAAGGATGAGCAAGTGGAAAATTAAAAATAATAAGCAAAAACATAAAACACACATACAAAAACTAAAAACTCTTTGGGCAAGATTTCAGTTCATTTTGTTTCCTGTAAAGATCAAATCCTGAAGTTTTCTTTTTTTTTTTTTTTTTTGTCCTTTCAAAAGCAAGAATCTTAAACCATAATGGGAGCAAGTTGGTACCGCCTGTGCCCACACTGGATATATGTGAGCCCAGCTGTGAACCAGAGCTGCAGGAGATTTCCTCATGGGCATTGGTAGCCATGGAACAACCTCTCTCCATACTTCTCAGACATTACACTGCTCTCCAGAGACCAGGCATGAGGCAGGGAGGGGCCTGTCAGTTCCTATGATCTGTGCTGTTTTCTGGCTGTTGCAGAGTTGTACCAAGAACGCCAGACAGTCTCTTCACAACCTGAAAGTGAGGGAAACCATGAGTGTGGTTCCTTTAGGCAAGGAGTTCTAATTGATCAGGACTCAAAATATACAAAAGTCTGGATTCTTTCAGTTGATTAAATATGCAGCCCATTAACTTTTCTTTATCTTAGAGCCAAAATCACCAGGACTAAGATAAACAGGAAAATACAGCAGTTCTGAGTTACGTGACCAGACCCCAGTGTCCTGCAAGCGGACCTCTCAGCAGCCTCTGGGACCGTAGCTTTCCCTTGGCAGGCAGCCTCTCAAAGCCTTTCTTTGTCAGTAAGCTGTAGAATCCACCTGTAGCACACGGTCCTGGAAGCATGGTGGGGTATGGGGAAGGCTGACACTCTCTGTAGCTTGTGGAATAAAGAAGGAAGCACGAGAGGAGACAGAGAAGGAAATCCTAAGAAAGAGGTGGAGAGAGTGAGCTCTGTGGAGCTGAAAAATCTAGAATCAAGGATAGGAGAGGCAAAGCTGGAGGATGTCACATAAGCCGGGAGACTCCGTGAGGACAAAGGCAGTGACACCTAGTTCATGCTTGAAAGAAGTGGTTCAGTTCTTTGCCAATGAGGTTTTCTCCTTGTAGAAGCTGCAAGTCTGATTTGTGGGGTCCCTGTTTCTACACAAATCAAGAATCCTCTTCTTGAGCAGACGGAAGCCCAGGATATTAGTGAGGAAGACTGTAGTGAATTCTGTCTGTTTAGAGTTACAAGAGTTAAGCTAAAGTGGGAGCCTCCTGATATAGCACACTGGAGGGGATACAACTTATTTGTATACTTCCCTCCACTCTATATAACCTGAATCGTCCCAAGCACACCCACCTGGAATCTCAGAAGTTTATGATATTCAGAAGTAAGACTTTGCAGATGAAATTAGTTACACAGTTAGATGAGAACACACTGGATTCTGATACAGTTGAAGTCTAATAAATGGTCCCTTAAAGAGTCAAGAACGTAAAGTGATTCAGAGAAGTAGCCATATGAGGGTGGAGGGAAACGTCAGAGTGTGTGCCTAATGAGTGATCAGGGAACAGAAGAGTCCCCTGAAACCTTCAAAGGTTCCCTGCTCATGACAGAACCTTGTTATTTAGACTTTCAGCTTCCAGAATCAGAGGAGAATAAAGTTGCTTTAAGCCATCCAGTGTGTAGTAATTTGGAGAGAGCTCCTCACAGAAACCAGTTAGACCGGTTTCAAAACCCAGAAGGTTTTCAGTCTCCGGGCCTTTAGAGCAGCTGAAAGAAGGGAGAAGCTGAAGACCTGACTGGAGAAGGAGTCTGTACATTCGAGTTAGCAGCATTGTCTCCATATCTCACAACCTGAAGAAAACTCTCAGACACAAACTGAAATTCTGGGAGTGGTATTCCTCAAGGTTTGAATCTTCTGTGTTCTCATGAAGAAAAGTGTATGGCTACAAACTGACAGGGGACCCGCCTTAGAGCTCGGTTTCAACAGCAGTAAGAGACTACACCTGAGGAACTTCAATAAGTTCAGTTGACATAAATCAAAGCCATCAGTCCCCTGCCTCTGAGTTCTGACTAGCATGAAATACTCTGACTATAGTACAGTTATCAACATTGGAATTTGCCCTTGATGCTATCCTTACATAGTCCACTATGTGTATCCAAATTCTGTTATTTTTCTGAATCTTTCTTTTGCCACTTTTCATTCCTGGACCCGGGAAAGAACCCAGACTGTCCTGTAGCATTTGATCACCATCGTGGGTCTTGACTCTGTTATTCTAAAGCAGCTTGCCAGCCTTCTGTCGTCGTCATCTCTCCATCTTTGTAGTTTTGCAGACGTTGGGGGATTTTGTCATCTTTCCTTCATTTCTGGCTGGTCTGATGATCTCCTTTACAAGCGTCTCATGGGGAACATGACATTGGTTCACCCCACCACTCTCTTTTGATAATATTTTTCACTTGATTAAAACAGAACTAGACACTTCCTCATTAAATTACAAGTTCCAGTCTTCCCTGGTGGCCCTTCATCCCAGCTTTTCATCCCTAGGTCATGAAGTACAAGATGTGTCAGGTTCTCCCTGGGGTCTTCAGGCCCTTGAGGAAGAACAAGAGTTGCTCTGAGACCACACAAAGGCTCGACCTAATTTTTCACAGTCTGTTATCTTTATCTTTAGAAGTAGTTTGATTTTTCTCTTTTTTCGATATTTTTCTTTTAATTATCCTTCAAGTGTTCTTCCCAAAGTCTAATAGCATAGTACTTTCTGAAATGTTTTTCTTAAACCTTTAAAAATTTTTCATTATTGCTAATTAGGTATGTGTATTTGTGTGTGTGCGCACACACGAATTCAGGTACCTGTGGTGGCCAGAAGAGGGCATCATATCCTGTGCTGCCTAGTTTATGTCAACTTGACACAAGCTAGAGTCGTTGGAGAGGAGGGAGGCTCAGTTTGGAAAATACCTCCACAAAATGGGGCTGTAAACAAGCCTGTAAGGGATTTTCTTGGTGCTTGATCTGGGAGGGCTTTGTGGGTGGTGCTACTCCTGAGCTGGTGGTCCTGAGTTCTATAAGAAAGCAGGCTGAACAAGTCAAGAAAAGCAAGCCAGTAGGCAGCATCCCTCTGTGGCCCTCATCAGCTCTTGCCTCCAGGTTTCTGCCTTGTTTGAGATCCTATCCTTCAGTAATGAGCAATGATATGGAAGTGTAAGCCAAACAAACCCTTTCCTCCCTGAATGGTCATGGGGTTTCATCACAGCAATAGTAACCCTGACTGAGACACATGCCCTGGAGCTGGCAGACAGGCAGTTGTGAGCTGCTTTACATGAGGACAGCTCAAGTCCTCTGCAAGAGCCACGTGAGCTCTTAATTAATGAGCCCTCTCTGCAGCCCCTGAACTAGTACTTTCCAGGCACCCATCTATTTATTTAATTAAACATGGCTCTTACAAATAGATCACTTCCATGACAGTGAACCTCTAGAATGAGTTGTGTGAGTGTACGATTCCATTTAAATAAAGGGTCTGTTATTGCTCAAGGCACCATCAGTATTTGACATGTGCAGAGATTCATAAAGGAAGGAAGAACACTTATTTAAGCCGTGAGATGAACAGGTCTTGTGAGATTTAATTAAACACAATTTGAACAGCTGCAAAAGAAGCAAAAAAAAAAAAAAAAAACAAAGCAAGGTAAGCTCCTAAGCAACAACAACAACAACAACAACATGCCATTAAAACTGCTCAATAGTTTTATTAGACTAGTCCTAAATTTATAGACCAATTCAGATAGTTGACGCTTCCTGATTTGTCATTTTATAATTTTTAAACTCTGGTTGAGTTAAAGTACTTTTGTTGCTTGTGCATTTTTGCAGTCAACTGAAGTTTTCCTTTACATATATACACAAGTTCTTACACACACACACACACACACACACACACACACACACACACACACACGCGCGCCACAGAGTTGAGAGACGGAGGAGGCTCAAAGCTGCCACTTTGGGGAAGAGAGCTATGCACAGGAAGAGGCTTAGAGGCTGAGGAAGTAGAGAAGATACTGAGAAGAAACAAGGCCCTGGGAGCAGGAGGGAGGGGCTGGGCCTGACCACCATGTTTCTGTCTGCATCAGAGGAAGGAAAAGTTTAAATGAGGGGCATTGGGGGGCACTCCACACATCAGGAAAATGGTCAGAGATCTGTGAACGTAGTCTATTAAAATCTAGCACATGTGATTGTTTAAACAGACAGATGATAGTGGGTGATAAATAGATGATAGACATTATGTATCATGGAAATGAATTATTTATAACATACATGTTTGAAATGAACCAAAGTGCAAAGGAACAGAGGTTATGAAAAAATCAAAGAAAGGGCTCTATGGAATCCAGGAAGAACAGAGAACTAGACCTTTTTTACTCCCAAGCTGAACTTCAGGAATTCTTCTTTAAGAATCTTTAAGACCCCTCCAACACAATGGAAGCTAGCCAGGGTGGAGGTGGGGGGTGGGGGTGAGGGGAGTTTCCTGGCTAGTTCAAGACTGATTTCTCTGTGTCCTACAACCAAGCGTATGGTGTCTCAGCAATAGGGTCTTGCTCTCTGCTTCTGATGGTAACCAACAGCAAAGGCCTGTGTCATCTGGGAGCCTCTAGGACCTTACTGACCAGCAACCCGTAGGGATATGTCCAGTTCCTGGCACTGAGGTTAATAGCTCATGCCTCTCAGAGTATCATTGTCCACCCATGGGGATATTCATTCAAACTCCTCCGTAAAATTACATCTAATAATTAGCTTAAAATTAATAAAGTAAAATTGATGATACTAATGATCATTAAGGAAAATGTACTGGGTTTTCAGAAGGCTTTCTCCACCAATCCTTAGTGTTTCTTAACCCACTCCTTGTACTTCCTTCCTCTCAACCATGCTCACCCCTCCCCTACCTAAACCTTAAACCTCCACACTCCTTTATACTCTCTTATCATGGATGTTTAACTATCTGGTATTACTATGTTTTATATTTGAGTTGTGATATCATGAGTTTCCAAGTAGCTTTTTCGTATACACATCTCATGCATGCTGATGGGGAAGAAAGGACGTCAACCATCCATCTCTGGACTCTGCATGCTACAATAAGGATCTGCCAGGCGAGACGTGCCCACTTCTTGGGTGGCAAGACTTTTATGGGAATAACCTCTGCTCTTATGATTGGATTGAGGCCTGTCCCACAGAAAGGAATTCACACCTGGTACTGTAAACACATTCAAAGCCGTGGTTCACAGTGGTCATTCACCATGGAGGGAGCCTAGTGTTATTTTGGTAAATGGTCACGTTGTCAAACTGCCTTTTAAATATTTATATTTATGCCCATAGATTGTGTTGTGCTGACCTCAGTCTTGGTCAGAGAAGCCTCAGGAGAGAGTGCTAATATACTTCCTCCAGCAAGGTCACAGCTCCCAAACTGCACCACCAAATGGGAACCACGTGTTCAGATGCCCACGGCTATGGGAGACATATGCCACTTCATGGCCCTCAAGTACTTATGGTCATATCATAACACAAAAGGCATTTAGTCCAACTTCAAAAGTTCCCATAGTTTTCTAGTCCTAGCTCGTTAAAAGCCTGAGGCTCTCCTGAGATTCATGTCAATCTCTTAACTGTAAACCCTGTAAAATCTAAAGGCAAATTATATATTTCCATCATAAAATGGTGCAGAATATACTTTGTAATTCTAAAAGGAAGGAATGAGACGTAGTGAGGAAAGGCTAGACCACTGAGACGTAGTGAGGAAAGGCTGGACCACAGCAAGAGCCAAACCCAGAAGGGCGTGCATCAAATCCACCCACTCCATGGCTAGTGTCAAAGGACTTAGAGGCTCTGCCCTTCCACAACGGTTGCCTAGAATATGCTTACCTCTCTTGGGCTGTACAGGGACCTCCACTCCCTGCAGTGAGCTCTCCTTGGCAGACAGCCCATGGGTCTGGCTTCTCCCATGTCTTGGAAGCTCTAATGCAATCCAGGGCTCACGTCCATAGTTTCATGCAATGGCAGGCAAGGTTCTCCATGGAGGAACTGTCCTGTCACATGCTGCCCCACCTCAGTGGCTCTCTAGAATCATGGAAGAAGATTCCACGACCCCTTTACTCATGATGGCCTTCATTACTCTAAAGCCAGCGCCGTGCGGAAGACACTGCCAAGCTCGGCTGCTAGCTTGGGCAGGACTCTGGCCCCTTGAGTCACATTTTCTTTTTCTTTTTCTTTTTTTAAAGCATCATGAATAAATATGTATTTAAAATGCACAGTGGACATCTTCAGTTTCTATTGTTCCATAGCACTCTAGCTGGGGTGACACAACAGGAACTGATCAAGTAGCACAAGGGACAGCCTGGGCTCACGCACGCCCGAGGCAGCAGTGTGCTGTCTCCCTACTCTCCCCAGTGGAGCCTCTAGAACACATTAACCTACGAGTGTCTGGGGACTTGGCTCCTAGAGCCACCTTGTGAGGGTGACTCTTCGGGGCTGCAGCAGCTTTTGAACCTAGGGTGGTGTGGAGATGGTCACCGAGCCCGTGAAGGACACACTGTCAGCTATATCCATGGTTTTGAAGCTGTCTTTACTGTAGACCTTCACATCCCAGACTCCACTAAGAACTGATGATGTATTATGCCTAAACACCAGGGGCAACTCCACCTAGAGGCCTTTGCCCATGGAAGGGCCCCCTTACTCTTTTTTTCTGTCCAGAAGAGAAAAGCATGAACGCTTCTGATATGGTCCAAGTACAGAAGACAAGAGTCTCCCCAGCACTGCCACACTGTGAAATACTCACTAGCCCAGCCACCAGCACAACCTGGCAGCTGTCTTTATTATTGTTGTTGTTGTTGTCGTCGTCGTCATCATCATCATCATAATCTGTGACATGGCATGAGGATGCATCCAGGGACTGGGTTGGATACAATGAGATTAACTACGCCGATTCTTGACTTACTGATTTGCTGAGACAGTACAACGAGAGTCCTGTGGGAATGAGCTGGGGATGGGAAGCCTTAAGCCTAGGCCTGGTGGGGGAGCTCAGGGGCCGCCTGAAGCATGCCTGTCGGAAGCCCATTAAGTAAACCTTGTTAAGAAGGCCTGGGCAGTTCTCAGCTGTGGTCCTGCCTCCTAGATAATTAGCCTCGAAATCTGTCCCACTCTGTCCTGCTGAGGTCCAGCAGTGCCTATGTTATATGCTCTTTCATCCCTTTAGGCTGACATCTGCCCCACAACCTGCCACTCTCTTTCTGTCTCCCCATCCCATCTCTACCTGCCATCCTTTGGTGACCCCAAGTCGTCAACCACCTGGACCTACTCTATTGTATCTTAATAGAGCATCCCCTCTAGGTGATTCCTTTAGTGACCTAGCAACCCCAGTGGCCCTTGCATAGACCTGATTGGTTACTGATTACTTCTACCACCCAGAAAGCATGGCTGCACTCCTCTATTGCCAGGATTCAATGGAGCTGGCCATCTGAAGGAAGAACCAGAAAGGTCCACCAGGAAGTTGCTTCTCTAGTTGGTCAAAATTCTAAGCACAGTGAGCCTCACAGGGGCCTTGGTGCCCTGCTCTCTGCTAATGCAACAGCTTCCTTCATCTCTAACCTTTCTCCAGTGTGAATTCATGGTCTTCCCATGGGCAGTTTCAGGGAGCCCCCGTGGGTGGTTTCGGAGATCCTCTTGCTTCGCCAGCTCTTCAGTGTTGCTATGTTTCTGTGGTCGTTATCTCAGACTTGGTTTATCACCCCTGTTTAGACTCCTAACTTCAGAAGGCCTACCTGGATCAGCAGCAGGTTCTCCCCTATGTTTGGACCTTGCTGAGGGGTCATGGGTCCTTGCACATTCTCTGGTCCCCAAGCTTTCTTATTGGGCAGCAAATGCTGTGTGGGGGACAGTTTCTGCTGATGGTGACTCAGCAGACTGGTTCTCCAGCAGATTTGTTTCCTTGTCTGTATGGGTTGGTGACTGATCCTCAGCTTGGGTTTCACTGGGCGCCTGCAGGTGTGCTCCGGTTTGGCCAAGGGACTGTCAAGACAAGCCCCAAGATAAAAACAGGGTGCTCATTTCTCACCTCCTGGGAAGAAACTCTCAAATTCTGTCAGTCTCTCCAGATATGAGAATTTTCCGGTATACCAACCCTTGTTTGTTGAACTGATATTAAAACAAAACAAAACAAAACAAAACCAATTCAGATAAGACCTGGGATTTCCCTACCCTCACAGAGAGGCTCTTGGGGCATCCATACTGCAGTGGGGGGAGGGGAAGACAGGACTGCAAAGCACTGTGTTCTCTGGATTTCCCTTGACCTCTGAGGATTGACCTTTCCCCAATGGGTCAAGCTCCTCTCTCTAGCTCCCTTCACACCCTTTGCATACACAGCCTCATCCCCAGCATTTCCAGACAGGTTTACACCCCTTGGGTGCTAGCTCCATTGTATACATTTGGGGTGACCAGATTAGATCCTGGAACACAGCCCCCACCGACCACAGAGTAAGGCGATTCCAGGAGACTGAAGCAATTCTGGGAGACAGAAGTGTACACACTCACATATTAAGGTTCATTGTGTAGCATGAACACAGGTGTTTCATGTACAGCTGCATGGAGCATCTGACATTTAGCAGAACCGTGGAGAAAGTCACACTGTGACTTTGATAGTATTAACCCTTTGTCTATCTACAGCGGGGAGTTTATCCCTCCTAGGTTCTGCTGCAGAGATGAAGTGTCTTCCTATTCAGGTCGGAGTAAAATCCAGTTTCCATTGATCCCCCTGTGACAGCCTTGAGGGAACGGCAGTAGCCCAGCTGGACCACTGTTATCAGGAGACAGGACACTCTGTCTCCATCATTTGCAGTTATAAATGGTGCTATCTGTCTGAGAGCTGAGCATGGGCTCTCTGGGCAGTTACACACTCAGCAAGCCCTGGGAACAAGAGACAAGGCAATGAAAGTGACAGAGAACTCACGAGCTCCTCTTTGGCCCCCTGGCTCCCTTTCAGCCGGCTAAGAGGCAATTCCTGGATGAAAGCACAATTCTTGTCAACACTTTTCAAATTTTAATCTACTTTGCAGAAAATCATCTCTAAAGGGCCATGAGAAATTTCATTATAAGAAATAAAAAGGTCCTTAAACTCAGAGTTAGGGAGAGATAGGCCTCCATGCCATTCAGGCAGTGGCCAGAGAAGCATTGCCCCTGCCTGAGCCGTTGCTTTATCACTGTTGTGGGGTCAGGAGAACACTTCTCACTTGGATTTAGGATGGCTTCTGGAGCCATTGAGAAATATAAGACTAGATGCAACGCACGTGGAGTATAATCTCATGCATGCTTTTCCTATGGCCAGTTTAACCCCTAAACAGCTAAAGGTTTACATTTTTTGACTAAGGGTCACAGAGTCCTTTAATTAAAGTCTGACTTTGTGGGCTGGAGGATGGCTGAGTACTTAAGGGTGGGTGCTTGTTATTCTTCCAGAGGATTCAGGTTTAGTTCCCAACATCCACTTGAGGCAGCTCACAACTACCTGCAATTAGAGCTCCAAGGGCCCTGAGACCCTCCTCTGGCCTTTGCAAGCACATATACGTAGACCCCCACACATAAAAGCAAGCAAGCAAGCAAGCAAACAAACAAACAACCTTTTAAAAAGACATGACTTATTTCAACCTAAAAACTATAGATATTAATGTTTCCCCTTATTCATAAATAATAGCATAATTGGTCACGCTCTAGAAGAAAACAGTGCTACTTAAATGAATTATATAGGGTGAATTGAATGAAATCCCCAAAGTTAGCAGCAAATGGCATCATTTGAGAAAGTGTCTTTAATAGAATATCTATAATTCTCCTCATGGGTCTATGTACTTGGCCATTGATAGTGTTGTGTTTTATTAAAAAAAAAATAAAGATAAAGAAGCCAGGGATATGTTTGTTGGAGACATGGTATGATGTGGAGGGAGGGGCCACCTCTGTGGGCCCGTGCTGAGGCATCCCTTCCCCCTGAGGTACCACAACAGGACAGTATAGTATAGAATAGAGTTTATTTATTTAGGGCATGGGGAGGGGAGTTGAGGGTGTAGTAGAGACAGAGAAAGGCAGTGTTGGAGAGGGAGAGAGAGATGGACCAGGGCCATGAACATATGGAGAGGGAAGGGAGGGGAATTGGGAGAAGGGACAGAGAGGGGAGAGAGGAAGGAAATAAGAAGAGCAAGAGAAGAGAGTGAGGAGGGGGTCAAGCGGCCCCTTTTATAGTGAGTCATGCCTACCTGGCTGTTGCCAGATAACTGTGAGGTGGAACCTAGAAGGAAAGCCAACAGCTAGTCTTCCCTTGTTCCTCATGGCAGTCATGTCAGGGAACTGTTGTGTACATGCCTATCATTACTAAGAGAAGCAAGTGAGGCCTTCAGTTTTGAGGAGCTTGTCTAAGATCCTAAATAGAAGGTGACGCGCATGCGTGCTTAAGAAACGGTCTGGTCCTTGTCTATTTCAGCTTCTTCCTGACTCTTCTGCTAACCCTTCCATCCCTACTGATACACAGGCAAGTTTTAGATTTATTATGATTCAGGTACCTTAGGGTAATAGACAGATGGCTCCCACTGAAGAGGAGCGGACACACCACCATGCCATGGGAAGAACATGGAGAAGCGTAAGGGCCATTCAGGAGGCGGGAGGAGGGATGAGAGCTGGGGCTGGAAGCTTACTATGGTTTTGGGGAAGGAATGAGCGAGGAACTCTGAGTGGACCAGGCAGGTGTGCGGCACTGGCTGGGGATGCCTGCAGTGGGCTGTGGAGTGCATGGGTGTCTCAGATCCTCTGGTTCCTGGTTCCGAATCAGCTGGAGAACATTCATCTCGCCTCCTGCAGTGAAGGGGTCAGGTGGAGGAGGTGATTTTCTGACCTCTGACTCCTTTGCTCCATGGCAGGCTTCAGTATCTTTATTATTATTATCATTATCATTATTATTATTATTATTATTATTATTATTATTATTATTTTCTTTATTTACATTTTAAATGTTATCCCCTTTCCCGGTTTCCCTTCCTCCGGGAAACACCCTATCACATCCTCCCTCCCCCTATGAAGGTGTTCCTCCACCCACCCACCGACTCCCATCTCCCTGCCCTCGATTCCCCTACACTGGGGCATCTATCAAGCCTTCACAGGACCAAGTACTTACAGGAGAGAAAGGGGGATACAAAGGAGTACAGGAGAGAAGACTTTGATCAGAGCATGTATGTGTATTATTAAATTATCAAAGATTAAAATTTGAAAGCGTATTTAAAATGGCTCTTGTGTCCCTCCCTTTGCCTGTCAACCGATTGAAACAATGAACCTCAAGGAACTGATTTTCCTCAGGAGGCTCTCGCCAGGGAAAGGAAAAGCAGAGCCTTTGGTGGCAGATGGGAAGAAGTTGACTCCCAAGAGAGATGTCGTACAGCTCTGAAACTTCTCAGCCTGTCTTGCTGAACAGAACCACTCCTTGACCAGGACAGCTTAGTTATGAATACCTCTTGCCCACTGTTTTAACCTGGACATTTCCAGACCCTGTCCAGGGTCGCTGGACCTCTTTGCTGCTGCTCCCACTGTAGCTATGTTGAGTAAGTCTCCTGTGTCTGCTTCTTTCTTTAGTGAGGCTATGGAGGATCAGTGGCCAAGTCTAGCTTCTTAGAGACACCCAGACTTGAGTTCTGCTCCTAACAATAGTAGCATCGCCGTGGCTATGCATCAGGATCTGGGCGCTATGGCATCCTAACACTATGGTGTCTGCTCGGTCCTGTCAGAATACACCAACCTAGAAGAACAGCATACGGTCTTATGTGAGGCTCTGTGCATGTTTCCAAGTTCACAAAGAATTAGCAGAATTGACCGCCTCATGATTGTAGGACTGAAGTCACCATGCCAGTCACAGTCATACTAGCTACAAGGCTACTGAGATAGAGAGCTCAACCAATGGCTGCTTTCTTCTTCGAGGCCAGCAGATCATGCCTCTTTCTGATGTCCATCTCAGATTTCAAGACCAGAGGAGTACACATGACTAACTCAAGCCCACTATCTTAAGGTTTCATTGCTGTGAAGACACCACAACCAAGGTGACTCTTATAAGGACAACATTTAATTGGGGCTGGCTTACAGGTTTAGAGGTTCAGTCCATTATCATCAAGGATGGAATATGGCAGCATCCAGGCAGGCATGATGCAGGAGGAGCTGAGAGTTCTACATCTTCATCTGAAGGCTGCTAGAAGACTGACTGCCTCCCATGTGGTTAGGAGGAGGGTCTTATTGCCCATCCCTACAGTGGCACACCTCCTCCAACAAGGCCACACTTACTCCAACAAGGCCACATCTACTCCAACAAGGCCCCACCTCCTAATAGTGCTATTCCCTGGGCCAAGTATATTCAAACCACCACACCCACTAAGAGTGATCCCCCTTCACATGAACTAAGGACCTTAGTCTATCTACATAAATCCCTGTGCCATATAGAACACTGTCACAGGAGTCATACCTATTCTGCCCACAGCTTTTATCTCCACTCAAGGAGAAGGAATAATTCAGGATCACGGTCAGGTTGGAACTTTGCCCATCCCAGATGACAATTATACCTCTCTGGACAACGCCTAGAACAAGCTGTCTGCAATGCTTTCTCTTTCCCATCTGGAAAATTTTCTGAGTTTGAAATGGATCTGGTTGTTGAAAGAAAGGGTCCGTTAACACATGGTTTCCCAGCACAATGATGGACACTCCCTCTGGGACTAAACTAATTCTTGACTCATCCTTGGATCTACTCTACTCTTGACTCATCCCTAGATCTAATCTAAAGACCACCAATGGCACAGACATTCCAGAGGGCTGGTGAGGGTACTGGTGTGGCTAAGCATCAGTCACTACCTTAGGGTTCTTGTCCTAGGGAAGTGAGGTGCTGAAGATGCCCAGAATGATAATAGAACAGACTGGGTTACACACACGATAGGCAGCATGAAGGGAACATGTCTGCGCAGAATGCCTCTTCTCTCAGTCCCTTCATGGCTCCAGTCATGCACTCCCGAGTCTTATGCACTATCCAGCTTCCTGTCTTCAATGCTTCAGTAACTGGATGCTAGCATATGTTAAAGATGACAGGAATGGAAGCGTGGGGGAGGGAAGTCATTCCAGTTTCTATCTACATTTGTTGGGCAGAAGATTTAAAATTTTTATTTTTCTCAGCTGTCCTTTTATCACCTAGGGCCTTGTTGTTAACTAGCACATTTTTTCTTTTAGGCTATTTGTGGTAGATCCTTGAAAGGACCCAGGATGAGGTATGTGCAGCTCCCCAAGAGATAGATATTCCTGAAGATCCCTTTACAAACGACTTTGTCCCCCTCACTCCAACTTGGAGCCAATGTGAGGTGTCATTTCATGGCTGATCCTAAAATGTCTGGGAATTTTAGGTGAATAGTAGGTTTAGTCCAGAGGTTTTTGGTCTAAACAGATCTTTATCAGTTCTGGAGTTATTATAATAAGTCAGCAGTTCTCAGCAGAAGGGTTCTTTTGATCTTTGGGTCTGTAGAGTGCTGACTTCTTTTTTTTTTTTTTTTTTGTCACAACAAGAGGTCACTGCTGGCATCTAGTGGTGGAGGCCTGGGATGTTTCTGTCATGGCATGGCACTCCAGATGGCCTCCAGAACTGAGTATCCAATGTCAAACACCAACAGAGTTTAGTTTGAGAAACCTTGAATTGAACCAGCCCAGGCTATGTGACCTTCATCAAGGCAAAGCTGTTCTCTCTGAACTGGGATACCCTCCCACCTCTCTGTGCCCCTCACCAAATCAGGACAAGCAATTCCAGCTGACCTTGGAGGCCTGCCTGCCTTGGGCATAAATTCACCAGGCTGGGTTGGAGGCCTAGGGACATATTGCTGCCTTGATCTCTTGCCATGCTGAGTCCTAGGCGTTCCAAGTATTTACCATCCTCTGCAAGACTGAATTCTCACTCACAGAGGTGAGCCAGGGGCATCACAGGGTGCCAGTGCTGTGTGTGTTCAGTGAATGATTTGACGGAGAGGGAGAGGGAGAGGGAGAGGGAGAGGAGGGAGAGGGAGAGGGAGAGGGAGAGGGAGAGGGAGAAGGCAACTTGGTTAGATTTCTGCTGATCTTTCCAATTTAAGGTAGAAACCCAAAGCTTGACCCTAATGTGCCTTGGTCAGATACAGTACAATCTTCTGCCTTTCTATTGGACATTTCTGGATCAAAGAAATAAATGGTGGGGGAGGGTGGCAAAGCATTTTACTTTTCCTTAGAAAGAAAAGGAAGTTGTAGATTGTGAAACCCATTGATTTATAGTGTTTCTCTTCCCTCCTATCTCTGGGTAGAGAAATGGAACTTACTTTTCTTGCCCTGTGACTTTAGGTGTGGTTCCGTGGCTTTAGGCTAAACTCAACTACGTGAAATGATTTATCTGCAGTGTGTCCTTGAGTGTATGACTTAGCTTTTGCCTCAGTTTCCTTATCTGTCAAGTGGAGATTACAGTCCTGCCTACAGACTGGGTTACTGTGATAATCAAATGGGTAAATATTTACCAGGTGCACAGAGTAGCGCCTGACCTTCTGGTAAAATTATCTAAGTGTCTGAATGTGTTCCGAGCCTCTCCCTACCTGTATAACTCAGTGCACCAAGGACGTGTTTTTGCTGCGATATTAACCTATTGAAAACCGACTTGGAGCCCAAAGGCTACCCTTCAGCCAGTACCTGATTCAGAAGCAGCATGCTTGTGTTTCCTGGACTTGATTTCCTAATCAGGACATGCTTTTCATTAGTCTATTTTCATCAATAAGGGTGAAACAGAGAGGTCTTTCCAGAAATTCTATTCGCTGGTCTGTGGCCTTTCTCATTGGGCCATTTGCTACCCCAACTCCATGGTGTATCAGCTTCTTTCCTGATAGGTTTCTCCTCCTTTCTTGGGTGTAGAGAAAGTCTAGTTTGGGCTTGGGATTGCTGGTGATAGTCCGAGAAGGAAGACGAAGAGAGGAAAATCTAACAACTTCATTGAGTCCTAGGAGACAGGGACCTGGGGTGAGGGTGGTAGGGAGGTCCAGTAACTAGTCAGACTGGAAAGATCCAAACACTTCCTTCATTTGCAAATCCATCAAAGCCTGGATTGCACAGAAAGGAGAATCTGTGGGCCACTGCCATGGCCCTGCTCTTCCTGGTGAGAAGAAACACGGCGACCTCAGGCGACCCTAGGAAGAGAGGCTGACCTCCTTCCCTTCCCCGCTGGGTTTGTTCTGCAACTGAGGTGACGATTTCCTCTTCTCAACTCCCAGAACTAGGGCCAAAACAAGCTGTTCTGAAAATGCCAGGGCTCACTCTCTCCTCTAGTTGGTTTTGGTCCCATGGTCCCTGCCGGTGGGAGGAGACTGGAGCTTGTCACTCAAGAGAAAGATGTGTCTAGCTTCCACCTGCTGTCCTAGAGTAGTTTTTAGCAATGTTCTTTTACCAGCACCACTACCACCACCACCACCCCGACCCCACTCCTCGCCCCCTGCCCTGCCCCCAGAGTGCCCTAGTCAGAGCAAAAATGTTACTTCCATCTGATGCCTCAGCAGCACCTCTCAAATTCTGCAGTTGGGGAAGCGTCTGTGGCTTCCTGGTCAGCATGGATGTCCACATGGGCTAGAAGTGAGAGTGGGTGGGCTAGTTGACAGAATGAGGGCATGATGACCTATGCCCTCACCTCCTTTTTCCTGAACAGTACTAGCATAGGGTGCAGCTAGGGCAGGACGTGGATGGCAGGATCGCTGGGTAATTCTGGAGCAGGCATCTCAGGGCATGAGGGACATTGTACAGGCATTGTGAGGTGGAGGACAGTATACAGATACTTCACAGAGAGAGAACAGACAGAGATGGGGGCCATCCTGGGCTTGAGGCCACAGTGCAGACCATGGAAAGTCAGTGTTTGTGACCTTCACCTTCTGTGGGATGGCAATTAGGATGGCCTGCCGTGGTGTTTGGGGGAAGACAATGTGCACATTTTGACTTGTTTGCTCCACTGTGTGGCACCCAGGTATTGTCATTGCATGGCAGCTGGTATGAATTCCACTGTGCCATCCATCAATGGCCTGACACCACAGGAGCCATTGCACAGCTGGTTCCATAGCTAAACCTGGACCCTAACCCTGTGGGATCCTCCAGTATGCACCAGGGACCTTTCCAGGGCCCAGCATCCTGAGGCTCCTGCATAGTGTTTTTACTGAAAAAATGCTTGAAGCAGCCTCTAGGCAAATGGCCACCGGACAGCGAACATGAGGCAAAACCCCCTGCCATGTGTCCGCTTAGAACTGCTGTACTTAAGGGACCAGTGAGGCTTTAGGCAGCAAAGAGTTTCAACCATCTGCTGCCTTGGAGATTTGCATTTAGAAACACCTGTGTGAAGAATGGAGGCACAGTCAGAAAGGACAAGTGTGTGAGGAGAAGCCAACAAACTAGGAGGGTTGGTTCCCACAGGGAGGGAGGCGAGAGTCAAGCAAGCATCCAGACCTCGAAGGAAGGCTTGAATATTGGAATCAAATGGCTTTTTCCTGGAGGCTTAGATATAATATCATTCTGTCTTCAAATGTGAATCATTAATGGGTGGGCCCAGTCTCCCTCTATGAGGACAGGAATCTCATCCACTCAGCCACTATGCTGTCTCCTCTCTGAGGGGAGGCTGCCATATTGAAGGTGGTGAGTACCCAGAAATGGCCACCTGAGCTCTGGGTGCTCCTAAAAGCTGGCACCTCCCTGGCTAGTGTGTGCACTCTAGCAGAGCAGCTAGCTACTGGTGAGTAAATTCAATTGACCAGTACCTCAGGGAGAATGTCATGGAGGGACTGTCTACTTGCCTTGATGTAATGAGGCTGGGAATCTCAAGCAGCCAAGTAGCTCTGGGAGGGCCCAGTTAAGAACTACATGGCAGGGAACTGTCTGGATGTTGTGGAATCAGAGTGTATACATCAACTTCAGGACTGAGATGACCAGAGAGGGTGAAGTTTCCTCTAGCTGAACATCAAGATGCACATATTAATATAATATGTGGTGTGCATTAACAGGATATGCAAAGCATTCAACTCCTACTATGGAGTGTGTCCCTACTGTGTGCTAATGGAGTAGGTATAGTGTTACCAATGTAGCTTGTTAATAGAGTGATGTGTTGTTGATGTGATACAAAGATGGGTCTTGACTGTGTCATGCATTGTGCTGTCGCTTTAATACCAGGGGTTGATGATACAATGTGGCATAGTCACCACTGTGATGTATAGTGAATGTATAGTGGTACAATAAGTGATATGTTGCTTGCATACATACTTGCTGATATGATATGCATCACACTGTCAATGTAACATATAATGCATCACTCAGTTCTGTAATGTGTTCATGATGTAATATAGAGGCTACTGATAATGTATACTGTGCACCACTGTGAGGTTTATGGTGGTTAGTATTGACTGTCAACTTGACAGCTAGGAGGCAAGCATCTAGGCATACCTGTGAGCGATTGATACCATAAAGAGTAGCCTCTGAGGATGTCTGTAAGAGACTGTCTGTATAATGTTAATTGATGTGAGGAGATCCACTTTGGTTGTGGGTGAAGCCGCTCCCCAAATAAATGGAGGTGATGAGCTGAGTGCTTGCCTGTATGCATTGACTTATTGTTCTCTGGTCTTGACTGGATGGAGTGGGCGCCCACTTCACTCAGGCTCCCGACTCTGAATTTTCTGTGTGAGGGACTGTACCCAAACTGTGAGTCAAATAAACCCTTTCTGCCTAAAGCTGCTCTTCTCTTTGGTTTTGATTTTTATCATAGCAACAGGAAAAGAAACCAAGACATGATATGCATTTGGGGGTATGGTCTACAAGGTATTATTAATGTCATGTATAATATTTGTTGATACGATGTGTAATTATCATTATAGCATATCGTGTGTGCTGACATAATGGTTCACGTGTTAGTGTGATTTTATGAATATAATATGTAAGATGTTAACAGTATGTGTGGTGTGTCTTGCTATAACATGTGTGGCTGTGTGTTGAAGCCACATGGGGTATGTGACTGATACAACATACAAAGTGAATTCGATGCCATAAGAATGGAGTGGCAGCAAGGACAGCCTTGACCAAAGCCTTGCTCAAACAACCTGTCTTGGCACAATGCTTCATTTTCTCAAGGTTGCGTGCAGACAAAATACAAGTCCAAAGTCTCCGGGAAGACCCGGACTTTCCATAGTCAAAGGGAAAGTCCACAGGAACCAACCAGGAGTCAACCCGCTGCACACACACACATACACACACACACACACATTCACAAACACTTAAACCACTTAAGCACACACATGCACACACGCTCACAAACACCACCACACCTTCAAGGAACAATAACTTATAATATGCTTTAACTCTGTAATTTCCTGAGTAGAATTACATTTAGGGTGGAGGATGGGCACCTCCACCTTTACTGAGCAGTGGGTAAAGCCATGCGCCTCCAAACTTGATGACCTGAATTTGAAAGGGAGAACAGATCCCGGAAGTCCTCTGACTTCCAGGCATCTACTATGTGTCCACAACACACACACACACACACACACACACACACACACACACACACACACTGGAAAAATTTAAAAATATTTTAAATGATTTAAGACTTATGAAAACTTTAAAGTCTCTTTCAAAAGACCAGGCATTCTGAGTCTAAAGCCAAATCCCGAAGTTACCTCATCCCATCTATCAAAAGACTTAGGGTTTTAGCTGGTATTGGGGGTGGGGGGAGATGAAAGATAGAGCTGAATAGATGAGATATCAATAGATATACAGGCTAGGTTGATAATTATAGATGATAGGTAAATAGCTAGATGGCAGGTAAGTGGTAGATGGATAATAGCTGTATACATGAAGAGGTTTCATAGGCATGGATGACAGTAGGTAGACAAGAGACAGCTCAAATAGAGAGTGGATAGGTACATAAATAGACAGTAGATGGTGACAGACTCACTGTTTCTGTGTGTGCACCGTGCTGTGCTTTCTTTTCATTGGGGATTCCCACCTCAACAGAGGGCATTTCTGGCTGTAAGGATATCCTATGCAGCGACATCTCTGATCCTACCAACGAGGACATAGAAACAGTGACAACCAAAAATGTCCCAGATCTTCTAAGAGACCCTGTCAAATGCATAACCACTCACAACTGAGAACCCCACTTTCCACTCTAATGGAGATCACAGTTGCAGACCTCAGAAGGCCATGGTTTAGGACCTGGTCCTGAGCACTAGCCTGCAACCTCAGCCAGGGTCACCCCTCTTGAGCTCCTTGTCTTCATCTGTAGGATGGATATGGCTGCTGTACCTGGACACTAAGTCTTTGCATGGCAAATATCTGCTACTGATGCTAACACCCCTTTCTCTCCAGAGCCCAGAGACACTGGGTGGTGGGAGTGAAGGAGCTGTCTATAAGCAACAACAAGAAGGAATGAGAGGTGCTGATGTCTACTTTGAATACTAGCCAGAGACTCCATCCTTAGGGCTCACCACATGCGGGCATTCATAGGTAATGGCATCTTCTTGACACAGGATGCAATTATGAAAATGGCATGTTTCAGGAGCAAGACAGCAGTTAGTGGGGTGTAAGATAGATGCCCCGCAGTGCTTGGCAAACTGCGCTTATCCTGTGCCAGATCCTTCTGTTGTGTTTCACACATAGCAGCCAAGGTCTCCAGACTTGTCCAGATCAACCCACTGTCTTGAGCCTGAGGTCTGTTGTTACTTCCCCAACATACCTTGCCCCCATGCTGTTGCCTGGCAACAGATTCAAGCAGTCAAGCATCACTGATGCCAGCACAGCAGGTGGGGTGCACAGGGATCTCACCTGTCATTTTCACTTCGAAGTTGGAACATGTCAGAATGTGGGTTCACTTTCAGGATGGGTTTCTCTCTGGACCCTTGTGTTTTTGTAAGGGCACATGGCTTGATGAACCCCCAGGAGATGAGAAAAATATTGATTAGCCAGGGAGGTCATCTCATCTGGAAGAGGAGAAAACATACTACCTGGTGGCCACCTTGCCTTCAGGAGGGTACAGGGACAGAGCAGAACAGATTGTCTGGTCTACAAGGAGCACTTACCTTCAGACATAACCTTGTATCACTCTCCTGAGAGAAACAGCCAATAACTTAGAGGCTTACAGCTATGGATGTTTCAAACAAAACCAAAGTTCCCCAAGGCAAGCCCAGAGGTTGAACTTTTCCTCGAATATCCCATTCCTGGGAGGAGTGAGGCACAAGGGGAAGTCAGTATAACCATCTGGTCTCCAGCTGACTTGGCAAGAAAAACATAGCAGCGATGTTGGCCTTTAATACGACTGATCACTGTTGGCTCGCACATGAAAATGAATTAGAAGGAGAGCCAAACTTTATAATTGTTGGTAAATCTGTAGATGATCAGTGCTGAAACGTCTATTACTCCTTTCTTTCCATTTATCACCATTTGTTGTATTCTGCACCCCTGGATTTGGGAAGGATGACCAGATGGAAATCAGACTACAGTCATTAAGTAGGTAAGAAACAGATGGTGTGGAAGGAGAAAAACAGAAGGCTTCAGGGTGGGGCAGAAGCTCTGACCAGAGCACCAACCTTCCCTTCCCAGCTCCAAGGCCCAGTCAGAGTCAATCTGGATGATTCCAGAACTGATGGAGGTCAACTGTGCCCCTCTGTCACCATCAAGGACAAGGCACATGCCACCTTTGTTGATTCGAGGGAGAAGGGTAAGATAGCACAGCACAGCAAAGAGAGACACAGGCTTCTGGTAATGGTGCCCCAATGTGATGGTTTTGTATATGCTTGGCTCGTGGAGTGGCACTATTAGGAGGTGTGGCTCTGTTGGAGTAGGTGTATCACTGTGGATGTGGGCTTTACGATCCTCATCCTAGCTTCCCAGAAGCCAGTATTCCACTAGCAGCCTTCAGATGAAGATGTAGAACTCTCAGCTCCTTCTGCACCATGCCTGCCTGGATGCTGCCATGCTCCTACCTTGATGATAATGGACTGAACTTCTGAACATGTAATCCAGCCCCAATTAAATGTTGTCCTTTATAAGAGTTGCTTTGGTCATGGTGTCTGTTCACAGCAGTAAAACCCTAACTAAGACACCCAATGAAAGTGCTTGCCATCAAATCTTGGGCTCTAAGGACAGGGAGGTCTAGGATTCTCCCTACTCATCTATCATTTTGGTTTCATTGCCTGTTGTGTATATAAAGGGAATCGGAGTCCAGCATAGGCAGGGGCTTCCCATATATGTAACAGTTGTATGGCTTCCTGAGGGTGACGGCTTGGGGTGGAGCAGAGCACTTTGTCTAAAAAGAATTGTTACTTTGCAGTAAGCAAGTCACTTGAGAATAAATTCAGACATTCTCAAATAATCAAATTTAAATTTATGTTTCTGTTGTCATCATCTAACCACAAGAACTCATAGGAAGCAGGACCCAGGCCCAGACCTCTCTATGTCATGATGGTTGGTACCTCCCTCAGAGATTGTGAGTTTTCTTATTGATCTCCCATCAGCAACAGGTTGGTAAGACCATATTTGGGCTTTGTTTCTGAAATGAAAAACCAAAGCCCATCTCCCCCTGCTCTACCTGCTTCTTGTCTTCACCTCCCAGGGACTGGATGCTGGGCCCTCCTGAACAGGGCAGCTCACGTGATGGCCTGGAACACCTGCTATATTGTTGTTCTTTATGTCACTGTCATTGCAATGAGAGGGAGACAGAATGCCCTTAAGTTGTCAAGAATCAAGGGATGTGAGGACTGGAGAGGTAGTCCAGTGGTTAGAGCATGTACTACTTCGTCTTAGAGAGGACTAGAGGACTAGTGTTTTGTTTTCAATACCCACACTGGGTGGTTCACAGCCACCCTGTTATTTGAGCTTTCTTCTGTCCTCTGCCAGCACCCCATGTATACATGTAGACATGTAGGCATGGATATGCATGCATAAAAACAAAAATAAATTATAAGTGAATAAATAAGAATCAATAGGTGTCCAGATTGGAGATACCACCAGAAAGAATGAGACAAAAGAAAAGAATAGGGGGAAGGAAAATCGACATAGATCCCTGTGGTGGTCTGAATAAAAATGGCCCCATTGGGTATGGCACTATTAAGAGGTGTGGCCTTGTTGGAGTAGGTGTGGCCTTGATGGAGAAGGTGTGACCTTGTTGGAGGAAGTGTATCACTGTGAGGGTAGGCTTTGAGGTCTCAGAAGCTTACGCCAGGCTCAGTGTCACTCTCTCCACCTGCTGCCTGCCAATCCAGATGTAGAACTCTAAGCTCCTCCAGCAAACAGTCTGCCTTCACACTGTCATGTTTCCTGCCCCACATTGATAATGGACTAAAACTCTGAAACCATACCCAGCCCCGATTAAAGGGTTTCCTTTATAAGAGTTGCTGTGGTATTGGGGAATGAGGTGAGCCAGACAGGAATACTACCTACAGCCTGGCTTTGCAGTTAGTAACTCCTGCACATCCTGCTGAGGACATGAGTGCCGGTTCTTATTTTCACGGGCCCTAAGTGGAAAAAAGAAATCCTTGGGTTTTTGTGTTCCATACCACACACACTGAGGAAGAACAGGCAGAAAGAGGAGTCTGAGAGCATTAAGAGCTGGAGATTGAAAGCTGTGAAATGCTAGCTTCTGGACGTGAAAGCAACATCGACTGCATGAATTCACAGTAGCTGTGGTTACCTGCACACGATCAAGCCAGTTAAAATCCCAGCATGCTTGGGCCCTCTCCCCTAGCTGGAGAGATACTAGAGGTTGCTGCTTGCTAGAGGGAGCATCAATTTTCTTTGGAGATGTGGCCACGAGTGTGGCCCACGTGCCAGCGGATGGCTCAGTGGGTGGACTCAGACCCATGCGCACAGATAAGACTCAATGGGTTATTCTTTTTAAATGTCTTTAAGTTGGGAGAAAAGTGTGTTGGGAGGGGCAGAGGGGGTTGGAGAAGGATAGAGGTGGTGAACTGGTGGACCTATACAAGCGACGTTGAAGCATGTATGGTGTTTTCAATAAATAAATAAAAACTCTAATTAAAGAGAATCCTTTGAGTCTGAAATTGGCCAATAGACCCCTGGCATTATAAATACAGAGGGTGCTGCTATATAATAGCTGCTCAGGAAATACATATTTTATTACACGCATAACCATATATTTCAAGGACAGGGTATAATTTAATTATTTCTCAGGCAAATTGTTGACATCTACTGGCTTGGTGCTCAGTATTCAGGCTCCCTGTGCTCACTAGGTGAACCCACATGAGTTCACAACAACCCCACAGTACCATGGGAGATGTTTAGTACCTCTGTTCTGTAGTTGAGTACACTCACGCCAGGAGAGCATTCCCACTTGTCCAAGATGGCAATTACTACATGAGAGACCAAAATGTCATTCCGATCTGCCTAGCTCCCAAGTTACCTTACCAGAATTGGCTAAATCGTGGGTCCTGTGCAAAGTGAAAACACAAAGCTCTGTGTCCAAACAGTATTCAGAGTTTCAAGATGACCAAGGCGGAATATATAAACACAAAGGGGGGATTTTCTGAATGGCGTCCTTGTGCAATTGCCCAGGCACGGTTCTTCATCCTACTAATTTGCACATAAAAATGGACTCATTTCCTTAGCAAGTAGGGGAATTGTCTGTGTCATTGGTAATCGTGTCAAATCGATACATTATGCAGGCACCAGGAAAGGACCTCTCTCAAGGGTATAGCTTTACAGGAAGGCAGTCAGCACGCCAATTCCCCCAGGTTCGGAGTGTTTGGGTGGTTTGCTTTCCTGTTTTTGCTGACAGGTCCCGGTCCTGACCTGTGTGACACCATGAGCTGCTCTCCTGCCTGGAAAGCTAAGAAAGAAGCAGAAGAGAGTCCAGAGGCATCTTTAAGTGGTTTGCAGGGAGCAGCGGAGGACGCAGGATGTTTGAAAAGCAGGGGACACAGGATGTTTCCTCTACAGACCTCCACCCCATTTCCTCAGGAGAACAGTGGGAGGAGCTCGGTGCTGTGTCAGAGCTCACCTAGAGTTCTGACAGAGGTTTCCTGAGGCGATCGTTCGGATCAGAATGGTATCAGTGGCCCCGGCCCCGACAGGCGTATCTTTTGTGCCCTTGTATCTTAGACCAGTTGATGGTCAGAAGTTGCCACGGCAACACTCAGCTGTTGCTCTTCCCCTCCTCCCTGCCACGGAGGGTTCACGTCTCACCTTTGCCTTGCCTAGACAGCCTGCAGCTCTGGGTCATCAGATAAACAAGCTACGGGTCTCAATACAAAGAAAGCCACTCCAGCTGAGCATGCCAGGCACCTGTGTGACTCTGGGACATGGAAGATGGTGACTGGTTATTTGGGGCATGCTTGTTTGGTTGAGATTTTCGTAGTATTGACAACACCCAAAGACACCCACACACACATATTCAACATATGCCCAATGCCAGCAGGGGTTGAATTATCTTCTAGATCTATGAGTCTTAAAATGTCAAGGAATGTAAAATCAGCTACAAATTCATTGTAAATACCTAGGTTGCACACAAAGATTGCCTAATCTCACAGGACTGAGCTTGAGTTTGGTTAAATGTCCCTGGTAATTCACATGTAGGGTGTACCTGGCATCTCAAAAGAGGCTTTATCAGTGTGTAAGAGAGCCAACACATCTGACATAATTGTAAATGACATAAAGCACCCATCTTCGGTAAGGTTCCCTGGGGAGACTTTTTCTCACAGGAAATTCCCATGCTAAGGAAATGTGTCCATTCTGATGTACAGACCCCCAAACAGACCATTAAGGACAGTGCGCAGTTTCCCTTCTGGGGAACAGTCTTCCCACCTTAGCCATAGATAATTTCAGAAAAAGCAGGTCACTTCGCTGTCTTTCAGCTTCTTCTCTCCCACTGTGCATTCTGGGCTACCCATTACAGGGATGTATCCCTAAGTCTAGTCACCTTCAAATGCAATGGTGGGCTAATTCTGATCAGAGAATTCCTACGGAGCCCAGCGATCTCTAAATATAACTGTGTGTCTGCTCATGAGCTGAGTGTAAAACTCCAAACCAAAGATCTGACCTGGTTGGTTCAAAACCTTTGAAATGGGGAAAGGGAGGAGGGAGGAGGGAGGAGGGAGGAGGGAGGAGGGAGGAGGGAAGAGGGAGGAGGGAGATGGCTCAGTGGCTGATATGCTTGCTGCGCAGGCATGACGACCTGAGTTCAGGTCTCCAGAAAGGGAGTTTTTGAGCTTCTGTCCCCTCTCCTCTGTGTGTGCACGGCATCAAGGCCTCCCTCCCAGGCCCTGCTTGTCTAGCTGCCTTTCCAGCCTATGGGAAGAGGCATGGGCTTCAGATGGATGCAGGACAGACTTCCAGGTGAACCAAGTCTGTAAGCGGCTGGCTTATGACATCTAATGTAACCTCATTGTCGTACATCAGCTCTGGGTAGTCAATGCTGGGATATTTGCCACTCTCTTGCAACACGTAAGCACTTAATGAGATGATCTATAGAGAATGCTTAGCACATAGTATGGCCACAACTCAGAGAAGTAGCTCTCTCTCCTACTCCTTGGTCTCTTGTGATCGCACAACTGAGCTTGGGTAGCAATAAAAAAATTCAAAAGACTCCAGGTTTAAGGAGAGACCCTACCCCAGTGTATATGGGAGAAAGCAATTGAAGAAAACCTTATGTCATCTGTGGACTTTGTGACACACATGCTCATTTCTATACATGTGAACACACATATACACATATACATATGCAGAAAAGAAAAATCTGAAACACTTTAAAGTAAGGACCCTTCGTTCCCCACAGAACTCTTCTTCTGTATGCTAGGCAGACTGTCTGTCTTGAAGGGACTTCGGAATAACGACAAGTCCAGGAGAAAGAAAAGAAAGTAAAAGGTGTTGGATTGCATAGGCAAGGTGAGTGTGCAGGATAGGTAGTCCCTGGGGAGGGATCTGAGGGCACTTTCTGCATGTCTTGTGACCCCTGTCCTGACTTTCTAAGTCCCAGAATCTCCAGCAAGCACTGAGGCTGCACTTGGGTCCCAAATTTTAAGAAAGTAAAAGAGTTACCTTGTTTTCCTTCCAGGACAGCACAAGCCCCCCTTTTCCATGCAATTGGCGCCCCCTAGTGGCTGAGTAGGTCTTCCCTCCCAGTAGAAGTCTGAGTTGGTTGCAACCAACTCTCTCCATTGAATTAAAGGTCTCATTGTTCCATAAGAGTTGTGAGATCACAAGAGACCTAGGATAAGGGGTGGGAAAAGGAGCTACTTCTCTGACTTGTGGCCATACTATGTGCTAAGTGTTCCCTGTACATCATCTCATTAAGTGCTTAAGTTCCTCAGGAGAATGGCAAATATCCCAGCATTGACTGCCCAGAGCTGATGTACTACAATGAGGTTACATTAGATATCATAAGCCAGCTGCTTACAGATTTGGTTCACCCGGAAGGCTGCCCTGCCTCCATCTGAAACCCATGTCTCTTCCCATAGGCTGGGAATGCAGCTACAGTAGACCAGCAGGAACTGGGTAGGGACACCAGATGCCATGCACATGCAGAGAGAGGGGATGGAAGCTCCCCAACTCATCTTTGTAGGCACACCATTGCCAAATCAGCTGAGGGTCACCAGGTGCTTTGTCCAGTCCCGAGACCACCTGTGGATTACCCCATGTAGCCAGTGTAGAAGAGTCCTCAAGACTCAGTTTCTCTCAGGGGGTACGGACAGTTGAGAGTTGTCTAATGTGGGTGCCAGAATATGAACTCTGGTCCTCTGGAAGAACAGGAAGTGTTCTTAATCTCCGAGCCTTATCCATAGCCCCAGAGAGTTGGTCTCCTCTGTTCTTTTACTTTGCGGTTACATGGGTGCGTCTTTTGCAGAACTCTTTACTGTCTGTGACTTTATGCATATTGATATTCACATAGAAACTCGTGCCAAGCTAATGCTGCTGGTAGCAGACTTTTGTCCTGAATCACTGCTATAATCCTAGACCCCTGGGGATCTCTGATGAGGAACTTCACTCAACTGTCCTGGGAGCCGAGTGGTGAGGCTACAACATGATGTGGAAATCCAAGACCGCATAGCTAGAAATAAGTCCAAGTGACGAGTGACTTGTACAAAACCTGGAGGTTTGGCACAGTGTCCCAAGAAATCTACTTCTAGGAAAAAGATGTCCTTACAAAGATAAGATGCTAAACAATGGGGCCAAGCTGACATCGAAGACACAGGCATGTTTGAGGGTGAGGACAGCTGGATACACATTATACTCAGCTCTGACCACTCAGTGCCACAGGAGGATGGCTGAGGTGGCACCTGGGCATGAGGAGACCCCTGCCCAGCTGAGGGTGTATACGCTGTTCTTGTCAAAGTCCCCTGAGCAGGCCCAGTGAGTCAGATAAGGAGGTAAGACCTTCACAGACAAGCTTGGCAACCTGAATTTGAACCCTAGAACCCCTATGGTGGAAGGAGAAAACTGACTTCCACATGTTTTCCTCTATGTGTGAGCTGTGGTGGGCTCCCACAAATTAAATAAATCAATGTAATGTTTTTAAATTAATAAAACGAGTCCTCTGGCTAATGGGTATAGGGAAACTGAGAACTGATGCATGTCCTTGGAACTGGGCTCCTTCTAGTAGCACAAGGCATCACCATGCCTTGTTAGAACTAGCCTCAGGTAGATAGTCGCCTCTCTCGGCACTAACTAACCAGGCTTGAAGAGGCATGCCATCATATCAGAAGAAGCCAGAGGCAGCTAAGAGTAATTTTAAGGAGACAGTGAAAAGTGTTTTCACATAGAGCATGGGGCAGCGAAATCTGTATGTGGAAGGTGTATGTTTCACTCATTTGTAGTTGGCCAAAGCCCAGGCTGCTGATGGCAGTAGGGGGTCACAGGGCTAGTGTCACAACTGAGCAGTATAAACAAGAGACCAGAAAGGGACAGGGTAAGGGATGGAGGCAGTGGTACATCCAGACCCCACAGTCAGAGGACACTTCAGTATAGCCCAGTCGCCAAACCAAAGCCAGATTAGTAAGCCACAAATAGAACCGACTTAATTAGGAACCAGAGTGATCAGCAGCAGCAACCAACCTGCTAAACCCACTGTAACCATGAGTGAGTTCTTAGAACTCAAGGTCAAGATAACACTTCTGTCTAAACCACTGGATTTGTATTGCAAACAAGAGTGAACTTGTGGAGGGTAGCAGTGTGAGTTCACCTGGGTGTGCCAGGGAGGGTAGCAGTGTGAGTTCACATGGGTGTGCCAGGGAGGGTACAGTGCGAATTCATATGGGCATGGCATGGAGGGTACAGTGTGAGTTCACATGGGTGTGCCATGGAGGGTACAGTGTGAGTTCACATGGGTGTGCATGAAGGTTAGCAGTGTGTGAGTTCGCATGGTGTGAGATGCACGGAGTCCAGAACTCACCCAGCACACACAATTCCCAACAAGCACACTGCTGACATTCATTTTCCCCACCCATTGTGCACAGTGCCAGCATGCTAACAGTTGCGTGCTTCCCTGTGGATGCCTAAGCTCGGGAATCACAGCCAGCTTGGGGCCCCCTTAGCTGAGTAGATGCAAGAATTCCACCTGCTCTCTTTCACAAGCCACTCCCCGCTGGCTCAGGGCACTGAGCATTAAAGGGCTCCATTGTACAGCTTTGTACACTTTGCTTCTGGAGCTGTTTTAGGATGAGGTGCTAAACAGTTTCTCAGAGGGACTCAGAAGGCAGGTCAGCCACTGTAGCCAAGTGACTTAGAACTGAGGTGGGAAAACAGCAACCCTAAATTTATCTCAAGACTAAGTCTTAACTCCATTGACGCTCTTCCCCCTCTTACTGCCTCAAGGAGAACTGAACAAGAAAGAAGACACAACGGGGTTGGCCCCCAGCAAATTTTAGTTTCCTCTAGGAAGCCTAGGTGTCAAACGCCACTGGGTGGAGTCATTATTCTCCTCTTTACACTAAACAAGAAAAGGAGGAGCATGGAGCATTTCCTTCCAGAGCGCCTCCCTCTGGAGCCCCTCTTTCTGGAGCGCCTCCCTCCAGAGCGCTTCCTTCTGGAGCACCTCACGCGCTGGGTCACAATCATGTGGGTCACTTATCCCACAAGTCTGAGAATCAGTCCTAGAGTTGCTTTTCCATAGACCATGATGTTGGCAGATGCATCGGGAACACTGGCTTTATGGAGGTTTCCAGAGCACTAAGAAGTTGAAGGCTTCCCTGTCCTTGTGGTAAGGATTCAGCAAAGAGCAGAGCCAGCACCCAAGGAAGACTCAGGGGGAGATAAGCCAGTCATCCTGAAGTGCACCTCAGGTCTCAACCTTCTTAGTCCGAGAAGCACTCCCCACCCACCATCTACCCACTCAGCGTCTTGTTTTTGTAAAAACACAGAGAGCAGAACCATTTCTGGAAACCAAGAAGAAACTGGTTGTTACTACATAGCTGAAAAAAAAAAGGTGCAATTTTTCAAAGTCTGTCTCAGAAGGCAGTATGGCCAATATCGCCTTTGTTTAAATGAGATGATGCAAATCAGATGCAGATTATTAATCTCTGAGCGTGCCTAGCACACATGAAAGACGTTCGCACAATGAGGCACTGTAAGAGCTCTGTATCATGACAACTTTGCACTTAGGAATGTGTTCACTAAATATGGAAACAAGTGAGAAGTAACAAAATGAGCTTCCTGGGAGGTGCGGCAGCACAAACTGGGTGGACGAGTGTACGGCTGGGCTTCAGTTCCTGGCCTGAAGAGCCTCCTCCTCATTCCACGACATTCTTGATTTCCAAGTTTTCTCTGCAAAACAAAATGGAATAGTCTTAGATTAAGTGATTCATGAATCCACCGATTTGGGCAAAATAAGTCATTGCATTGGCCAAGAATCCAGGGTCTCTGATAGGTGGTATTTTACAGCCCATTGGGTGTAAGTCAAGACCTCCATTCAATGCTCCTCTATCCCAAGTATATACCCTCTGTTCAGGATACGCTGATTTTTTTTTAATGTATCAGCACACTTTCTTGTTTCCTTATTCTGTATTGTTATAAAGCCACTATCCCTTTTAGAATGTATGAAACTTCCACTTCACAAATTTATATCCCTCACTTTAAAGATCTGACTTTTAAATGGCAATGAAAATGTTCCCCTGTGTTTAATATTAACTATAATTCATAATTCATTTACTGCCTTCATCACTTATATTAATAATTTATTAAAAATTATTGACTTTGTTTGATAGACTTTATTGGAAATTGCTTCTTGATTTTGACCTTTGTGGATATAATGATTGTCTGATAGTTGGTTTGAATAAAATATTGATTGTTCTCTACTGTAGGGGGCAAGCAAACTGCCATCATTATGTCTTTTCTCATTAACATACAAATGTTGTTTATTACCAAGGTACAGCATTCAAGAACTTCTCCAGTCTGTAATCTCAAACTTCCCTCACTCCTCTTGTAAATCAGTTCCTAACTCCTATGAACTACACAGTCAAATTCATACCAACAACTCCTCTCCTGGTACTGAATTTTAAAATTATTTTAGTTATTTGTTGCTGAAAACAGAAGCATTTAATGGATGAAAAGCTTACTTGAGGGTCATGATTTAAGAGAATGCAACCCATGGTGAAAGCTCATCTTAGCTGACCAAGAAGGAGAGACAAGTCCTGCTTCTACGGGCATTGGCTTTCTTTAAACTGTATCTCCGTGGAGTCTAGGTCGCTGTCACCGCAAGTTGCTGCTCTGGCTGTTTGTTCTCCATGTATTAGGTCACAGCTATCGCAGAACTACATGCATTCACTCACTTTCTCACTTGGTATTCTCTTTGACCTACCTCATTCAGGATCTTAGAAACTTTTATTTAATCTTATTATTTATTTATTTATGGTGACGATCACCTATGTAACTCCCATCTGACCAAAATGAAACTCAAATTTTTGTGCTCTGAGCAAAATTCTTATATCTTTCACAGATAGTTTTTTCTCATCTTTTTTTTATTCGACTCTAAGTGGAAGCCATTTTCAGGATGGTTCCCTATGTCCTCGGTGGTTTTGGCATCTCTCTTCTAGCCTTCACGAAGTCTTTGGAGTGCATCAGCCATTCTTTTGTCCTTTCTTATTTGTTGAGTTTCAACCACATCAGCCCCCCTCCCCCGAGGCATTTCTCAGCAATCCCTAGGTTGCATCTCCTCAAATCAACAGTTCTTGACCCACTCCTCTCCCTCAGCTATTCCCTAGGAAACACTCTCTGTTGCTTGTGTTTAGTTATTACATATGCTGATGAGTCTCCAGTGTCCGTGTCCATCCTCAACCTCTCTCTAAACTTTAGATTTCTGTTTCCAACTTCTGTTTTAACACTTCCACTCAGACATCTGAAATGCATCCAAACAACTTATGGCATAGCGGTCTAACCTTTAGTTCTTATTTTCCATCTTTGCCTGTAAGGCGTGACTCCTCGCTCTCTCCCTTGTGTTGTGTACTTCCCTCTTGCAATTGGCCGTGATGAGAACTTCCTCGCAGACTACTTACCCATGCTCCATGTAAGTTGTTAGAAATAAAAAGTTAACTTTCAGTGCAGCTGAGAAGCATGGCGGCTATGTATCGCTTTTAACATTGTTAATAATAGTCATTTATTGTCTACACATAGCATTCTTCAATTGATAGAGATAGTCTACTCATTCCCGAAAGAAGCCTATCTAATGGAACAATTCTTGGAATGTGGACCATGGGTCAAGATCAATGTTGCCACCCCATGGGTAATGTGGTACACAATAGAAATTCGATGGAGAATGGAGAGCCATGGAAAATTACAAGTTAAAAAACACAGTGATCTAAAGGCCAATGAAACTCAAATGACTGCCAATTTTCTGCCTTGGAGGAATAATTTTCGAGGAGCCAAATTTAGCAAGAGAGATTTGAAAGGCACCAAGCAAGAAGTTCAGAATGAAATACACCAGGCATGGCCTCAGAAAGCTAGTCAATAATTGTACATTTGCATTTTAACTCTTCCTCATCGTTACCAAAGGTGAGTTCCCCGATATCTATCCAAGATGTGAAGCACTGTTTATCTGCTTGCCTGCTGATGAGTTCATGGCTCAGCTCTGCAGCTACTGGAGCAGTGCAACTCATCCTCTCTGCTACACAAGGTGAATAAGATGCTTGGGAGAAGGAAGCATTTTTCAATGTTGAATAGACTGTTTGCCCTGAGCAATTATATATATATGTGTGTGTGTGTATGTGTGTGTGTATATATGTGTGTGTGTGTGTGTGTGTATGCCATATCCTACAGTATAGATAACAAAGCTGTGGCAGTTATTAAAGTTGTCCCATAAGGCTTTCAACTCTTCCGTGTTCTAGCACACAGATTTCCCCCACTTTCCTTAAGACCCCATACAATGCCTGCCTTTGGGTAGACTTACTAAGTACTAGATGCACAGAAAAGCACTTTGCTGTATCAATCATTTGAGGTAGATATTATTATTGTGACTTCATAGATGAAGAAACTGAGGCTTAGCACAATGAGCTAAAGGCCAGTGAAACTCACCTGACTGCCTCTACCAAGAGGTAGAGAGGTCAGCTTTGAACTCATTGTCTGTTTTGAGCATCTATCTATCTCAGTCCTTCCAGGGATGAGTCACTGCATCTATAGGAAGTAGAGCACAACTGTCCACACAGGGCAAAGCATGTTTACACACGGTACTCAAGATTCAACTTACGAGTCCAGGAGAACATTCTATTTAGTTGGTGGGATTTCATTCAAATTTTGTAATATTGAGTGGAAATTTATTGATCAGAGTTATCCAGAAAAAGGAGAACCAATAAGGGGTGTGTGTGTGTGTGTGTGTGTGTGTGTGTACATATGGAACTGGCTCACATCATGTAAGAGGTTAACAAGTCTAAGATGACAGTGTGAGCACATTTGTTACTTTTCTTGTTGCTCTAAATCAAAGACATCAAAACACATTCCAGCAGGAAAGATTCCTCGTGTCTCCTGGTTTTGGAGAGTGCAATCTCTCCTGGGAGGGAACAGGTGGCAGCTGGAACCTTAGCCCTGTCCACAGTGGCAGGAACATGAGGTAGCAGCTCTTTACATTGTAACCCCCAGAAAGCAAAAGAAGCTGGCTTCATATTGGAGGTGTGGGTCAGGCAGGGAATAATCACCCTTGTGACCTCCTTCCAGCAGCTGGGCCCCACTCCTTGAATGTTTCATAGCCTTCAAAATAGCATTAGAAGCCAGAAACCAAACATTCAAATCGGGAGCCCGTGGTAGCACACTTCAGATGCAAACCATAGCAACAAGACTGAAGACTTGAGACACAGGAAGGAAGAAAATGCAGTTCAGGTCTGAAAGCTGCCAGGCCGAAAATACAGCTCAGCTTGTGCACAGGGTCTCAGCTCAGCATGTGCACAGGAGGTCTCAGGAGGTCTTTTTCTTGAGAAGTCAGCATGTTTGTTCGGCATAGACCACCACGTGACTAGATGCAACTCCCCATAGTAGGTCTCTCTTCCTGTGTCTTGACATAATCAACTTAAAAGAAAATAAAAAAAATAAAACCCACAGGCTTATTGTGAGTAGTTTCCACTCATGATCATGTGACTCAGATGCTTTGGGCCTGTGGTGATTCATGTAGCGCCTTGTGGTAGGAATGCACAGCCGAAGATGCCGGTTCACTACTGAAATCCCCTCCTAGTGCACGCCCTCAGTGACGTAACTTCCTCCCAGGCGGTCCCTGCAGAGGATCCTCCCATTTTCCAGCCCACTCATAAGCTGGGAACCATGCCTTCAGCATGAGACCTGCAGGGAGCATTAGGAACCAGTTACATCATGTGGTTCAATGCTTTCTGCTCACAACACTGTTAATCACCTCTCAGGCATGGGCAGATGATGCATAGAATTTGCTATCACTAGAAAGGAGCCTGATTGAATAATTTGAGGTTGGACATCAAAAGTACCACCCATGGTCTCTCCCTTGTCAGCATGACCGAAGCCACCACTCTGCCTCCCTGTGAAGTCACGGGAAGCATCCACCGACCTCAGTGGAAAGGACACCATGCTCTGCCACCTGGCAAAAGTGCAAAGGAGCTCCAAGTGCTTTTATGTCTGTCCTTTTGTAAGCTGATGCTTCAAATACATTTTGTTGTTGTTGTTTACAAGCGGCATTATTCTGTTGTTTACTCTATGGGAAGCTGCTCACACAGGAAGCCATATTCATTTCTAAACTTAACTGATGGACATTGTGGTTTGACCCCTTGCATGCAGAAACACTGATGCTAGAAGCCGCCCATCAATAGGAGACAGGCAGTATCTGAGTTCATCCTGGGATTGGTTTTTAATTGCATTCTTTATCTTAGGCGCTCCTGGCTACCTCTGGAATGATTGATCTTGTCCCCAGTCACCTGCCACACTTCCAGACACCGCTTGGCATCACCGAGAATGAGCTAAGATGCTCAGAAGAATGTCATTTTGCTCTGGGCAAAGGTTGGTTTATTGTCTATGCAGGTAAGATGCATGTGCAGTGGAGATGACAGGGAAAGAAAGGCTCAGGGCACAGATTTTGGCAGGCAGAGACCAGGTACTAAGGAGTTCACTCAAAGTCAGTCACTTTTCCCAGTGACTCCCATCTCTACACTACGTGTGTGCCACAACTGACCCCTTTCTGTCTGGATCCTTCCCAGAAATAAAACACTGCCAAATGCTTCCCTATCATTGGCTATTTTTATTGTTCCTCCCCTGTCAAAAGGACTAAAAACAATAAAACCAAGAACTCACACCTGTCACTCCTGGTAACTCTTCTGCCCCACCCCCAATCAGCTACTCACACCTGCCACTCCTGGTCACTCTCCTGCCCTACATCCAATCAGCTACTTACACCTGCCACTCCTGGTAAGTCCCCTGCCCCACACAGAACAGTCCAGAATGCATATTACAGGGGGTTTTTAAGACAAAAAACACTGAAAAACTACTGTTAGGAGCCATCTAGGATAGGCTAAGGATAGCAGGTCACCTCCAGGAAGGTGACCCACTGCTTCTGCATGGTCCTCGATGGGTGAGCTCTATGAGGCAAGCTCCCAAAGAGATTTGGTCTTAGGATTGCTTCTTGAAGCTGATATGCCTTTCCTGTCCTTATAAATTTAATATTATATAATCCCTGGGTACTATCCCACCCTATTGGGCATATTTGTGCAGATCAGCAAAGATGTATTGTCTTGTAGACAATATAGACAATAATTTGTCTATATAGACAAATAGATGGTTTAATTTGTAATGATGATACTGTAAGAATTCCTAAAAATGTACTAGTATTTATTAAGCCCTTTATAATAGGACTTTTATTAAAGCCCTTTCTGATATGAAATCTGCAGTGAGAACTCTGCCAGTCTCCACGTGTCATGAGTTAATTGCTTCTGAGGTAGAAAGCAGGCAGCTACAACTTAGGGATACATTCCTTAGAGCTGTAAACAATTACAATTAGCCAAAGGTCATAAAAGGGAACTAACAATTTATTGTAGGTGAAAAGGCAGAAGATAAAATATTGACTGGGTTTACCTATACAAAACTGCAATGTCAACATAGTCATAAAAGTTATGGTTTTAGACTCTCTAGGAACCTGTGTAGCTAGTGATAGATAATGAATGTCTAGCTAGATAACTAGTCTTAATGGGAACACAGGCAAACATCTCTGTTGTAAACTTCTTATTCTATTTATGATTAGAATTTGTGTTTAAAATTTAGCAAACTTCTGGGTTTTTTTTTTATAATTTATTTTATTTATATGAGTACACTGTAGCTGTCTTCATGCACACCAGAAGAGGGCATAGATCCCATTACAGATGGTTGTGAGCCACCATGTGGTTGCTGGGATTTGAACTCAAGACCTCTGGAAGAGCAGTCAGTGCTCTTAACCACTGAGCCATCTCTCCAGCCCTGGGTTGTTTTTTTTTTTTTATGAGATATTTTCTTTATTTACATTTCAAATGTTATCCCCTTTCCTACTTTCCCCTCTGAAAATCTCCTATCCCTTCCCTCCTCCCCCTGCTCCCCAACCCACCCACTCCCATTCCCAGTCCTGGCATTCCCCTATACTAGGGCATAGAACCTTCACAGGATCTAGGGCCTCTCTTCCCATTGATGACTGACTAGGCTATGCTCAGCTACATATACAGCTAGATCCATATGTCCCACCATGTGTTTTCTTTGATTGGTGGTTTAGTTCCAAGGAGCTCTGAGGGTACTGGTTAGTTCATATGGATGTTCCTCCTATGGGGCTTCAGACCCCTTCAGCTCATTGGGTCCTTTCTCTAGCTCCTTCACAGGGGACCTTGTGCTCTGTCCAATGGATGATTGTGAGCATCAACTTCTGTATTTGCCAGGCACTGGCAAAGGCCCTCAGGAGACAGCTATATCAGGCTCCTGTCATCAGGTTCTTGTTGGCATCTGCCATAGTATCTGCATTTGGTGGTTGTTTATGGGATGGATCCCCAAGTGGGGCAGTCTCTGGATATTAGAAATAGAATGTTAATATTTTTAATTTATTTTTTAAAGATTCATTTTATTTTTACTTGTGTATATGTGTGTCTGTTTGCCATATGTGCAGATGCCCTCAGGGACTGTTAGAAGGAGTTACAGAGACAAAGTTCAGAGCAGAGAATGAAGGAACCAACTCCACAAAGTTGTCCTCTGACCACATATGCATACATGCACACACACACATGCACACACACACACACACACACACACACACATGAGTACCAAATACACATGCACACACACATGGGCACACACACATGCACACATGTGGACACACACACACATGCACATGCACACATGCACGCACACACACATACAAACACATATGCACATGTACACATACACACACAAGCACACATGCACACACACATGCAGGCACACACATGCACACACAGCAATACACATGTATCCCTCTCTATCACACACACATGTACACACAGACACAGACACACACACACAGACACACACCACACTGATAACCTAAAAACGGAAAAGAAAACACCATAATGAAACCAATTACTTTCAATATTAACTTAGAAAGTTATTTTTTTTTAAAGTGGTAACTATGTGAATGAAATAAAGAATATAGAAACTACCGGACATAATCATTCATTCTGTGGTATATAAGAATATCACCCTGTAAACATGAAAATTTGTTTAGCATTTAAAAATAAAAACTTAAACCAAAAATTTAAATTATACTTTGAAATCCCCAAAAAGAAATATCACGGGCAAAATCAAGTCATCGTGGTTTAAAGAAGACCCGGGCTTCTAAGGCCGTTGCAGCCGCAAGCACAGAGGGGAACACAACTTGTGCTTCGCTCTGACCTATTGCCTGGCAGCCTCTCTTGTTGATGTTGGCATCCCATGCTTTATTTGCTAGCAAATTAATTTGGGCAGTGATCCCTATCACGAATCTCTGAATGGCTCACAGAGGCTGGTTTTATTACAAGAGGCCTTTTCTCTGCCGCCTGCAGCATCCTTGGTGAGGAGAAAGAGCTGGCAGAGGTGCTGCCCAGCCTGCACAAGGCCAACGGCCTACAACAAGCATCATAGGTGAGTTCCAGCCCCAGAGCTCTCCTCTTGTCCTCAGCCTTTAAAATGATGCCTTGGCTTATTCTGGCAATTGTCAGTGCAGCCAAGAACAGCGACAGAGAGGTGTCCTCTTTCCTGAGGGTCTCTGTTTTCTTGTGCACTGCCTCTGTGGCCTCTGATTCCAATTTCCTCAGAGAGTGCCCTTGGCTCTCTGACACTTCTTTCCTCAGTGGGACAGCTCATTGCCTTCCAATCTCATGCTTGTCAAGCCATGCATCCGTATCCCCAGGGCTTTGAATAAACCACCTATCCCGGGAAACTAGGCGAACTTCACAGCTAAGGATATTAGGAGATCGCTAAAGAAACACTTGCCTTCCATAAACTGTCAGGCACCTAGATATGTGACACCTTAGCAGCCGGGACATTTGGGTGCAAACAGGCAACAAGGAAATGGATTGTGGGTAAGGCTATAGATTCATATTGTTTGGGCAATTTATGTTTTCAGGTTGTACTGGCTGGCTTTGTGTGTCAACTTGACACAAATTGGAGTTATCACAGAGAAAGGAGCCTCCCTTCAGGAAGCGCCTCTGTGAGATCCAGATTTAAGGCATTTTCTCAGTTAGTAATCAAGGGTGGGAGGGCTCATTGTGAGTGGTGCCATCCCTGGGCTGGTTGTCTTGGGTTCTATAAGAAAGCAAGCTGAGCAAGCCAGGGGAAGCAAGCCAGTAAGCAGTACCCCTCCATGGCCTCTGCATCAGCTCCTGCCTCCAAGTTTCTACCCTGTGTGAGTTTCTGTCCTGACCTCCTTTGGTGATGAACAGCAATGTGGAATTGTAAGCTGAATAAACCCTTTCTTCCACAACTTGCTTCTTGGTCATGATGTTTTGTGCATGAATAGAAATTCTGACTAAGACACAGGTAGATTTAGACAAGTATCTATTCATCATCTATTTATCCCAAAATGAGAGAAACATCTTACCCATGTCTAGCATGGCAAATATGTAATTTTATTGTGGTTAGTTACTACAGGAGCATGGGTGGCCCAAAGGAAGTTATGTCATCAAAAGCATAGATGATGACTCTCAAAAGCTGTATCTCTCAGGAGCTCCCTGTCCAACTTCCAGGCGGCTCCAGTATGAATCTTCTCTCTTCAGCAACTGTTTATATATATATATATATACATATATATATCCTTTGGAAGGGGGTCCTGTGAATCTGGAACTTGATGAGCTTTTAGATCATCTTAAGTTTCAGGAACTTCCTGGATGTTGTGTATTTCCTGGGTCTTAGGAATCTTTTTCCTCCCTAGGAAGGAAGGTTCCCATTCTTAGGAAACAGCTACACAACAGTAGCTAAGGCCACCCTTCCCTTGTACATTTCCATGCAGCCATTTTACTAGAAGTTGGGGTAAAGCAGGTTGTGGGCCACTACAAGTGTTAGCTACCACCCTGTGGGCTTGTTTGTGAGTGGTATACCACTTCAGTGATTTCTACTTGAAAATTAAAATAAGGAATTATTGAGAACTGTGTACATAGACAATCAGAAATATCAAAGTGTGGAAAAGTTCATTCAAATCAAATATTTACAGACAGTTAACATTGAGATGACGTTCAGACTTTCAAGAAAAAAATGGAAGGACTTTGAAATGGGCAGCTAGGTGACTGGATGCCCTACCCAGGGAGCCTGTGTGCAGGGGGTAAGTGGGGACCCTGCCCAGGTTGCCTGTGTGCAGGGATCTGCTCTTCTTGCCTTAACACTCCAAAAGAAAACTGACTTTAAAGCAGCCGAGGCTTGTCCTCTAAACAGTTAAATACATTATTTTCTGGAGGTGTGCCCTTGACTGTTGCCCTGTGAATATAAAATCATCTTGCTTTTAATTATAATTAATTAATTAAACAGATGAATTATTTATTTATTTTGAGTCAGGGCCTCACTATGTAGATCTGGGTGGTCTAGAACTGTTTTGTATAGAGCAGGGTAGCCTTGAACTCACCAAGATCTACTTGCCTCTGCCTCCCAAGTTCTGATTTTCTGTGTGTGGGGGTCTGTGTATGGAATTCTTTGATCTGATTGAAACATCTTAAGTAGTTCCCTCATTAACTTATGGTTTAAATTGTTAAATGTTCATTTAATAAAACCATGTTTATTTGAAAATTATGTGAGAATTGTTACTTTGTCTAATTTTATTTATCTGTATATTTCTTGGCCTCTCTCTCCCTCTCTCTCTCTCTCTCTCTCCCTCTCTCTCTCTCTCTCTCTCTCTCTCTCTCTCTCTGTGTGTGTGTGTGTGTGTGTCTATGTCTCTCTTTCTGTCTCTCTTTCTCTCTATGTGTCTCTATGTCTCTCTCTCTCTGTGTGTGTGTCTGTCTCTCTGTGTCTCCTTGTGTTTCTATGTCTCTTTGTTTCTCTCTGTCTCTCCCTTCTCCTCTCCCTCGCCCCCACCCTCCACCCCTCTCCTGTGTATGTGTAGGTGCCTTTGGAGGCCAGAAGGGAACTGGAGTTAGAGGCCATTGTGAGCTCCCTGACAAGGGCCTGGGAACTAAACTCCTGTCCTGTGCAAGAGTCCCATGCTCCCCTAACCACTGAGCCATCTCCCCGACCCTTGTTTTGCTTTGCTTTTCCCCACGCTGTCTCCTGCCAGCACAAGAGGCTGACTTTGCTGGGCTTGAAGTCCGTGTTCTCTTGATTGTTGTAACCCATGCAGAGGCTTTGAGCCTGATGAAGCATGTCCTGCTAAAGGCCAAGTCCTTCTGTGGACTCCTGAGCTAGCAAAGCCTCTACGCACTCCTTCAGCTTTATCCGTAGTGAGAAATCATGGGGTTTTGTGTTTATTTCTTGCATGCTTATCTTTGTTTGGGCTCTTTTAAAAATCAGATTAAAGAATCCCCATCTGTTTTCCGTTTGCTTCCAGTTTTTGTAGGCAGAGGGTGCTGAATTCTGTTGCCTGCTCAGTGTTTTTTGAGATCGGGTTTTTTTATAATTTGTTGTCAAGTTTTGTGTTGCGGTAAAATGAGCTAAGAACTTCTGCCAATCTCTCTCCAGCTTAGAATGAGTTCAGATTTAGTGTTTTTAGTCATCAGTGGTTTGGTTTGACCTTTTATTTCTTCTTAGGTTAATTTTGCAAAGTTACCATTGCTGTAAAACTGCCCACTAAGATTTTAGTCTGTGGAATCATGCTGGCTTGTGATGCTAAGCGTCCACCACACCCTGCACTTAGTGTGTCCTTACTACTCCTTGTGGCTTTTGTGTTCTCATTTTTTTTTCCAGAATGATCTCATCAATCCTTACCAATGCTAGCTTTGACTTTGCACTTGGTCAGTTTTCTCCATTGATTTATTTGATTTGATCTGATCTTCCCTGTCTTGCCTGTGACACAGACTACTAGAGTCCTGTGCTGTGTCAAATGTAGTCTTCTCAAACTTGACCAGACAAACCCCAGACACGGTCAACGTCAGTGAACAGGCAGAGAAGAGCTCTTTTTACTATGCTTAGTGTTAAAATACAGTTTGATGCAAATTACATATTCACCAAGTGATGGCCCAAGTAGGGCATAGATTACACTGGAAATGTCAGATCTGACAAGATAAATAGTAAAAGCAGGGAGGCATGTCTTGAGACTGTGAACACATGTTTTAGCCAAGTCATAAAAATGCTCGTTTTCTGAACTCATTTATTCGATATTCATCTTACAAGTATTTCTGTAGTATTTGCAGAGTAACAGAGGCGCAAGGTCAACAAGTTGAGCAGTCTCTGCTCTCCTCAACTTTGTGTTGCAATAAAGGAAAGATATAATAAGTAGGAAAATAAAATACATGATTTCTGATGGGGCCAAAAGTTAGTGGGTCAGCCATTTCAGACTCTTTCTTCATGTTTATAGATATCCAGTAGGGAACCTGCTGTAGTGATTTTAGTGAGATGCTGCAGGAAGGATGAAGAGGTGTGGCCTTGTTGGAGGAGGCGTGTTAGTGGGAACAATTGTTGAGGTTTCAAGAGACTTTCTCTGTTTACCAGTGTGCCTCTCTGCCTCTGCCTGAGCCGCTGTATCAGTGTGGTGCCTGCCTGCCTGCCTCCACGCTAGTGATGGCTCCTAACCCTCTGGACTTCCAGCCCCCAGTAAACCCTTTATCAGTTGCCTGGATGGTGGCTCCTTTCACGTGTTTTGCGAGGTTTTAAGGTGACATAGAATTTTGTATTTAAATTACAAAATGTAGTCGAGACAAAAGGCAACTGGAATAAAAATGACAGGAGGACAGATGGACAGATGGATATCTTTGCTAAAGGATGAGCAGATTATTGCTTCATGAAACATGATGGAGTTTTTTTCTGGGGCACCTGAGGATTTGGTGAGTCAAAAGGTAAGCCATGGAAAGGACTGTTGATAGGATTCCGGTGATGTTCCCACTCACCAGGGCTCATCAGGTTCTTCCCTCTTCCCCCCTGTTCTATGAATACTTCCTCAGAGGGACTCGTGCAGTCTCTCCACACATGCAGCTGTGAGAAGATTGCCTTGATTCACCCCCTCAGTAACAGTTGGCTTTGACTGTCAAGTTGACATAACTTAGAATCTGCTGGGAAGAGAGTCTCAAAGGGCGATTGTTTACAGTGGGCAGGTCTTTGAAGGACTGTCTTAGTCAAGTGCCAAGACCCAGGCCACTGTGGTTGGCACCGTTTTCTAGGCAGGGAATCCTGAACTATACAAGAACAGAGAAAGTGAGCTCAGTAAACAGCAAGCAAGTGAGTCTCTGTGCATTCATTTCTTCCCGCTTTTGGCTGGGGACATTGATGTGACTGTTTGAAGTCCCTGCCTCGATTTCCCCACAATGATGGGGTGTACCCTGAATTTGTAAAACAAAATAAACTTCTTCATCCTATAAGTTGCCTTTTGCCAGATTATTTGTCACAGTACCTGAAAGGAATCTATAATAGCCACTCTTTAGCACAGCATGTAGAAACTCAGAAAGCAGCCAAGGTTGCCCCAACTATGGAGAGGGGCTGACTGGGCTCTGTTGAGTTGAAATCAGAAGTTGAATATATAACTCTCTGGGACCTCTCCCATCTTCTCAATTCAGATTTATTTTTAGAGTAGGTTCTTTTATTGGTGAAATTTCTCTCTGACAAGCAAGAAGAGACCTTTGTAAGGTTTCCAAGGACAAACGAGACATTCTGGAATGTTGTGCTCTCTGTTGCGAGCACCCTAGGCAATGCTCGCTTTGCATTTCATCCAGTGCTGCAATGGTCTCAGACCACATTAGTCCGAAGACACCACTGCCTACGTGCTCCCAATGAACGCCTCCCTTCTTAGCCCCAAATTCTTTACTCTCTTGATTCTTTTAAACAAAGATACTTCCTGGAGTTTTTAGAGGCAATGGGGTGATGTAGGTTCTCATAAAATATTATCAAAAATGTTTTATGCTACTTTGAACTTAAATCTATCCTCCTACTTTGAACCTAAAGTACCCTCCTACTTTGAACTTTTGAAAGGTTTTCTTTGTTTTGTTTGGTTTTGTTGGTTACATTCTCTCTTTTTCACAGGGTTAGTAAGCCAGGTCTTCATTGACAAAGCATAGTTGCAAATAGGAGATAGAGTTGGTCAGAGACTAAAGAAGACTTTCGAAAAGAGTAGAAATGGTTCAAGAAGTTATTCACCCACTTGCAACTTACTCTCCAGGGTAACTCACGTATTAAAAAAAAAGCCTTTGTGTTGGCTGCAAACAGTCAGTCCAGGATGACCAGTCATCAGTTCTCTGTGAGCTCAGTTCTACCTGGAAGCAGGAAGTCCAACATGGCATCCTCATTGAATATAAAACCAAGAGACTCAAGAGATCTGCTTCCTGGGATCATGCATTTTTATAGTTTTACTAAGTTCTTGGGGTTGCTACTGCTGTGCTGAAACACCATGGCCAAAAGCAAGTTGGGAAGAAAGGGTTCATTGGGTTTATGCTTCCAAACCCATTGTCCATCACTGAAGGAGGTCAGGGTAGGAGCTCAAATGGGGAATGGACTAGGAGGTGGAAGCTGATACGGAGGCCATGGAGGAGTGCTGCTTGCTAGCTTTCTCCCCATGGCTTGTTCAGCCTACTTTCTTATGGAACCCAGGACCACCAGCCTAAGGATGGCACTACCACAATAGGCTAGGCACTACCACATAAGTAAGAAAATGTCCTACAGGCCTGCCTACACTCTGATCTTATTGAGGCATTTTCTTAACTGAGGTTCCCTCCTCTCAGTTGACTTTAATTTGTGCCAAGTTATCATGAAACTAGCCAGCACAACAGATCCCCTTGACAACACACAAATGCATCTTTTTCCAGTTAGAGTATTTCCTTTCTCATTTATCCCCAAAAGGGCATGTTAATATCACAACATAAAATATAAATAACTTTAAAAGTCCAGTCTTTGCAAATTTAAACACATTACAATTCTCTTAAAAAACCCAAAATATCTCAGTAGTTCAAAGTCTCTCAACTGCAGTGTTCTGCAAACTAAAAATTAAGTTAAATACTTCAAGAAGGGAGAATGAAGACATAGTCACAGTCCGAACAAGGCAAAACCAAACTCCAACTGTGTAAATCACTCCAATATCTGGGATCCACTGACAATCTTCTGGGCTCCTCCAAAGGTCCTGTGTCACTTCTCCAGCTCCATCCTCTACAGCACACATAGTTTGTCTCCTAAGCTAGTGCTGGCTCCATTTCATGGCGGATGCTGTTCTTGGTGGTCATCCCATGGTACTGGCATCTCCAAAATGACAAGGTCTCTTGCTTCAAGGGAGTACTTTTACCAATAGCTTCTCTTGGGTTCTCTTCATGGTGCCAAGACTTAACTTCTCAGTATGACCCCTTTAAGCCTAGGACTGCTACTGAGGCTGCACCTCCATCAACAGCCCCCTGGCCTCTCACAGTGCCAAGCCTCAGCTGCACTCCATGGCCCCTTCATGGCTTCAAAACCAACACTACCTGATTATCTCTTACACATAATCAAGTTCAGCTCACAGCACAGGGTACACCCTCAGCCACCTCTGGACCACAGCTTTTGTGCTGACCCTGAGAGAACATTTTCCGCAGAAGACTCCATCTCAGTGATTAAGAGATCTTCTTATATCACCATTAATTTCTCTGCTCTGGCTGACCAGCCTTGAGTGAGCGTCTCAGCAAAGCAAAGGTTTTACTTCAGTAGTTCTGGTATCTTGTTAATCACAGGCGATTCTTCAGCCCCAGCTAACCAGAACAATGGAGTCTTAATCCAAAATAGCAAACAGTCCCAGTAGAATCTTTAATCTTCCCTCTGAATCCTTACAAGCCAGGCCTCCATCTTCTGCACTGCTCTCAGTATTCTTATCCTCCAAGCTCCCACAGAACATCCCACTGGGCTGTCAACACTCAATGGCTTTTCTAGTCCAAAGTTCCAAAGTCCTTCCACAATCCTCCTCAAAACTTGCTCATGTCCACCATAGAAATAGCCCCATAATCCTAGTGCCAATTTCTTTCCTAATTAGGGTTGTAATTACTGTGATGAAACACTGTGATGGTTTGTATATTCTTGGACCAGAGAGTGGCACCATCTGGAGGTGTGGCCTTGATGGAATAGGTGTGACCTGGTTGGAATAGGTGTGTCACTGTGGGTGTGGGCTTAAAACTCTCCCCCCAGTTGTCTGGAAGTCAGTCTTCCACTAGCAGCCTTTGGATGAAGACGTAGAACTCTCAGCTTTGCCTGCGCCATGACAGCCTGGATGCTGCCATGCTCCCACCTTGATGATAATGGACTGAACCTCTGAACCTGTAAGCTAGCCTCAATTAAATGTTGTTTTTTTATAAGACTTGCCTTGGTCATGGTGTCTGTTCACAGCAGTAAAACCCTGACTAATACAAACACCATGACCAAAATTAAGTTAGGGAGTGTGCTGGATAGTTTCATGTCAACTATGTCACCTCACAGAAGATAGTCATATGAACGGGGTGAGGAGGACTCAATTAAGAAAATGTCTCTATAAGATCAGGTTATAGGCAAGCCTGTAGGGCATTTTCTTAATTAGTGATTGGTAGGGGAAGGCCCAGCTCATTGTAGGTGGTGCCATCCTGGTCTGGTGGTCTGGGTTCTAAAACAGGCTGAGCAAGCCAGTAAGTAGCACTCCTTCTTGGCCTCTGCATTCTCTCCTGCCTTCAGGCTCCTGCCTTCAGGCTCCTGCCTTCAGGCTCCTGCCATGTTTGAGTTCTTATCCCAATCTCCTTCAGTGATGTACTATGGATATGGAAGCATAAGCTAAATAAACCCCTTTCTCTCCAAGTTGCTTTGGTCGTGGTGGATAAATGGGTGTGTGAATGAATGGCTGGACACGTGAACAGACATGGTTTTTATTCTAAAGGATAAATGGAATAAAAACGAATGGACAGCTCACTGGTTTAGAATGAATCATATAAATATCACTGCTTTTGCAAGCTCAGACACCCCCCACATTCTGAATTTTTTTTTTTAAAGAAACCGTTGAGGCAGTAAGGTAGCATCCATGACTATGAGCCGTGGAAGGGACCTAACCATTGAACGACTATACTCTGGAATACTGTTTGTTTCCTATGAGCTTTTCATGCCTAACTGAAAAATATCCAATCATGATTGGAAGCACGATTGCACATCTAGAAAAGTTTATCTTAAGGTAGCCTTTGGGACAACATGAGCCACTTAAGGGAGAGGCATTGGGACTTTATCTCATGCAGATGATTATTACAGAGGGGCCTGGGAGAGGGTTCATGTAAAGTAAACGTAACAAGACACACTCAGGAAACACCTCTCTTCCCCTGTGCAATTAAAAGCTCCTGGATCGGAAATGATCAGACTCTCCAGCCACCTGCTTACTCAAGCCAACTCCTGTTGTGGGGTGAATGCCTTCCCTTCCCTTTTAACAAATCTTGATTTTTCCTCTCTGTGCTGCATTTCCAAGTTGTGTTCAATTCTTCATTTGAGACAAGAAGAACTTGGACTTCCAGTAAGCATAAGCAACTGTACATTAAGAGAGGATGAAATATGTTCTGACACCACGACATTCAACATGCAAAACAGTAAAGCAAGCCAGATCACATACACCGAAGGAGAACAATGGAAATAACGTGAATATTTAATGGTGTGCAGTCTCTGATGGCTGTAGGCATCTTAGGAATGATTGGATCACAAAACAGCCAGCTCTCTTGTCCTCTAGTGGGGGAGGGAGGAAGAGGAGGAAAAGGAGGAGAAGAAGAAGGAGAGGAAGGAGAAAAAGTAAAAGAACAGGACAAAGATGAAGAAAAGCAGGAAGAAGAAAAAACCAAGAGTTGTTCAGGATCATAGTAAAATGACTATAAACAATGTCAGTGTAGGAATTGAGCTGACCCAGGAGGCAGAGAAATTCAGGACTTTGGGTCAGCCCTCAATGATACCTCCCAGTCTCAGATGGAAGGTTTGTGCATTAATTTGGCTAGGCAGTGGTGCCCATGCATTTCATGAAACACTCTCACTTAGCTGCAGCCTTAATGATACGTTTCCAACAACCCACAATAAGCTGACTTTAAATATAAGAGATTATCCCTGGTGCAGAGGAAAGGCTCCAGTCTGAGAAACACAATCTGCAGCTCCTTGCAGAGATAGAAAGTGTTGCTCAAGGCAGGCATGTAAGTTCCAACCTAACCATCCAGCTTGTCAGTCTCTGCCCTGCTGGAGGACTTGCTAATGTCCACACCCAGAGGAGTCAGTCCACAAAGCAAGTGTCTGGATGTGTTATGATGAGAAGTATCTCTCTATCACTTATATCTACAGTTTTATGTCTGTCATCTATCCACCATCTTGGTTGTCTATCATATGCCAATGGTGCCATCAACATTATCTATGTTACATATAATGCATCCATCACACCTGTTCTCTTCCTAGCTGTCCATGCATGAGGGCTCCCTTTTTCTGGAGATTCCTGGCTGATTCAATTCTGTGCCTTATTTCAATATGAAAAGTGTTTCCTGCAGGTGTAAGATTCCAATGCAAGCTGGTGTGTATTGTGACTGAATTGTATACACACTTTGAGGACACTGAGGGAGGTTTTGTGATGATCTGCCTGGGCTCTGAAAGGAGGCTGAGCAGGTACAAGGATTGGAAATGAGCCTGTGTGAGGTTTCCCCCAGGGCAGCTTTCCTGTGTCTAATGAATGCAACTTCTGGCAGACAGACACATGTGCGTGGCCCACCTGAGTTCTTAGACAGATTCTGTCTGTGGAGAACGAGGAGACACATTCTCCCTTCTAGCTGCCTTGGTTCTTCTCCGTCCGTGCTGTAATTAAGCTTTCCAATATCTGGGACTGCAACACTTGAATGATTTTCTTAAGGGAAGGCAAGAAATACAAAGCAGTTCGATTTTAATTAAAATGAAGTTCGTTACAGAAATGAATAAATGGTGGCGCTGATAATTACCAACTCAAAGCCACGAAGACTGGTAATGTCTGGCTAGGAAATAAAGTACCACTTCACCCCATATTTAATTCAAATTTTAATTTACTTCCAATTTCTGTAATAGAGGTGCGGTGGATCTGGTCGGGGACGAGAGAACACGTTGAGTCTTCCTGGGACTTTCTGGTTTTTTCTTTTCGCTACTTTTCTTGTTCTGACAAAATAAGAGGGTTCTTTAGGCTCACACGCAAGGCAACCAAGCTCCCGGCAGAGAAGACAGCACCCCTCCTCTGCCCTGTGAGGGAATATTGCTTCTTCCAGGTAAACTATCCACGGCGCTCACATGCTGGTGTTATCTCCTCTCTGTTCTCTCTCACTAGTCCCCACCCTGCAGGAGAGATGCTTTAAAAACATCACTGTAGAGAGTCTCTGGGTAAGCATGTCAGTCGGCAAGGTGCTTGCCTAGTGTTTGCGAATCTCTGAGTTTCATCCCCAAGACCACAGAAAGACAGGGCAGTCAGTGAGTGTCTGCAGTCCCAGAACTTGGGAGTTGGACATGGGACAATCAGCAGTGCAAAATTATCTTTGGTGACATTGAGCTTTGGATGCCAGTTGGGGCTATGAGAGGCTCTTCTTATAAAACAAATAAAAAGACATAAAATAAATAGCTATTATCTTGGGGCTATAATCGCTCTGATGAAACACCATGACCAAAAAGCAAATTGTAGAGGAAATGCTTATTTGGTTTACAGATCCACATCATAGTTCATCACTGAAGGAGGCAGAACTCAAGCAGGGCTGGCACATAGATGCAGAAGCTGATGCAGAAGCCATAGAGGGGTGCTGCTTACTGGCTTGCTCCTCATGGCTTGCTCAGCCTGCTTTCTTATAGAACCCAAAACCACCAGCCCGGGGATAGCACCACCCACCATGGGCTAGGCCCTCCCCCATCATCACTAACTGAGAAAATGCCCTATAGCTGTATTGATTCATGGAGGCCCTTTTACAATTGAGGTTCTCTCCTTTCAGATGACTCCGGCTCCTGTCAGGTTCACATAAAACTATCCAGGACAATTGACCCTTTGTCAACTTGACACACAAACACATCACTTTACATTTCTTGTTCAACCCCAAGATCACACATTAACATTAACCTCACAATAGGAAACGTTTTACAAACTTAAAAAGTCCCAGGGTCTTTACAAATTCAAACATGTTAATACTGAGCCTCTTGTAAAATCCAAAGGCTCTTTTAAACTCCGAATCTCTTTAAAAATTTAGCTTCTCAGTTGAGAGAGTCTGTAAAACAACAAAAAACAAATATCTAAATACTTTATTTCAAGAGGGAAGAACCAGGGCACACTCACAATCTTAACAAAGCAAAAACAAACTCCAAAAGTTGAATGACTCAATGTCCAATGCCTGAGATTCACTATCTTCTGGACTCTTCCAAGGGGCTTGGGTCACTTCTGCAGCTCTGCCCTCTGCAGCACACAGAGCTTATCTTCCAGGCTCCAGCTGACTCTATTCCACCTCCACCACTGCTCTTGGTGGTTATCCCATGGTATTGACATCTCCAAACCTTCTGGGGTCCCTTGCTGCAACTGGACTGCACTTTCACCCATAGATTCTCCTGGGCTCTCCTCAGGGACCGCAGCCCCACCTCACAGTGCAGAGCCTCGGCTGCTCTCCATGACTACTTCATCCTTCAAACAGCACTACCTGAGTGACTCTCACACTACCAAGTTCAGCTACAGCATGAGGTACAACTTCAGCCACCTCTGGAGCACAGCTCCTGTGTGCTGACCCTGAGGGAACCCTTCCCAGAAGACTTCACCTGAACAACGCTGGTTCCTTCTTAATCACAGCTGATTCTTCAGCTCCAGCTGACCGGCATCCATTGTCCGAGCAAAGCATGGGTTTTACTTTAGTGCTTCTGGTCTCTTGTTAGTTACAGACAATTATCAGCACCAGCTGATCGGACAACACGGATTCTTCACACAAAAGCCCAGTGGACTCTGCTTCCCTCTGAATCTTCACAAGCTGGGTCTCCATCATCTGCACTGCTCTCAACATTCTTAGCCTCCAAGATCCTCCAGAGCAGTTTACTGAGCTCTCAACACTCAGGTACTATCCTAGTACCAACTTGTCTTAGTTTGGGTCACTATTGTTATGATGAAACATCACAATCAAAATCAAGTTAGGGAGGAAAGGGTTTATCTGGCTTACACTTCCACATTATAGTCCATCGCTGAAGGAAGTCATGACAGGAACTCAAGCAGGGCAGGAACCTGGAGGCAGGAGCTGATGCAGAAGCCATGGAGAGGTGCTGCTTGCTGGCTTATCCCTTATGTCTTGTTTGGTTTGCATCTTATAGAACCCAGGACCACCAGCCCAGGCATGGCACCACCCATAGTGGTCAGGACTCTCTCACATCAATCATTAATTAAGAAAATTCCCTACAGTTTGACCTTGTGGAGGCATTTTCACAGTTGAGGTTCCCTCCTTACAGATGACTGTAGCTTGTGTCAAGTTGACGTAAAACAAGCAAAGACAGCCATGTCAGTGCCCAGCAGTACTGTTATGGCCAAGGTCCAGTAATGCAAACTATTATGAACAATGTGCAGTAATGAAGACTATCATGGCCAATGTCCAGCAATGCAGACTGTTGTGGTCAATGTGCAGAAATGCAGACTGTCATGAACAATACTCAGCAATGCAGACTGTCATGGCCAATGTCCATCAATGCAGTACTGTCAGTTGAATCAGGAACAAACCATTTCTGATTGTTCTCTGGACCAAGGTTTATCCGTTAATGAAGTAGGTGGGGTTAAAGGGGAGTAGTTATGACACTCACTGGTGTTATTCCTGTTTGTTATGTTGATGTGCAATAGAATTATCATGACAGATACAACTTGCCAAACGCATGAAATTCAAGAAGAACAAAGACCAAAGTGTGGACACTTTACCCTTTCTTAGAAATGGGAACAAAATACCCATGGAAGGAGTTACAGAGACAAAATTTGGAGCTGTGACGAAAGGATGGACCATCTAGTGATTGCCATATGCAGGGATCCATCCCATAATCAGCTTCCAAATGCTGACACCATTGCATACACTAGCAAGATTTTGCTGAAAGGACCCAGATATAGCTCTCTCTTGGGAGACTATGCCGGGACCTAACAAACACAGAAGTGGATGATCACAGTCAGCTATTGGATGGGTCACACGGCCCCCTATGGAGGAGCTAGAGAAATTACCCAAGGAGCTAAAGGGAACTGCAACCCTATAGGTGGAACAACAATATGAACTAACCAGTACCCCGGAGCTCTTGTCTCTAGCTGCATATGTATCAAAAGATGGCCTAGTCGGCCATCACTGCAAAGAGAGGCCCATTGGACTTGCAAACTTTATATGCCCCAGTACAGGGGAACGCCAGGGCCAAAAAGGGGGAGTGGGTGGGTAGGGGATTGGGGGGGTGGGTATGGGAGACCTTTGGGATAGCATTGAAAATGTAAACGAGGAAAATACCTAATAAAAAAAATATATATATTAAAAAAAAAGAATTATGACGAACCTTGAGGGTTCCCGGATGTTGTAATACTTCATAGCTATTTTCAAACATCTTTCCTCTCAGCCTCTGAGCTGATTAACTGCTCTGTTTACAGAAACCTGCTGATGCCTTTTTAACATGAGACACACTTTTCTCCTTTTGTTTATTACCTTTCCCCTTTTCCTCTTCCAAGCTGAAGTATCTGTTGGGGGAAACCTGGCCCCTGGGTGAATAAGCACTGCTAGTTAAAGACTGGTACTGTGGAAATACCGGCTAATGAAGCACAAACTGTCAGAACACCTGTCACAGGTTACCAAAGTAGCATCCCCAGGCTGGACACAATCCCTCTCTTCTTCCGTTAAATAAAGAGAAAAGCTCTTCTGAGATCAACTCTCCTGTCATGACGTGTTGGCTGTTCCAGACAAAATGAGGCTGAGACGTCCTCAGGGTTTTGGTCATAGGGAATATAAAATCTCTCCTCCTTAAAGCAAGGCACATCCAGCTCATTACTCTTTGCTGTGGGGACTCTCCTGTATGTTAGTAGCAGCCTTGGTCTTTACCTACAAGGTAGACCCTCCCATCAGTGACAACAGAAAGTGTCCCCAGACACTGCCGATTGGGGTCCGGATGCATAAGATCATCTCTAGTTGGAATGAATATTCTAAAGCTGCCTCAGCTTGAGCATGCATGAAAATCTCAGACCAGGAATCACACATGGATGCCAGATACTGCACGCAACGGAAGCTGTGACTGTGCCATGCAAGTCTCCGAATGTCCCCTTTTTGCCCCTCTGAACGCTTTGTGCAAGCAAGTGAGCACAGCTATCTCAGGGATGCCGTTCTCAAGTGTGGCATGAGCAGCTCTCACCCCTGGCACGAGCCGCGGCGCTTGGATTTCCTTTGCAAAGGGCACACAGAATGAGTATGTTCACATGACTTCTTGGGAGAATGAGGAACTGGCCTTAGTGAAGCGAGCTTCACAGATGATTGGTCTGCCATCAAAATAAATGAACTATCTAATAATGTCTGTTTTTAAATATTATTATGCCCAGCGATGGACATGATTACCAATGGATTGATCCTACTTTAAGCAAAAAACGAGTCTGTTGCTCTTCCTCCATGCAACGTTTCCCCCTGTGATATTGTGTACACTGACAGAGGTTGCCACCTACAAACAGAGTAGAGAATTCTTTTCCTTCCCTGTCTAAGTGGGTTTCTCTGGACACTATAGTTGGTTCCTATTTGCTTTTCTCAATAAAGGGAGATGTTATACTTAGCAATGGAGCCCTCCACAACCTTAGGCCCCACAGACCATCAGCATCCAGATGTGCCTCACTACGCTTCAAACTCCTTAACTTCTATGTGGATATATAAAAAGTCAGCTGTCCAAGGACACACTAGGCTGTTACATGAGATGGAGGGTAGCCCAGGATCCATGAGACCTTGTCTCAAAAACTAACAAAATTTTTTTTTAAAAAATGGCTTGGTAGCTTATGCCTATAATTGTACCACTCAGAAAGCAGAGGCCGTTGTGTGGTCTATTGTGAGTCTGAGTTCAAGGTCAGCCTAGGCTACAGATAAAGAGGCCCTATCTCAAAAAACAAAAATGAAAAGAAAGAAAAGAATGAAGTACCCACATAGACACATACACACAAACACACACATGCACACAGATGCACATGCACGTACATTTTACCTGACCGCTGAGAAGCTGTGTGCTCAAAGATACAACACACATGTCTGTCACTATTTATCCCATCTCCTCCTGACCTTGTGGATCACAGCTCCAGACAGACTGTGATGGACCAAAGCCTTCCAGATACACAGGGACCCTCAGCCCAGTCATGCTGAGATCTGGCATTCCTATACCTTTACTCCAGACAGGTTGTCAGGAAGACACTTGAGCCACACAGAGATGCTGCTGGTACCACACCTGGCCTCCATTTCCAGCAAGGAGTACCAAGGTCATGACTACAGATTTACCATCTGGTGAATCTGGCAAAGAAAGCTTCCTGTGACTCCAGGTGACTAGAAACTGAGCCAGAAGAACCACATACCATATTCCTGGTTTGGCTCTAAGCTCAGAACTCAGCATCATCAACGGAGCTGAAAGAAATGGAAACCCTCTGTCCCTCCCCGTACAAGGACAGAACCATCCTTCCTATAGAGACAAGCTATCTGAGTTCACTGTCCAGGTCTCTGTCTGTGATCAGTCTGGCACACAAACATAAATTATGGGTCTCACCAGTGGACTCTGGACACAGTAATTAGGAAAATTTATACAAAGACACCAAGGTGACAATTTTAAGGAGTTCCTCAGAAAACTCTCAGTCTGCCCAGCTGAGGAGGACACAGGTAACGACCTGTTTGGCGACATTAGTTCAAGTATCTTCAGTCTGAGGTGCTCATTTCCAGCTCTCAGCCAGAGAGAAAATGAGATTTAAACAGTATTTAGTGAGGAGGAGGAGGAGCCTCCCCTCAGGTCCAGAGGAAAACATACAGAGAGATGAGCAGCCCAGAGGAGCCATGAGAAACAATAGCCCAGTATGTGATGGGAAAGCAAGGTGTCTTAATCCCCAGGTAGCTTTGGCAGAGTAAGAGGTATTAGATAATTTTAGGAGAGCCGAAGATATTTAAAAAGAACACCCCACATTTTCAGCAAGTATGGGGTGTATTTAAAGATCAAAGCCACTTCCTGGGCTCAAAATATCTCTCTCCACATTCTTGGACTTCCCTCCAGTGTTTGAGGGCCCTTTCCTCGGCGTCAGACCAGCAGTGAGCACACAGTGCAGGATGCCATGGTGGTCCAGGATGAAAGAAGTTAAGGGTCTGGAAGCAGGAACTGTATCTGAAAGCCACTGGGGCCACCAGGTTCAAGAACTCCGCAGAACTGTGGTCAGGAAGTGCCACCACCTTTGTGACTTAGAGTGAGATCTCAGTGAAGACACTCACGGCGGTTTCTTCTGGAGGCCCTGGGGGAGAACCAGTTCCTGCCTCTCCTAGCTTCTGGTGTTTGCCAGTAACATTCACATTTCTTGGCGTGCAGAGACATCCCTTGGTTCTGCGGCTCAGCCAGCCCTAACACCTCCCCCAACCCCTTCCAATACGACTCCAAACCTGGCCCCTTGATAAAGGCACTAGGATCCTGTCTGGACGCAGTGAGTCAGGCGTGACCTCATCCTCCTAATGGAGCTGTGTCTACAGAGGTCCCATTGCCAAATAAGGAACCGTTTATGACCACAGAGGCCTGGGGTTGGGACAAATCTTTTTTGGTGGTGAGATTCAGCTCACAGCTCTGGATGTGTGATCTAAGCAAGGATGTCGGGAAGGAGAGAAGAGATGGGAGGATGTGACAAGTTATTCTGAGGACAGAGTCGACCATCCCTCTCAATAAAACTTTGAATGATGGCGAAAAGAAATGACGTCTGCTAGTTCTGAGATTCATTATATTTATAAATGAGAAAATCGTGCAGTCTACCCGGCAAACATTCTCACGACTGCCATGGTAGCTGTGTGCCAGTTCATGTCAGGAGAGACACCAGCCTACCTCAAATGTAGCCTCCATATGTAAAAGTTCCAATAAGTCCTCACAAGCGAGAGAGTGGGGCGTGAGGAAGGAAGGGGAGACATGAAAGTAGAGAGGAAAGGAGAAAGAAAGGACAGCTAGGGGAGATTTAGACACTTCTATATCTGATTCTAGGGGGTCCACTGAGACCCACATGTCAAGCATCCCTAGAGCGTCTGGACGTTTGAATCAGTGGGAAGATCCATCATCGAAAGCACTGAGAGCCATTGAGGGTCTCAATCGAACAACACACTACTCAGGTGTGTGTGGAGGTAATTCTCCCATTGCTAACATCTGACCCGAGACACTAGAGCTCCCAGTTCTCAACCTTCAGACTGAAGGATTTACACCACAAAGCTCCCTGCTTCTTGAGCCTTCAGACATAGATTTAATTATACAGCAGATTTACTGGGTCTCAAGTTCCCAGATAGCAGATGGGAAGTCTCTTGCTCCCCCTTGGCATGAGCCAGCTCTTATGTTCTCTTGGTTTCCTCATGCTGCTGCAATACATACAACACTTGAGGCTGGTACGTCATGATCAACCTTCTTTCACTTCTCATCGCTCTGGAGCCGGAGTTGGCCAGTGTCAGCTCACTGACAAGCTTGGGTTTTAGTGGGGTTTGCTGCACCTGGGTTGTCTTCTTTTTGGTGACATCCTCACCTGAGGAAATGATTTGTTTATTATTTATTTACATTTCTATCTATTAAAAACAATAAAGTGTCACATGCATTGTTTTCCAAGAACTGTCTGGAGATAAATTGCTAGATCGCAGGAAGCTATCTCACATCCATTTGGAATCTGGCAGGTAAGTGGGTGAGATGAATTGTGATGAGACTCAGAAGTTGAACCTGGAGGGTAACAATGGATTAGGAAGTCATGATGGTGCCATCAGCCCCCTCTTCCTTTGTAGGAGACACATATAATGGGATCTCTGCACACAAAGACTCCTGGTACACATCCATGTTGAAACCCACCTCACCTCGGTCTACAAGTGCCGCTCACACCTGGCAAATGGGCTGGAGTTGCAGGGCTCCTGAACCCCCTCCAGATCCCCTTGTCCCGTGGATGTCGTAAAGGGACTCCTTTCAGAATTTTGCCTCCCCTGATATGAGGAACATAAATAATAAAGTCGCCGCGAGTTATTTATTTTTGTTACCTCAGATGAGATTGGACAGCAAACACGCTGAGAGATTTCAGATTTTAATTGTGACTAATTACACTCGGGCTCAGAAAGCAGCGAATGAACACCCAAGGCCAAATCAGAGGAAGGTGGAGCTCATCCCCAGAAGCGAATCCAACAACATGTGGGAGGTCTGTGTCTGCTGGCCAGATCCACACATTGCCAGGCAGAGAAAGGTGTGTGGGGTTTGAGGTGCCCCAAGCAGCAGCACAGCAGAGTCAGGGGGCTTCTCTTTCAGCTGCCAGAGAGGTCACAGTCTGAGTTGATTGTTCATTCTCTTTCTCTGGACTCTACAAACAGAAGGTGTTAGACCACAGGGCTTATGCAGAGATCTCACCCAGGGGATGCCATGGCATTGACCGATGAGCTCACTTGCAAGGGTCAGCAGGATGTTGACCACCATGTTGAGTGCCCTGCTAACCACTTCTCCACCCTGCTAGCTGCCACCTTTTAGAGATGGTGAACGAATGAATAGCAGAGGCTTCCTATTCTCCTCCCCCCTCTCCCTCCCCCTCCCCCTCCCCCTCCCCCTCCCCCTCCCCCTCTCCCTCTCCCTCTCCCTCTCCCTCTCCCTCTCCCTCTCTCTCTCTCTCTCTCTCTCTCTCTGTGTCTGTCTGTCTGTCTCTGTCTCTGTGTGTGTTTTCTTGCTTTTTCCCATTCATGTTATGCTTTGGCATCCTAAACAAGGCCTTTTGGATCTCTCCCATTCTATCTGATCCCCAGTGTTAGAGGCAGCAAAGACTCAATCAAAGATCATGACTTTGATTGGCACACTGACCTGTTCAGAGCCATCTTTCTCTATCTGGTCTACACAGCCCAGGAGACAGCGCCACCCTTCAAGCAGCAGGAGACAGGAGAAAGCACTACAGTTTCCTTGGGAAATGGAAATGAATGTCCTAGGATTGGCTTCAGTGCTCAGTGGTTGTACTCTAGGAATGGGGACGTCAGAGGAATCTAGTCCCCGCCATGTAGAGACCAGGTTCTAGTTAGAGAACACACACATACACTCGCATGTACACACACACACACACACACACACACACACACCACATACATACCACACTCATTCAAATACCACATTCACATACATACACCACACACACACACACACACACACACACACACACACACACACACCACTCTGTACTCTCATAGATCCAACAAATTGTGGACAGAAAGTGTGTGAAAGGAGTCATACCTGCAGTGAGCAGGTACAGTCATCCTTCCCGTTCTAACTCCTAAACCATGTAGAACAATCACGGTTCACATCCTATGAGATACTATGCACAATGTAGAAATGGGATGAGGCACACGGGAAGGTGTCACAGGTTACATGCAAATGCTACGCCATTTTCTATGACAGATCTGAGCATTCGTGGATTTCTGGTAACTGTGGTTGTGCTGGCTAGTTTTATGTCATCTTGACATAAGCTACAGTCACTGGAGAAGACAGAGAAGAGGGAGCCTCAGTTGAGAAGATGCCTCCATAAGATTGGGAATAGGCAAGCCTGTGGGACATTTTCTTAATTAGTGATTGAAATGCAATGGCCTGACCCATTGTGGTTGTGGCCATCCCTAGGCAGGTGGTTCTGTGTGCTATACAAAAGCAGGCTGAGCAAGCCATGAGGAGCAAGCCAGTAAGCAGCATCAGCTCCTGCCTCCAGGTTCCTGCCTTGTTTGAGTTCCTGTCCTGACTTCCTTCCATCATGAACAGTGATGTGGAAGTGTAAGCCAAATAAACCCTTCCTCCCCAAGTTGCTGTGGTCATGCATTTTATCACAGTGGTAGTAACTCTAGACTTGCAGACTGAAGGTAAAATAGAATATGGACAGAGACAACCAGACTACTTGTAGTAAGTAGTAAGGTCCACCAATGAGCACAGTGAGGGCTGCTGCCTTCTCAGGTCTTTCCTAGGCCATGAACTCACGGGCTGAGATACCTACAACACAAAATCTAGAAATGGCCTGTCTTATCTGGGGGTCTTTGTTGCTATAATAAAACACTATTACCAAAAGCACCTTGGGGAGGGAAGGGCTTATTTCATTTTATATCTTTGTTGAATTAGTCAGAGGAAGCTGGACTAATTCTTCCAGGGACGTAGTAAAATACCAAGCTTAGTCAACACTGGTAAAAAACCACTTCAGTTTGGGGGGAAAGAAGTAACATATAGATTATATTACTAATTCTTCATTAATTCCTGAGCAGTCAGTCTACAACCAAAGGAAAACATGGTAGGACTCGAACTCTGAACCTGGAGGCAAGAACTGAAACAGAAGGTCGGCAAAAATGCTGCTCACCCGCTTGGCCTGTGGGGCAATGGGCTATACACAGACAGCCAGTCGAACTTAGGTCTTGAACCCTGGTGAGACCCTGTGGGTGGTAATTTCCACCTACATGGGATGGAAGGTGTTTAATCATGTCTCCTAGACCCCTGGCTCCTGGCGAAGTCACTGCCCACACAGTCCCCACAGGAGAGATCTGTGGCTATCAGTCACACAGACAATGTTCCAAGCTTCTGGCATTCTGGCTAGACTCCACCCCCACAGTTACCTGACTATAGCCAGGTATGCTCCTCCCCACAGTTACCTGGCAACAGCAAGATAGCCCAGCCCACTATAAGAGGGGCTGCTTGGCCTCACCTCTCTCTTTAAGCTTTTACCTTTCTTACTCTCTAGCCCTCCTTCTCTCTCTCTCTTTTTCACCCTCTCTCCACGTGGCCATGGCCGGCCTCTCTCTCTCTCTCTCTCTCTCTCTCTCTACCTTCTCTCTTCCCCCCTGCCTTTCTACAGTAAAGCTCTAAAACCATAGACTGTCTCTGACCATCAAGGCCCACCGTGCTTGAATAATGGGATGGGCTTTCTCCTAACAAACCGTGTCTAACCTCCCTCCAGAAGGCCATCCTGTGCTCCAGCCATGGACCTGACCAAGGACTCTCACCCACCTGGGAACCATCCAGTGCCACCTCTCCCCCTGCCCTCTCTTCCCTTCCTCCCCAGGGCTGAGTGCTGTCCCAGGGCCCCTATTCTGGTCTCAGCTCCTCCACTATATCCAGCATGGGATGCTGGAGGCTGAGAACCTGGTACCTGGGGCTGCCTTGTCTACCACCTGCCATGTGGGGTCAGTGGCTTAACACAGCCAGATGCCCAGAGCACCAGAACTCTGGCGGGACTCGGATTCTCTCCCACTCCCCTCTTTCCCCCATCCCCACGGCCCCCATATTGGCCCTTACAGATTTCTCACCCTGTTGTGTTAATACCATCCCAGACTTCCTTCCCAGGGGTGACACTGCCCAGTGAGCTGGGCCCACCCACATCAACCATTGACTAAGAAAAGGCCCCACAACCTCATCCACATGCCAATCTGGTAGGGATCTATTCTCAATTGAGTTTTTCTCTTCTCCAAGGACTCAAGTTGTGTCAAGATGAAAAATACAAAGACAACAAACAAAATCAAACCCACTAACTAGGGCTTCACCTCATTCCCAGAAAACATGCATAAGCAATCTCATCTCTGTTAAGAAAAAAAACAAAAAACAAACAAACAAACAAACAAAACAGTGTTTCCAAACAGTTTATAGTTTCATATGGTTTTCACCAATGTACCCATTCGAACACAACTGAACGTTGTGCATGGCGGCTCTCAGAAAATATTAGTTCAACTGAATTGGGCTTTAAGTGCTCAGTAAATAATGAAGAATTAGTGTCACTTCCCTCCCCCAAACTGAAGTGCTTTAATAGCTTTAGGTGAGTTTAGTATCTTACAAATGTCTATGTCCCTGGGAGAATTAGTCAGCTGTCTCTCTAACTCAAAATGGCAGCCATAATGGATCTGTAGTCATATATAAAAACATTCAAGACTGATGAGAAGAGGAAAGGGTGCAAGATGAAGAGGTGGAGAAGGAAGGGGAGGAGGAAGAAAGAGGGGGAGGAGGAAGAGAGGGAGGAGGAAGAGAGGAAAAGGAGGAAGGGGAAGAGGAGGAGGGAAGAGAAGTCGGGGAGGAGGAACCCTGGAGGAGGGATGGCTAGGCTTCCTGACAAGTGAGCTCCAAGGGTTCCCCTGTCTCTGGCCCCCTTTGCTGGGGTACAGACATGTACCACCAGGCCCTGATGTTACCTGTGTGCTGGGAATACATACCCATGTCCATAGGCTTCCGTGGCAGGCAATCTATAGACTGAGTCACCTCCCTAGACCACAATGCTCTTTTCTGTGTCAGGTTAGGTTGCAGTGAGAGCGCAGCAGATCAAACAGGGTTTCTGTGTGAGAATGAGATTATTTCCAGAGGAGATAAACACTGGACGGCCTGATGAAGGTCTGTTCTCAGCAATGTCAACAGACATAGCTGGTCCACTGAAGATGGACGAGAACAAGAAGGTGGAAGATGCTTGATTGAGCAGGGATTTTGTTTCCATCTGGCCATCAGACCTTTGGACTTAGATTGGAGTATATATTATTGATTTTCCAATTCCCAGGTCCTAAAACCAACCTCTACCTGGACTTGCCTAAGTCTGCAATGTGACAGGACTCTTCAGTTCCACAACCATGGACGATGATATATGTCTGCGTGGAGCTCTCTGGGGAGTCCTGACTAACATAGAGCCTGTGTATTCACTCAGGAGACATAAAGTCATTAGGTGGAAGAGAATTGAGCCACACAGAAGAATCACCCATCACATATCATAAGGGACATTTTCGTGAAAAAGAAAGAATGCTACACAGTGTGTTTGAGGTCATATGAACGTACACAAAACATCACGGGAATATTATGACTGTGCTCCTGTTTGTTTGTTTGTTTTTTAATCATTATGTATTCATTAAGTATTCATCATCTGATGTTCTCAGAATCCCTGGCAGCCAATTTCCTGTCCAGTGAAATGTATGAGGTTGCTTGTATCTTCCAGTCACTCCCGGGAAGCCTTGCAAGCTAGAGGTTGGGAAGCCAGGGTCTGAGGATTTGGTTGCCTGTCTCTGAGAGGCAACCATGGTAGACCCTGTCTTGAATCATGGGTATAATGGCTCTGATGCCTGGAAGCTAGCACTCAGCAGCCCTCCTCCCTGTCAGCTGACTCCTACATGCTGTCTATTTCTTGTATCAAGATGGTCCCTGTGCCTTGGAGTTCACAAACACTGGAAGGAGACTGAACCTGGAGCACTGAGCTCCAGAGCAAGGCTGTGTTGGTATTCTTTCAAAAAAGCCAGACGAGTGTGCCAACAGCTTTGCATGGACTGTTTGCACAAAGCCACGAGGGTGTGAGGTGGAGGGGTGACATTTGATCTCTAAGACATGGCTTTCCTGTTCTGGCATTTAGCCATCCCAGAAATATCTCAGTTGCTGAGGGACTGGGATCTATGGTCTGTGCCTCCTGCACTTTGCAGAGGACCAGGAAGTGGCCAGTTAATGGAGGTAGTGGTTGAGGGAAAGCTTTTGAATGGAAACTACATGACTCGCTCTCTCGGGTTTTAACTTGGAACATTAATCACCATCATCCTTAATGAATTATATATATATATACATACATACACACACACACACATATACATATACATATACATATACATATACATATACATATACATATACATATACGAATGATTTTGGAAGCTGTTAGGAAAAGTTTGTCTAATTAATAGTTTATTTTTATGAAGAAGCAAAATATGTCATTCAGAAAAGATAAATAAGTGTTGGTTTAGACAGAAGCATCGGTTTCCCTCTCAGTAGAAAGGGAACCATACAAATGATTTTTGACCAGGTCGTGGACCATTCCTCCCCAACCCTTGCTGGGACTTGAGTCTTCTGAATTCCAAGGGCAGAGGTCTAATGTCACAGAGGCCTGAATTGGAATCCTGAGAGGTGCTGCCACTGATGTTGGACATCAATGCACCATGAAGCTGAGCTGAGACCATCTAAGCTTTGTTAAAGAGTAAATCTTTCTGGAGGCACAACCCCTTCCTTAACTTCTGTGTGGCCTGAGACACCCTCCCTCCTGGTCCTGGTTCAGCCTGATGTGTAGACACCCGAATTAACCACAGGGGTCATTATAAAGAAAAACCTGAGGGGGGGCACTGGTGTAAAAAATAAAAGGTTTTACTACTTTGTGTGTCCTTTACAAAGCCCCTTTCCATCCTGAGAACTGAAAATATCCTGTGGGTAATCATGTAGGCTTTCGTGCTAGATTATTTAACGTTTAGGTTGTAGCTGTCCTCCTGGTCTTTACACTGAGGTAATGGATCAGACTGCACGTCCAATTTTATTATAAACGCATACATTCTTCTCCCGGAATGTTCATCCCATGCCATTACTCTGACACTCTGACATCAGAACCGGTCGGTTTGGCTTCGTCAGATTCTCCTCTAAGCACAGCTAGTGGAGCTAGAGAAAAGCCCATGCTGTCTGATGCTATTAAGTGTATTCATCTCTACTTACAAATTGATTGTTCTGTGTGAAGTTGGGTTTAGATTGAGTGTATATCGTTATAAACCCACTGTACTGGCTGGTTTTGTGTGTCGACTTGACACAGGCTGGAGTTATCACAGAGAAAGGAGCTTCAATTGGGGAAATGCCTCCATGAGATCCAGCTGTGGGGCATTTTCTCAATTAGTGATCAAGAGGGGAGGGCCCCTTGTGGGTGGTACCATCTCTGGGCTGGTAGTCTTGGGTTCTCTAAGAAAGCAGGCTGAGCAAGCCAGGGGAGGCAAGCCAGTAAGTAACATCCCTCCATGGCCTCTGCATCAGCTCCTGCTTCCTGACCTGCTTGGGCTCCAGTCCTGACTTCCTTTGGTGATAAACAGCAACATGGAAGTGTGAGTGTAAGCTAAGGTGGACTTTGTTAAAGTTACAAACCCGTATATTCTGCAAATGATGCTGCCAAGAGAATGGAGAAAGGTTCTGAAAGGTTAACAAGACACGAAGGACTGGTGTCCAAGTGTGCAGAGCTCTGAAAACCCAACAGTGAAACAAGTCACTGTGGGAGTGTGCAAAGCACAGGAACAGAGTCCTCGTCAAAGACATCTTCAGACAGAGACAATGTGTCAAAGACATTCAGCATCATGTCATCAAGGATTTGAAGATTAAAACAACCAGACATCCCTGTCTACCTATTGGAATAACACAAATCCCCAACACTGATGACAAAAATAGCAGCAACAACAACAGCAACAGCAACAGCAGCAGCAGCAACAACAACAACACCACATTCTGCCAACAACCAGGAGTGGCAGATGCCCTTGCTGGTATGATATATATATGTGTGTGTGTGTGTGTGTGTGTGTGTGTGTGTGTGTGTGTGTGTGTGTGTATTTCAAGAAAAGCCAAAGGGGGCTGAAGAGACAACTCAGTGGTTAAGAGCAGGCTTTGCTCTTGCAAAATATCCACGATCAGCTACCAGATTCCAAGTTTGGCAGCTTGCAACTGCCTGTGATTTTCAGCTCCAAGAATCCAACACCCTCTCTGGCCTTCACAAGCACCTGTACACACATATACACATAACTTAAAATGAAATAAAATTTAATGACCATCTTTGTCATATATACTATTTGTGGCTTCTTAGAATTCTCTATTTTGACATAATACTTTTATTTGTGTTTGCTTGGTATTTTCTTAAGTTTCTTTCAATGATGTTGGATTTGCTGTCTCTGGTTATAATAATGTGAATTTTAAATGTAGGTAAAGGGGTATGTGTATGTTGAGTGTGTGTGTGTGTGTGTGTGTGTGTGTGTGTGTGTGTGTGTGTTGGTGGAGCAAGTGAGAGGTAGAGAGAGTGTTTTACTTTCAGAATATTTAAAATACAAATACCCTGTTTTCAGTAATGGTTATTACTTTTTTTAAATGGACCTAATTATTCTACCTGATCTGCCACAATTTTTATGTTCTATTTTTTCCTTTAATACATATTCAGTGTTTTTTTTCTCCTGAAGCAGTGTGGGAATCGGTGATTTTCTAAAGCCTTAACTATTTACTGTTGCCTCTTTTAAACGAATGAGGTTTTATTTTAATTCCTAAGTCCAACCTTTCTTCCTTAAGTCTTTGCAAATGCTACTTTTGTTTAAGTCTGGTATGCGCTGTGATGGACAAATTTGAAATGAAGATTATTTTTCTTAAATGGTAAGTACATTGGCTGTCCTGCCCCGGCCCTTGGGGTGGGCATTTGTCCTGGGATTTACAAATTCCTCAAGGTTATTCCTGGGTGTGGATCTGTGATTTTCCTTGGTTGAAAACGCAGTATTTTGATTTAAATCCATGGGGACACACGTTTCCTCACTTCAGATTATGCCTTCCGTTGTTCTGTCTGTCTGCTGTATTAAAATGCACGCCAGAGCTGACTTCCCAAGCCTCTTTCTTGTCGTCTCTGGTCTCAGTCATGTCTCTCTTTGAAGGTTACACTCTGTTTAAGTTCTTACATGGCTTTGGTTTTACATTTAGAGGTAAGGCCTTTCAGGGTTTCTTTTTAAGTATAGTGTGAAGTGTGGATTCAATTTTATCCTCATGCAAATGAATGTAGTCTCTCTAACACCATTTACACGGAAGTTTATAGTTTTCCCAATGATTCAGGAAAAGTTATGATTTCCCCAGTATTTCCCCCAAATCTCCACTCCCCAGTGGAAGTCTGCATGTTGGGGGAATGTATTGTTATGAAAGGATCTGGTAGATTCTAAGAAACTGGGATATTTTTTTTTTTTTGATATCTCAGCCAGGTTAATAATATACCTTATGGTCACTTAGGACTGCTGTCCTACTGTGTGCTCGGCCTGTTTGCTTAACCTGCCTTTGAGAAAACAGCATCGCATCCACCCTTACCATCCTTGGATTTCCTACACGATCCCTTTTGCATCCTTAGCTAACGCGTATCTGTGATCCTAAGTCATGGACCCTCATGTAAGTTCATGATCCGGGAGTCATGCTCATGTGCATATATGTTAGGACAATCATTTGCTGAAAACAGAACATAAGACAGAAACAACCTTATAAGATGAATATCTGCCATAAATGTTTAAAACAACATAGAGATATTGATTGATAAACAATGATAGCTGTAATATTGTTTGTTATCTGGATCAGCTGGAATCAGAGACTTCATCCCTTGTAAACTTAGAGATTACTGTGATGTGTCTCACACACACACACACACACACACACACACACACACACGGGGGGGGAGGGTGGAGAGAGAGAGAGAGAGAGAGAGAGAAAGAGAATGAATGATGAAAGAAACAGGGAGAAGAGAATTCAAAATCTAGGTTAATTCTTGATTGAGTTACACCAAGAAGAAAGGTTATTTTTATTTTATTTTATTATTTTATTCTCTTTAATATAATACTGACACATTATTGGTGACTTTTATTGTCAATGTGTTCAGAATGATGCAGGGCTCAAAGTTTCCATACACAAGGGTCTGTTTCAACGTCACCAGAGATCTGTAGCCATGTTCGGTTCAGTACTGTGGTCTGGTGGATGGACACTATGTTTACACGCTGGTTTAACCTAAGAAGCTTCGAAGTGTACTTCAACCCCCAGTGAGACCCAATCCATCTTCCTCTTCAGAACGTCCTTAGCAAATCACCCATATGAATTTTAGCGACAGTTAACCAATGCAAAGACAAAACAATCCTTGCGGCTATCTTTTGGTGGCTGAATTGCTGAAGTTAAATGACATGTTTGGATTACGTGAAAATTAATTAATTTGAGTAAAACTGACCGAAATATAGTGTTGTGTTTTTCTGTTCGTGAACAAATAGTACTTTCAGTATTATTGAAGTCGATCCTGTAGACACATTGTAAAATCTTCACTTGCATTTTTGCCCGTTTTTAGAAGATAAATTTTCATTTATGTGTCTCTCTGTGTTAATATGTGCATGCAAATGTCTGTGGACATCGAATGCCCTGGAGCCAGTTACGGGTAGTTGTAAGCTGCCTTATATGGGTTCTGAGAACCAAACTCTAGTCTTCTGCAAGAGAAGCAGGAGCTATTAACCACTGAGCTATCTTGCCAGCCATTGCCTATTTTTTTTATAGCATGGCTTCTAATTTCTTTGTTATTCTCTGCTGCTCTTGTGACTAAATCCACATCTCCCTCCATTGTTCAGTTCCCCAGTCGCTAGTCCTCAGGCCCCCAGGGACTCAGCCCTGTCTGAAGCGTCCCAGGCCCCAAGGCTGGCCTCTCTGATGCTGGGGTCAACGCTCTGTTCTTTTGGGTTTGCACTGAAGTCTTCTCTCCTCACTTCAGGTTTCCCGGTGAGAAGTAAGAGCAGTGTTTTTCCACATCCGCCACACCTAAGGAATCTCCAAGCTGGTTAGCATCAAACTGTCTGCTCTTCCAGGAGCTGGACTGAGGGAGAAAGCAGCCATTACAGTCTGCGAATGCTGTGGGAGATGAATAGCCATTTAGAGAGTTCTCACTGAAGTTAGTAAAACATGTCAGATGATCTGCAGCTTCAACAGTAAGGTCCACCAGAAAACCCCGATCACTGTGGGTGCTGTAACATAGAATGTCTGTGGTTCTCTCTCTGTCTCTCTCTGTCTCTGTCTCTGTCTTTCTCTCATGAGTTTTTCAGATCAAGAAGTGTTCCTTCACAGCACAGTACTGAAAACTTTCCGTGTGCATCTTAAGGCTTAGTTGCCTTTCAAATCTCTGAGGAGAAATCTCATTCAGAATCAATTCATACACGTAACAAAAACAAATCCAGCCATTGAGGTTCCATCACCCTGAAAAGCTTTGCACAACCTAGTAAAGAAAACAGAAGGAAGAGGCAGGTGGTCTGCAGACTGGGGAGACGGTTGCGAATTATAAATCTGAACCAATGTTGACAAGGCATTCAAATGTATACATGCAAAACAACAGCAATAAACAAACAAACAAACAAATGAATAACCTGGTGAATGAATGAATGAATGAATGAATGAAAGACCGGAGTAATGTTGGGTAATTTATCTAAGCACAAAACCACATTAAACTATCTTACCACATGGTTAAAACGGCTGTTATCGAGTCATTGGCAAAGGTATGAGTTTGGGGAAACAATTCCTGTATGATGGTGGGGGATCTAAACTGATATGGGGTCCATGAAAGCAGCACAGAGATTGCTCAAAATATAAAAATAGTATTAATATGCTGATGTGCGCCTTTTGGGGTGTATAAACAGATATCCATTCATCCCAGATACATACTAAAGAGATAATGTCACTAAAGTCTAACTGGCTAAACCAGTAGGTTTAACTGGGATTACAATTACTAGGAACACGCACAGTGGGCTGCTTAAAGGAACATGGGAAACCTACAGAGGCTTCACCATCAAACAACCCCACCCCTTTCTCAGCAACTGTTAATCACCTATACATCCCTTGGGCAGGACAGGACCTCAAGCACAACGTGAGCCCCGCCCCCACACTTTCTGTGAGGCGCCTCCGCAGGCGCAGTCTTGGAGGCTCTTGTTCAGGTCTAACTGCACAGTTACACCATACCTAGAGTTCTCCTTGCAGCTCCTCTTCTCTTTCTGGTGTTTTCTGGCCCCTTCCCCACAATGCTTCCTGAGCCTTGAAAGGAGTTATCCAGAGATGTGATTATTTTCTTCTATTTAGGACTTCCACCCGGTTTAAGAATGCCACAGTGCCATTCTCAGCACTGCGACTGCCTGTGCATTTCCAGAGTAACTACCAGATTGTGTCTACTCCTATGGAGTAACGCTTCCTCGACTGAGGCCCACCAGAGCGCACCCTATGGGAGCAAACTCAAATGTGTCAGAGGCAACCAGATGAATAAAAGACCTATTTAAGAAAGAAATAGTAATAGTCTCCTCACTAAGGCTTACCAACTTCATAGCCACAGGCGCTTGTCTTGGAAGCCCTTATGTCTAAGTGAATGACTGATGGTCCCACTTATATTGCTTTGTGCTGCTAGCACACCAGTTGGGCATATCTTACCTGACTTGTGTACCTCAGAATCCATATGCGAGCAGGAATGTTGGGGGACAATCCTCCCAGGGTATCCTGTGTGCTTCTGGCACTAAGTGAGCCAGCACGGTTTAAAAACGTGTCCTGCAATAAAGGCATGTAGGGTGTTTTCAGCAATTTCATCTTACTGTGTGGTCTAGCATGCAACCCACACCAGTGGACTGGTCTATACAATGGGGATAGGAGACAGAGACAACGCTGACCAACAATTCATAAGAAAGTAGCCCACCCTTGACACTGGGATTTTCTTTTTCTTTTTAGATTTATTTATTTACTTTACATATATGAGTACACTGTAACTGTACAGATGGTTGGGTCATCATGTGGTTGTTGGGAATTTGCACACAGGTTCTGCTCACACTGGAACCCCCCACTCACTCTGGCCCCCTTGCTCCGGCCCAAAGATATTGTTATATAGAAGTACACTGTAGTTGTCTTCAGACACACCAGAAGAGGGTGTCATATCTCATTACGGATGGTTGTGAACCACCATGTGGTTGCTGAGATTTGAACTTAGGACCTTTGGAAGAGCAGTCAGTGCTCTTAACCTCTCTAACCTCTGAGCCATCTCTCCAGCCTTTTTTTTTTTCTAGACAGGGTTTCTCTGTGTAGCCCTGGCTGTCCTGGAACCCACTCTGTAGACCAGGCTGGCCTCAAACTCAGAAATCCGCCTACCTCTGCCTCACAAGTGCTGGGATTAAAGATGTGTGGATTTTCAATTGACAATCTTATAGCTTTTGTAAGTTTCTTTTTCTAATAAGACAGAATACATTGACTCATATGCTTCAGCTATCGTGTTATGACTTACAGGTATGAGTGTAGCAGAATCGTGGTGTCCTGTGTTCCTTAGCCAGCCATAAAACGCCCAATAATTTTATAGTTTTGCCTGGCCTTCCCATGTTGTGTGGACTGACCTCCTAGCCTCACTCCTTGGCTGTGTCTGCACATCTTCCCGATGTCTAAGCCTGTAAAACACCGAGAAGTTAGAGCTATGGGAAGCTATTTTACCAAGGGGTGGGCAGGCTCTCCAAAGGCCCATCCCTGACCTGGCCAAGCAGATGACACTTGGTCTTGGACTTCATCAGCTAAGGGAATATTTAGGAGACTCTTAGGAAGCTTCAGCAGCACGGGAAGGTCCCAGCGATGTAAGTACATGATGAGAACAAGGGGTTTCTGGGTTATTTCAGTTATTATTAACTGTACACATACATAGTCAGACACTGTGCACTGTATACTAGACACATTCTAAGAGAGGTTTTATTATTTCTTACCACCAACAATAACTGTGAGATTACAGAAGTGTTAAGTCTTCGCTGCAGCAAGAATTTTACTGTGTGTGTATTATGTGTGTATTTAAAAGCAAGACATATACTTTAAATCCCTACAGTAAAAAATAAATAAATAAAAAGAATAAAGCAGCTCAATTGACTTTGATTAGATTTTTTTAATGCTCCTGATAGTCCTAGGTGCCAGTTTATTAAGCAAATATCCCACTAAAAAACGGTAGCTTTTACTTTCTCCAATCAGCGATGAGTTCAAGGCAGTAAAGCAGGCGGTGAGACGAGTCTCTATGGAGATGTCGGTGACAGGTGGGTGGAACCTCTTTTTATCTCGGAGAGTAATTACTATCTTTAGTCACATAATCATTATTTTTCTCAAGCACGCATGACTCCTTTTAGACATCTTTTTTGACAAACTGTACTTTAAATGTGAATCATCATTAGAAAATTATTATTCATATTGTACTTAACATTTTAACAAATTTGACTCAACATTCTCATTTTAAAAATAAATAAACTCAGAGAGTCTGAGCTGCTCCTGAGGGAGTTTCCCCCGACGCCTGCATTTCTTACTGTGCACGACATAAATCCGGCTTTCTTTCCTTCCCCTCATAGGTGTGGCTGTGTGATTCCTCACACCTGTATTGTGTTTATACTTTCTATAGACACAGGGCAAGGTACTGCCTTCTAAGCTAACGTTAGCTCTTCCCACGCTTTCCCTGTTGCCTGCTGGGGACTGAGCCTCACGCCTGTCCTCTGTGTCACTGTGTGTCTTTCTCAATCTATTTCAGAGTGGTCACGCACCTCTGCCTGGCTTCCCAAGATCATTTTAAACTAATTCTTCTTCTCTAGACTATCTCCTCTTCTACATATCTCCATCTACAGTGGGGCCAGAATTTGGCCAAGGATAGGAAAACAGAACAAAACAAAACAAAACAAAACTAACTTCCCCAAACTTTGTTTCACACCAACAATGTTTCCACTCCTTTTTTTTTTTACAAAAATAAACAAATAAATAAATAAATAAATAATCTAGTCTGATGAATGACTTTCTGCAAAGGCAAATGTTTAGTTAATTAACTTTCATTTTGGCTCCCACAAGCTATGCAGTAAGCTCCCTGGAATGGCACAGTAGACTTCCATAGCCAGTCTCACCTTCTAAGGTTTCAGTCGCTCACCTTCACCTGTAAGCTTGTAGTACATGGAAAATTCCAGAACCAAACATTTACACTTTCAAATAACAGATTCTCTGAGTTATGGGATGCTGTCTCTTAGGGTTCTGCCTTCCAGCCTAGAATGCAACCCACGTCTGTCAGTCTACTCATGGTGCTGACGTGACCTGACTCAACTCCCAGGCACCTAATGACTGTCTTAGATTTCAGATCAACTTCCTGACAAGGCATGATTTGCACAGAGGTTTCTCTGATTTCATTGCTTGATAGCCCCACATCAGAAGGTATGCCAGGGACTAAGGACAGACAAAGAGGATCCCTAGTGTCAAGTATCAACTCCCACGGCACAGGTAATGAGTACGTGTGTGTATATGAGAGACAGGAGAGTCTACGTTCACTGGATTCTCATCTCAGGACTGGGTTGCAGACATCCTATCTTGTTCTTAATTGTGCTTTTATCATAGTCTTTGTACATGGGAGAAACATAGTATGCATTTGCACACACATGCACTCTCTCTCACACACAAGCACACACACACACATACATGTACACACACATTATATATGGTTCGGTGCCACCTGTGGTCTTGAGAACCCACAGGGCCTCTCAGATTGACTCACCTTGGGACAGAGGCGACTACAGCTGCCATGGTCATGTCTACAGTTGGACCTGGACATGTTGCCTTTAATATAATTCGAGACTTTCTCCAGTTAAGATCCATTTACCAGTACAGATGAGAAAGCAATCCTTAATCCCCACAGGGACCATGTTTCATTCATGCTTTGGGGTAGAAATAGGCAGTTCTATATTCCAAACCTCTGCCACATTGGCTTTATTTATAGCCAGCTTTACTAAGCTCAAAGTACTTATTCTGGACACTTTGGTTCACAGTTTGAGAAACATAGAAATAAAAGAGCATCGTACCAGAATTCATATAGGCTCTCATCCCGTAAAAGCTATCAAACTGGTACAAAAACTGTGCTTTCATTAGTTGCTCAATTGTCAAGTATGTGTGTATATGTATGTGTGTAGGTATGTGTGCGTGCATGTGTGTATATGTATACATATGCATGTGTGTTTACATGTGTATAGATACATATATATGTATGTGTGCATGTATTTAACTATGTATCTTATATGTAAATATGTATCTATGTGTATTATGTATGTAAATATATATCTATGCATTTGTGTGTATATATATATCTATTCATGTGTGATGTGTGTATACATGTATGAATGTATCTGTGTATGTATTTGTGCAGTAAGGAAGACCAAGTCATGGAATTAAAAGGCAAGCATTCATTTTGACCAGAGAGTCAAAAATCTGGCCCACTGTTAAACAGGTTTGGCCTTAGTTCCCCTAAGCTCAGAGAGGATCCTAATAGCACGAAGCAGACCCTCAGGTTCCTGCCCACTCTGAGAGCTTAGACTCAAGACAGGCAAGCATGTGACGAAAGCCATATAATAGTTTAGACAAACAAAACAAAAACAGCACAGTGAGGGTGTCCTCAGATGACTCACGCCGAGGCGTCTCATTGTGAGTCAGTATTTTCCTGTGACATAGGTTAACCGTCCTTTTTTCTCTCTGTCTTAATCATCTTTCTCATCCTTCATCAGTGAGCAAGAGAAACATAAACCTTCCTCATCTCTCTTCCAACGTGGCCTCAAATGGAATGCCAGAGCGATAGGGGTGGTGGCAGGTCTGTGAAATGCCTCTTGTTGCCTGGTGACGAGGTAAGAAGAGAGCCAGCTCAGGCTGGCTGCTCACTCCTGTCTCACAGTGCTCTCTTTCACTTCCTTTCTTTATACATTTCTTTTTCGCCTTTATAAACATCCTGAGGAGTTAAATGACAACATGAAGGGCCAGATCCTATGCCCCTAAGGAGTAAATATCCATATGTGCATATACATGTGTACTCCAAGGTTACATATGTACATATACATATGTATATGGACCTCCAAAGTTATATCAGCCCCCTAACCTTTTACTGTGTTCTAATCAGTGATAGATCATGGAACCCCATGACATTACTGAGCTGGAAGATGCTAGAAGCCCCCTTCCCTTGTGCCAGACAGGGTCTTATGTAGCACAGATGACCCTTAAACTCTCTGAAGCTGAGGCTGACCTTGAACTCCTGGCTCCAGGATGTGCATGTACATATATATGCACATATGCATATACATATATGCACAAATGTATGTATATATGTTCTCAGAGAAGACTTAATCCACAAGGAATAGAACAGAATGAAATACAAATAGAATAAAATCAAAAGGCCTTGCTAAAAGTAGAACACACACCCCAGTGCAGTCAAGAGTTAGCTGTGGCTTTGAAACAGATTCTGTGGAGCATGGCTCAGTTTCTGCATTCCTTTAAAAAGGCTGTGCAGGAAGCCAGGCATGGTGGTGCGTGCCTGTAGGGCTGTGTTGTGGGCACGGTGAGAAGCCCAGAGTCTTTTGCCACTTCATCTCTCTCTGGTTGCCATCTTTCCTCTATAAAATGCAAGTACAGTCTCAGCACCTGGGAATTGGAGCCAGGAGGACCAGGAGTTCAAGGTCAGCCTCAGCTTCAGAGTTCAAGACTAGCCTGTGCTACGTAAGACCCTGCCTGACACAGGGAAGGGGGCTTCTAGAGTCTTACGGCTCAGTAATTTCATGGGTTTCCATGATTGTGTGGACAGTAGATCTATCACTGGCTGGAACACAGGAAAAGGTTAGCTGGCGGTTATAACCTTGGTGGTCCTTCCCTGTTGCCTTCCTCAGAAATACCCATGATCCAGTCAAAGATGTCCTCAGAAGAAGGGCTGGCTGTGGGTAGTGTGAAAATCCTGGACTTTGTGCCACAGCCATTTCAGGCCTCTCTGACTGCCACCTTTCCTCCATAAAATTCAGGTACATGGCCTCTTGCTTTTTCTTCTGTAGAACCCAGTGAGGGACCCTGGTGTACGGGGCAACTCGGGTCTTCTTCTCTAAGACCCAACACGTAAAGAGTTTAGGAACCAACACTCCAAGGTCACAGCATCAAGAAGACTTTTCTCAGAGAATCTTTGGCATTTGTTGCATGAGTAAAATAACAACAACAATAACACCCCCAAAATAAAAACAAATACTGACATTTCAGGGCAAACTACTACAACTGTGTTTCAAGGGTCCAGACTATATCTGCTCACTGGGGGCAGTGGCTGCTAGACCACAGATGGAGAAGATCACTGTAGTTTTTGTTAAAGAATGAAAGCTAGCACCCCTTCCAGAATCAGGTGTCATGGGCTTGAAGTCAGAACTCTACATTTTTGTTCGTCTTTGGTTTGGCCTTGTGGTCTCCTATTAAATGCTGTTCTGGGAAATTAAGCCCATAGAGTGTGTTTGGGATAGAAAATAGCTAACTATGCTTACTGTTGGTTAGTTGGTCAGTTTACCATCTAGCTTTTGCTCACAGTAAGTGCCCTGGGAACACAACAGTTTATAATCTTACAATGAAATCGAAGCGCTCTCCAATGCATAATAATCAGTTTTGGGGATTTTCCATTGCTTAGTGAAAGACCAGAATTTTAAAGTATTAAGTTACTTGAAAATATGCTTCCTCCACTTGCCCACGCCAACAGGAGATAACTTGAAAGAACGGACAAACAGTGTCACTAGAGGGCAGACTCTGAGGAAGAGATAAAAAGAGGTGCTGGAAACCAAAGCGCTAACAGTAAAGGAAGACGTCCTCGCCATTAGCAGACAGGTCCCATCTGAAAAGAGAATCTCGAAGTTTGAAGGGGGCACAGAAAAACAGTCCAGACTGAGAAGCAGCTTAAGCAAAACAAGTAGATGCAACACTGCCATTCAAGGCAGGTGGGCAGGGCGTATTTCAAAATCAACAGGTATTAGATGGACAGAAGCAGACCCCAGATCCCAGAGCCCAGAAAACACCAAGACTCAAACTAAACACAGCTGAGTACACCATTCACCCATCTGATAAACCAAAGATGAGGAGAAAACCTTTGAAGAAAAAACGGCTTGAGTTGGGAAAGAATGGTACGGGCCTCAGGGTCACGTGCCAGGATGCTGGCCCCTGCCTCCGCTGCCTGGAGGTTTCCTTACTTTGTATCAATGATGAATGGACCATAAAAGTAAGAATTCACTCTGTGGCGGTGACTCTCTTGTTCGCATGAGTGGAGATGAGCCGGGGTCCTGTTGTATGAGAAGCACTTTCTAACTGCCACAGCTTCCAAGTCCAATGAGTTACAGTCACTGATGGACTCCTCTGGGGACCTTGGGAACAGCCTTCCCAGCAAAGAGCATCCTGAGGTGTGTATTTAATCACAAGACATTACCTAATGGATGGAAAATTGGATACTGTTTTTGGCTCTGATGGAAATGGATCTGCCGACCCAAGGCAAGGTTAATGCATAAGGAGATGAAGGGCTGGCAGAGGCGCTGACCCACGGCTGGAAGTGCTTGGGAAGCCCGTAGGTAGCACGGGGCTCCACAGAAGGAAAATCTCCCAGAATTCCCAGGGAGGCATTTGAAAGCGGGAACAACGCTTTCTGTTTTGTTCTGTTAGTTCCTAGAGCAGACATCTATGGAGATGCAAAAGGATAATGAGCACGCTTCAGCAAGTAAGAATGGATTAAAACATGAAAAGGCATTGGCGTTGAGCATGGCAGTTGATAAGCCAATTCTACCCACTGCGTCAGTACTTCGGTTTCCTAACCAAGGCTTCTCTGTCTCTAGGAAAAGACTGTCCAGTGTTGGTTGCAATTATGGCTGAGTAATTATCCTCCCTGCTTGTCCCTTTTAAACTCTGAACCAAACACAGTTCATTATACATATTATAGATAGATAGATAGATAGATAGATAGATAGATAGATAGATAGATAGAGATAGATAGAGATACATAATTATATAATATGACTATATTATAATTATATTATAATATATAACTATAGATTTATATATTAGCATTAATGTCAATAATCAGAGATAATATTTATACATGCATTATTTTTTTTAACTGGACAATAAAACAGTTGCCAGAATGCTTTTGAGCAACGCCATGTTTGCCTTTCTCTGCTCACCTAGCAAGTCTCCTCTGCCTCATTCCCTTTAGTGAGGGATCCGTAGCCATCCTGTGTGGTACCCACAAAGAGCACTGAACATCAGGCCCACATCCAGAGACTCTCAGAATTCTGACTCACAGATCATTTTAGTCATCCTGGGCCTATAGAAAACATGTCCCAGAGACTGGGTACCTTATAAATGTTATTTCTTATCATTCTGGAGACTAGAAATCCAAGGTCAGTTTCCCAACACTGTGGGGTCTTGTTTCATGTATAACAGAAGGAAATGGGTTAAGAGCTTGATGAGCGCAGAGACAAATCAAGATCCACAAGGCCTTAACACAGCAGGACCTGTGCACATCTGAACTCACAGAGACTGTGGCAGCACCGGAGCCCACACAGGTCGGGGCCAGACAGGGTCCCGGCAGTGAGGGGAGAAGCAGACACAAGTCCCCATTCCCAACCCAGGTACTATCCTCCACTGATAACAGCTTGCAAATGAAAACTTGGTTTTCTCCAACAGAGTCTCACTGGGTATATAACCCTCTCTCTTAAGGCCAGGCTCCAAGTCCACCAGTAGATGGCCACTACAAAACTTCAATGGCAGTTTTGAAGATTCTTTGTCAGAGCATTTGCTTTAAACCTCATGGGCCCTTTGTGTGTGTGCTGTGGCATCCAGTGCTGTGTTTATGGGACTTCTGAACATGAGCACATGTGTGTCACTGTGTCTATGAGTTTCTTCAGCTTTTTCTTAGGCTTTTTCTTCTGTTTATTTATGTCCTCTTATTTGGTTTGTCCTGTTTTATTAACATTATTTTTAAGATGCCTGTTTGTATTCTAATGAGAGAAAGAAAGGGTATGGATTTGGGTGGGTGGGACAGAGGGGAGGATCTGGGAGGAGTTAGAGGAGGGAAGGCCTAATCAATAGATTGTTTGGGGGGAAAAAAACATTTTCAATAAAAAATAAATAAAATTACAAAAGCCAAATAAATAAAAGAGTAAAGCAGGCTCCATCCATTACCTGTTTGTGTGTATGTGTGCACGTATGTGTGTGTGTGTGTGTGTGTGTGTGTGTGTGTGTAGAATGCTGGACTATGAAGGAAGGTTTGGTAGAGTCCCCCTAAGTCTCCCTGGCTGGCCTCAGACTAGCCGTGCTCCTGGCTTAGTGTCCAGGTAGCTGGAATTATAGGTATACAGCAACACACGTCTTCCTCACTTCTAAAAATCTCCTCCCTTCACTCTCGTTTACCTAGCTTGAGTGCTACTCTCTCCACAGTCCATGCACGAGCCAACCACTCCTTGCACCCACATCTTCAATGCCCAGGATGTCCGGTCATTCTTAATTCCTGTTGCTCTTCCTGTACAATCTCTACCAACTCTTCAAGACCCAGATCCAACACTTTGCTTCTGCAAGGTCTCCTCAGCTCCTCTGGCTCCTGTGACATCTGCATTGATTGGAACACTTCATAATTCTTAGAATCCTTTTTCCCCATCAGAATCTCATATCCTTAAGAGCCGGACTGGGCATTCCTCCTGTAATTTCTGCCCCGTTATTCTTTACTGCCCTCAGAGAACATTTCTCAACACCTAGAGCACTACAGGAACTTAGTGTTTGCAAGGATGGCTTGAACCATTGAACAAGACTTGAGAACTATTAGCAAAGTCTTGAACCTCTCCCAGAGCTGGCTATCTGGGAAAATCCCAACCATTTCTTTTCATGATGGTTTCTTATGTTGTACCACCCTTCTTCTATCTCAGGGCCTCCTCCTCTTTCAAACCAGAGAGAGAAATTAAAGAAGCCAAGTCAACAGTTGGTTATATTCTCTTTTTATGAAGCTCCAGCTTTAATAACTGGCACATCTCCGCTTGACCTATCTCAACACATGCAGGAACGCTATAAAGAGAAACGATGAGGTCCCCCAAAGCCAAAGAGTCCCATTATCGCTAAGTTATCCCAGTAATCCTGGGGACAGGTCTTTCTTTCTTTCTTTCTTTCTTTCTTTCTTTCTTTCTTTCTTTCTTTCTTTCTTTCTTTCTTTCCTTCTTTCTTTCTTTCTTTCTTTCTTTCTTTCTTTCTTTCTTTCTTTCTTCCTTCCTTCCTTCCTTCCTTCCTTCCTTCCTTCCTTCCTTTCTTTCTTTCTTTCTTTCTTTCTATTGAATATTTTATTTATTTACATTTCAAATGCTATTCCCTTTCCTGGTTTCCCCTCCAGAAAGCCCCTATTCCATTCCCCCTCCCCCTTCCTCTAAGAGGATGCTACCCCACCCACCCACTCCCACCTCGCCGCCCTGGCATTCCCCTACACTGGGACATAGAGCCTTCACAGGACCAAGGGCCTCTCCTCCCATTGATGCTAGACAAGGCTATCCTCTGCTACATATTCGGCAGGAGTCATGGATTGCTCCAATGTGTACTCTTTGGTTGGTGGTTTAGTCCCTGGGAGCTCTGGAGGGTCTGGTTGGTTGATATTGTTCTTCCTATGGGGCTGCAAACCCCTTCAGTGGGGTGGGTGGGACTTGGGAGAAAGAAAGGAGGGAGAGGGGAAAGGGGCAGGATCAGGTATGAGAGGAGACAGGGATGATATACAGAGGGTCAGGAATTTGAACAGAGGTGTGTAGCAATGGAACTGGGGATAGCATGTCCCCAATGGGGACATGCCTTCTTACCTCTACCAGCCTTTGTAAGGGGAGATGAGACAGGCATAAAGTGCAGTCCGGGCCAGCTCTCCCTCAGGGAGACATGTTGCTTGCACACATGCATAAAACCAACTCACAATAATGGTTAACCATGCCTGTGCACATGGCAGCTTTGACTCTAGGGCACTGGCTTACATTGCTGAGGGGCGAATGTTTGAATGAGGGATTCAGATACTGTCTTACCTTGGGGCAAATCAGCTGAAGATGGAGAAGGTGATGATATTTCTCCCCTGGACAACTGAATTTCCTCTTCTGAAGGCTGGTGCACTTCCCCAGGGTGAGAGCCCAGGAAAGCTGCCAGACCTGTTCACAACCTTAACCCTGGGAAAACAGGTCCCTACATGCTGGCGTCTTTTTACTTCCACACTGGAGACATTCTGGCTTTCATATTTTTAAAATCTTATTCATTTACTTTTATTTATTTGTTTTTGAGACAAGATCTATGTAGCCCAGACTGGTTTTGAGCCTGTGCGAATCCTCCTAGATCCTGGGATAGCAGGTGTGTATCCACATGCTTAGCTGTCTTGTCTTGTCTTTTTTTTTTATTTATTTAAAATAGCTATTTCATTCAATATATTGTGATTATGGTTCCCTCCAACTACCCCTAGATCTTCCCCTCCTGCCAAATCCACAACCTTTCTTGCTCTCTCTTACTAGAAAACAGATATTTTAAAAAACAAATAGAAAAAGAATAAAACAAGACAAAAACAAGCAAACATGACAACAAAACAAACGAATGGATACTTAAGCTTTCATTTGTGGTTAACAGTCAGACAGGGTTAGGGATGTGGCCATGTGTCCAGGCACACCCTCATGGGGTTGGGGGACTCCTGTGTCTGATCCAGACCTGCACAGGCCCTGTGTGTTCTGCCACAGTCTTTGTGCGTTCATGTGCTCATGTGTGTATCAAGCCTGCCATGTTTCCTTCATGTGCGCATCAATCACACATTTTGAAGGCTTCCTTTTCTTGGTGTGATTTTTCAAGAACACATTTGTTAAGAAGGTAGACAGTATCCTAGTTGGGGGGTGGGGGGAAGGTGGGAGATGGCTCAGCAGTTAAGAGTACTGGCTACTCTTTCAGAGGACCCAGAACCTGCTTGGCAGCTCACAACTGTCTGTCAGTCCAGCTCCAGAGGATCTGATAACTTCACATGGTTACTGCTGCAGACACCAGATATGCAGTAAACATCATGTTATATACATATAAAATAAACATAGCTAAAGAGAAAAGGTGAAAATCCATAACTGTGAGAATTCTGCCTGAATTTCACACACACACACACACACACACACACACACACACACACACACACACACACACAAACAAACGCGTGCGCGCACGCGCCAGGGAGGCAGAGGGACAGCAAGGGAGAGGTGTCCGTGGTTGTGCCCTGGCCTGGCAATGCCCCATTGCCATGTCCTTTGTGACATTAGCTTGCACTTTTCACCTGGACTTTAATAAACCAGTGTGTGACCAGAGAGTAAAGCTGGGCATGCAAAGCAGTGAATGAATAAATAAACAGGCGGCTGTGGAACCCTCAAAGTCACCTGGTGGGAGCCACTGATGTCTCCTACACATATATTAGCAATATTCACATTTAATATGTATGTGGGGAGTACAGTACCTTCTACTTTGAACATGTTGGAAGCAAAAGAATTGGAAGGACACAAATAGGTATGGACTTGGAACACACACAAATACACACACAACACACACACAATCATACACACACATGCACACACAAACACACACATACATATATACACAAACACACACATACACACATATATACATACATATACACACATGTGCACACACAAACACACACACACACATATATATACACAAACACACACATACATACACATACACACATGCACATACAAACACACACATACATATTTATACACAAACACAAATATACATATGTGTGCATGTACACACACACAACATATGCAGAAACTGACATAAATACACACATATGTATGCACATACACCCCTATACATATACATACACACAAACACACATACAAACACACACATATACAGACACACAAACACACACCACACACGCACAAATATACACAGTCACACACATACCACATACTCTCACAAAAAACATATACCACACACACATACAAAAACATAAACCACACACACAGAGACACATATACACAGACACATATGCAGACATAGACACACACAGACACAGACACATATACACATGTGTATGCATATACACATACCACACACATGGACACACAAACACACACACACAAAACCACACACACTGAGCTGTTTACACTGGCAGAATGACAAAGATGAGCAGCCAAGCCTTTAGGCTCACTTAATCTAGGTCGATCCACACTGAAGACTGCCTCAAATTTCCACATCACATTTAGCAGGCAGTCATCTATCACCCAGCTTAATAGCAGTGGGTACATTTTATAATTAGTCATAAAAAAACAATCCACTTGCAAAACCCCCAAATTAACTTGGAGCTTCAACAGTGCACAGACTCCCAGCAGCCAGAAACGGCCTTTCCTCCCCAGTTCACAGTGTGCATTTTTGTTGCCTTGACAACTGTCTGTCTGGGGCTCCCTTGCTTAGAGAATGAGGACACCTTTCCTGATACAACCCCTGGGAAATGATAATGAACTACAGGAAACACAGTGCTGATAATTGTGAGCGTAGGTCCATAATTGTCAGATTCTGCCTGAATTATACCCACCAGGAGTGCTAAAGGGAAGCCAGGAGGGGGTGGGGCTGTGATTCCAATGGGATCAAATTGAAAATCAATTAAATAGTGACTAAGGCCAGCACAGGGAAGTAAGTGCCAAGGAACATAAGAGGTGTAGGGAATTTGTGAGCCTCGCCAGGCTTCTGATGGTCGCCCTGAGATACCGTCAGAACACCCCACTGTAATGCTTTATGGGGTGAAGTCTAGAGACGTCCAGGAGGAGATGGAGTCCTCTTGTTCTGAGTGGACACAAGCACCCCCAGCTCGCCTGCACTGTTTTAGATTCCTCCTGATTTTGTCTTTTTGGATGATGGTCTTTGTGAATTCTTGACTGGAACACCCTAACCGACATGCTCGATCCAGCAGCCCAGGCCTGTTTCTCGAGGAGAGTAATCTTGATTTCACTTTCCAATTCAAAGTACACACCTTATAAATTAGCTCTGAGCTGCTTCCAGCAATGTTTAAAACCACGGAGAGGCTTTGGGGTTCTTTGATGTCTCAGTTAAGAAATTATTTGTTTAGGAGAGACAGCTCAGACAGTAAACTCTTGCCCAAAACTATGAAAGCCTGAGCTTCCCTGCTTAAAAAGAGAAACCTGAACATGGTGATGTGTGCTTCCTGGTGCTGAAGAGGACGAGACAGAAGGATCCCTGGGCTCACAGGCCAAGTGGCTCAGCCTACGTGATGAGACAGGTCACTATAAAGTGTCAGTACTCTAGCACCATCCCCGCTCTCCTCAGCCGTATTTCCAAGTCCTATATGGCATCTTATCCTTTCCATAAAACTCAGGCAGGAGAGATAAGGACATGGGGTTAGAGTCATAGAGTCACAGAATAGTAAAGGTCTAGAAACTTCCACTGCTTAGGCTGCTAGAGCCCTGCCTGTCCTCCCTTCTTCCCTCAAAGCGTGCCTATTGACTAGAGTCTTCTGTCTCTAAAGCCAAGCCTCAGAGCCCGTCTTTTTCTTTGGTTGTCTAAAGTCGGACAGAATGCTTTCCATTCTTTAGCGCCAACAGAACACAGCCTCCGCTGCCTGTGCACAGAAGACATCATGTTAGTCTGATGGTAGATTCTACTTGTGAGTTTTGATCTTCTCAGCAAAAGGCACTGTCCTTACCTGTGCCTTCATCGAGCAGCAGCATCCCGCCCAGGAGATCTTCAACACCTCTCTAACACAGCAGCAGTTACAAACTCAGTAGCTTGAAGCATTACCAGTGATTATCTCACAGGCCCATTGGTCCGAGGCCCACACACAGCTCTGTCTCTGCTTTGAGTCTTAATAGCCCGAATCAAGGTATCAGCTGAGCTGTGTTCTTTTCTGGGGGTGTTTTGGGCAGTAGAACTGTTTCCAAACTCTTTCATCTTGGGCTTTAGCCAGGTTCCATGAGGTTGTAACCTGGGTCTCCATTTCCCTGCTGCCTGTTGGAAGAACCTCATTCCTGCATCTAAAGGCCACCCACATACCTGGACTCCCAGCCCAGGCAGATCACAGCCATCTCTAAGCTCTGCATCTGTCTGCCTCCCTCTTAGGCATTGAAAGGCAGGTGCAATTACATCAGACTCATCTGGCAACCATGGCAATTGCCATTCAGTAAGGTCAATCTCCTTAGTGTGATTTGTCTCCCCAGTTCTACCTGTAACACCCTTCGAAGCAGCAGCCAGATGACCTTTTGATCATCTGTCCCCTGATCTTGCGGACATTCATTACACTAGCACTCTCTTGGGGGTGGGGCAATGAGTTCTGTTGAGGCTAGCATTTCCCCAAGATGTCCAGGCAAGTCAGAGAGAGGGTACAGCTTTGTCTCCTTCACCCCAGAGTGCTTTGTCTCCAGCTGTCTTCTCTGCATGGTTTCCACAAAGGAAAAACTTGAGACTTCCATCAGGGGCTGTCAAGGTAATACCATGGATCAACATATTCACTGCCAAGCCTGAAGACCAGAGTTCAATGCCCAGAACTCATGGATGAAGGAGAAAACCAACTCACTCAAGTTGTTCTCTGACCTCCACACATGTGCTGTGGTACACACACACATACACACACACACACACACACACACACACAGAGAGAGAGAGAGAGAGAGAGAGAGAGAGAGAGAGAGAGAGAGAGAGAGAGAGAGTGTGAACTGCAGAGAGTCAGCTCATAGTATTTCAGAGGGAAGCAAGGGCTTTACCAACATCAGGGCTAACGCCATCCCTGTGATATTTTGGCAAAGAATGTGGCCGCCTTTCTTCCCTTGTCCTAAGAGCTTGCCTGAGGCTAAAGAGTAATGGAATAGGAATGAAGGGATATCTCAGTGGTTAGGAGCAGTAGTTGCTCTTTCAGAGGGCATCGGTTTGATTCTCAGCACCCATATGGCAGCTCACAACCATCTGAAACTGTAGTTCCAGGGGATCTGATGCCATTTCCTGACCTCTGTGTGTACCAAGCACTCACATGGTGCACAGATGTACATAGAAGCAAAACATCCACAAACAAAAGATTAATAATGATGATAATAATAATAATGTAATTTATTTGATGGAGGACATTTCAAAGATGTACAATGTTGTTCTATGATATGATTATCATCAATAAATTGCATTCAGTCTACAGCGAAGAGAGCAAGAGAGCCAGAATCTATCTAAAGCTGGAAGCCAACTTACTGTTGCTTGTCCACATGGCGGTAGCTTAAGAGATCTGAAGGATGCAAGAGGGAGAGGGTCATAGACTCTTCCTCTGCAGTTTCAGAGAGCTGCTGAGGCTGGATTATGTTTCAAGGGAGGCCCTGCATGGAGAACCTGAGAGAGCAAGAGGCACAAGAGGACATTACAGCGCTGTGAAAGTGATGCCTGGGTTGCTATGGAGACCCCAGTATGCTGTAGAGGCCAGAGCCATGGATTATCTCCCAAGGAGTGATACATACAGGACATAAAAACAGATCAAGAGAGATCTGAGTTGAAGGCAGCAGCTCCGGAAGGGTAGAGACACCTTTGACCCTGTCTGACATGGAGCTGATGGATTTGATATTTTCCACACCTGCTTCTGGTCTTACTTTGGTCCAGTACTTTCTCACTATGTGCCACATTCTTCCTGTTAGGGATGGTAATGTATATTCTGTGCCATCATATTGGAAGCATGTGATTTGCTGTCTGTCTCTCTGTCTCTGTATTTGTCTCTCTCTCTGTCTCACTCCCTGTCTCCCTGTGTATGTCTGTCTCTCTGTCTGTCTGTTTCTCTGTCTTTGTATTTGTCTCTCTGTTTTTCTCTCACTCTCTCACTCTCTATGTCTGTGTATGTGTGTGTGTGTGTGTGTCTGTCTGTCTGTCTGTTTCTCTGTCTGTCTCTCTGTCTTTGAATTTGTCTCTCTCTTTTTCTCTCACTCTCTCACTCTCTATGTCTCTCTGTGTATGTATGTGTGTGTGTGTGTGTGTCTGTCTGCCTGTCTGCCTGTCTGCCTCTCCTCTCTCTTCATTCCCCTGTCTTTGCTTTGTTCTTGACTTTGAGGATGTGAGCTCTCTGCTTCCTACTATGAGCTCCATGCCTGCCACGCACTGCTATGCCTCCTTCCCATGGTGGACTCTTTTCCCTCTGAAAGTCAAAGCCAAAGCAACAGTTCCTTCAGTGAGGTGGTTTAGGCGTGGTGTTTCATCACAGCAACAGAATAGTAACCATCAAGGAATGGAAGAAAGAAGGTGGCAGATTCATGTGGAGTTTTTCCGGGGTGTAGGATGCAAGGTCAAAATGAAAGTGACAAATGCAGATGTGAAGTAAAAAAAAAAATAGCACCCTAAATCATATTAGCACCCCAGATCATATATTAGCGCCCCAGATCATATATTTGGTTACCAATTGGAAAAGTTTTAAGATTTAAAGTTTAAAAAGTTAAAAGATTTAGAGGATGATGACCACAAAATCTTGATGAAAATGTATCAAAGATTTAACTAAATGGAGAAGTGTACAAATTTGAGAATGAAAACACTCAGTATTTCTCATGTATCAATGCCCCGTCGTTTGATCTATAGATTGAGCATAATATCAGTTAAAATCCAAGGTATTTTTTAAAAAGTTAATAAAAACTTAAACATGTGTCATTCTGCACTCCTGTCTGTCTTTCTGTGTGTATGTCTGTCGGTTTATGTATCTGTTTCTCTATGTACCTGTCTGTCTCTGTGTCTCTGTGTCTGCCTCTGTGTCTGTCTGTCTGTCTGTCTGTCTGTCTGTCTCTCTCTCTCTCTCTCTCTCTCTGTTTGTGTGTGTGGGTGTGTGTAGCAAAGTAACAGAATAGACAGAAAAACTTTGGAAAAGGCCAGAGTTGGAGGACTTGAACAGTGCTATAAATATACAATGAGAAAGGTAACTTTGAGAAGAGGCCAGGCATACAGATCAATGAAACAAAATTGAGAGCCCAGAAATAGATCCACACAAGAACAGAGCCCTGACTTCTGCCAAAGATGTGAAAACAGTCAGGGGCAAAGGGCTGTTCCCTTTAACAACCAGCACTGCGTTGCACACAGCTTTAGAGGGAAAATATTGAACCAGACCTTACAGTGAATCAGAGTGAAAAGCAGGCTCACTTACATTATAAAACACATAGGAAAAAAAGATTTTAAAAGACCTTTGGTTGGGGAGTTTTTAAATATAATACCAAAAGCATGATCCAGGAAAGAAGAGTCGGACTTTCTCAAAACAAAAAGCATATGCTTTGAAGGAGACACACTTAAGAAACTAAAACTGTGTTCCAAAAATTTGGAGAAAATAAACAGAAAACTGAGTTTCTGGCAAAGGATCTGCATCCAGAGTGCACAGAACCTGACAGAGAACTGTCAAAAGTCACAAATACAAGAACCTCAAAAATCTACAGTAACAACTCAGGAAGCCGAAGCCGGAGGATGACAGGTTCCAGGCTAGTCCTGGATAGACGGTAAGACCCCATCTTAAAAATGGACAAAACGGAAAAGAAGAGAGACCAAATGGATAACCTAATGTGGTTCTGATGATGATCTCAGCAAACATATCATCAGACACCGCAAGCAAGCATATAAAAATGACTGATGTAATTCGTCACCAGAGACCATGTGAACAGTGCTGCAGTGCAAGGGATGGGAGAGTAGGAATGAAGGAAGAAAAGAGGAAGGTCCTAGATCCAGAAGGAGCTCAGCCAGAGCACAGGGCACAGGGTCAGAACACAAGCATGAAATCCACGTAGAATGGAATGAGGCCACTCATGTCTAGGATAGGATTTCCCACCTCACAGACATCCCAAGAGGTGACCCAGACCTCGTCAAGTTGAGCATCAATATTGACCTTCACAGAGAGAGAGAGCAATGGGCTCTCCATTCACCACTAGTTGGCTGATTATCTCAAAGTAGACAGCAGCTCTAGGGATCAACACAGCATCTTCTTGATGGTGATGAGAGTTTAATGTAAGCCCACTATATGGCCCAGCAGCCCCCCTAATTATTTACTCAAGGAATGAGAAGCCTGAATTCCCATAAAGGCAACCCCATGAATTACAATGGAGCCTTTGTAATTGCCCAAAGCGGGAAATAGCTCACGTGACTTTCATACAACATTGGTAAACTTGGGTGTACCAGTACAATGTGGACTGCTCAAGAATAAATAGAACATTCTATTGATCAACGTAGCTTAGATGAATCATCAATGAATCCTGCTATTAAAAAAATGCAGCACCAAAGACTACATAGTGTATGTACAATTCTCTTTTTGTGGCCTTCTCAAACAGGCCAAACTGTAAACTAGAAAACAGACTGATAGTTGTCAGAAGTTGGGTAACAGGGAAGGGCTCCCTCAGCAGACAACATGGCGAGGTGGGATCAGAATTTTCTCTATGGAGGTATGGCCCTTGAGTCAAAGGCCATTTGTCAAAATCTGTAAATCCATGCCATAAAGAGTAAATTTTTCTGATTGCAAATAAAAATTTGAAAATTATTCAGTCATTGATTTATACCAGTGTATTGGTTAATCATCATTGTCAACCTGACTAGCCCAGGGACACATCTCTGTCTAGTAGGGCATTCCCAGAGAGGTTTGACTGAGAATGGAATATCCTAAATGTGAGTGGCACCCTCCATGGGCTGGAGCTTTGGACTGAATATAAATGTTAGAGGGTGACTCAGAAGGAAAGAATATCCTGTGAGAAGTGAACCTACCTATACTCTGAATGACACAGACTCCCATGGATAAGAGCAGGGAAAAGCAGCTGCCCAGCCCATCCTTGCAAAACCTCCTCGAATTTAGAGGCAAAGGATGAAAAGCATTTATAGATCATATTGTCATTTCTCTGGTAAATTTGTTATGTTCCTAGAGTGTGGTTAGCTTTGCAAAGCACTTGATGTGTGTATGGTCACTGGACAAATGAGGAATGCATTAGGTATAATGAGAGTCAAGGGCCTCTCAGTCAGAGAGAGAAATTACAGATCAGGGGTTAAGGAGGCTCTGGGATGGTCTCCAGCCCGTGTTGTTTACTGAGTCTGTGGAGTCTTCTGGATGCAGGGCTTAGCTGGCAGGTATAGAGCTGTGGGTGGTGCTGCAGAGTTACAGCCAGCCCCAGGTCCAGTGGACCTCTCTGCTACCTAGATGACTGAGGTGTAGCCAGCCATTGCCATCAGCTCCTGCTGCCTCAGACAGACACCCAGAAATGATGGGCTGGCTGTGGCCCTATAAGCCACGAACCCAAAGAAGTCTCGCCTTGTTTGAGTAGCTTCTGACACAAAGTGAGAAAAGTAATGAAGGCATCCTAAAAACTATTCAAGGCCTCTTTCCCACCCCTCTTCTCTCTGTGTGAGTGAGTGTTTGTGTGGGTACGTCTGTGTGTGTGCTTGGGTCTTAGTTGACAAAGGCAACTCATAAAGGAGCTGGCTTACAGGTTCAGAGGTTCAGTCCATTATCATCAAGGTGGGAGCAGGGCAGCATCCAGACAGGCATGGTGCAGGCAGAGCTGAGAGTTTTACATCTTCATCTGAAGGAAGTCAGAAGCAGACTGTTTGCAGGCAGTTAGGAGAAGGGCCTCAAAGCCCAAACCCATGTGACACTCTTTCTCCATCAAGGCTACACCTCCTAATAGTGCCACTCTCTGGGCCAAGAATGTTCATACTACTACAGTGTGTAAGTGTAACTATGTGTGTGTGCACATGTGCACCTGTGCACGTGTGCACGTACATGCAAGCTTGTATGCTAAGAGCAGGAATAAAGTACTACAGGATTAGGGTCCTCCAAAGGAACAGAACCAACAGAAGGAATATTTATGAGAAGGGTGTTTATTAGATTGGTGGGTAGTTCAGTGATAGTTGTCTATGCACTGAAAAGGCTGAGAACCCAGTAATTATTCCGTCTAAGAAGCTGACAGACTCAACAGTCCCAGTCTGCCACTGCAGACCTGGAGCACTCCTAGAAGCCACTGGTCTTCAGTCCATGGCAGAGGGACAAAGAAGCCCTAATGCCAATGAAAAACAGCAGCAGCAGTCGAAGCAAACAAGCCAGATGCACTCACCAGCAAGGATGAAAGCAGGCAGGCAAAGAACAACATCTTTTTCCTGGAGCATCCCTACATCCAGGCTGATAACAGAAGGTACTGCATACTCTGTGGGAGAACCTTGCCCCACCCCTGCCCCCAGTTCCTCTTTCCAGGCAATAATAGCCTTACAGGGCTGCCCAGAGGCATGCCTCCTAGTTGATTCCAGATCAAATCAAACTGTCAACCAAGATGAATCATCATGGGGACTTTACTGGCAATGCACATGTGTCACAGGGGCGGGAAACAAGCATAAATGAGCATAGCATTCACTGATCTGCAGAATCCAGGTGCTGAAAGGACAGCGGTGGTGAATATACATCAAGGTTGGGCAGCAGCATCCAGACTCCAGGATCTGCCAACTGGTCAAGAGCCTGAATTGTGGGGAATGGACTTGAAAAGGTGCTTAACTTCTGCCCAAGGCTTGCTTCTGGCTCGGCATTTCAGAACCTGGCCAGCATCGCCTCTTTGGCTGATGTCCTCCCTCATTATCTCTGACAGGCGTTGTCAGCATCTCTTGGCTATGGCTAGAGAGAGCTCAGGCAGAGCAGAGTCTCTTGAGTACAGACAGATGAGCACAAATGAAAAGTTATGAATACTGAAACCTCCCAACTGCAGAGTATATGCAGATAGAACGAAGCCGGAGCTTGGACTCATCGATATCCAGTTCAACATTAGTTGGGCACCAAGGCTGCCCCAGAGGCAGAGGGTTAACTCCACCATGTTTTCTGAGCTAAGCTGGGAGCCAGTAAAGAAGAGTATCCACACCCATTTTTTAATAAAATCTCTAGGTACTTGCAAATGTGCTAACCTATGAAGCTCAGCCCATTTTTCCTCTTTTGCATGTATTGAGAGCTCCCCCTTGTTAGAGATCATGGAAAGATTCTCTGAAACATCCCCTACGCCGATGGAACCGGTACCTACAGCCCAGCAGTAGGTAGAAACTTAGAGAGTGGGTTCTGGGGTAAAGAGTGAAAACTGAGACTTAGAGAGACCCCACTCCACTGGTGTGGCATCTCAGCGTTCAGAGATAGCAGCAAGGTGTAGCCTATTCCTCCTGACGTGAACCTAGTCTGTTACTGCAGTTTTGGCTCATTGCGATGACGTATATTGTTCTTGATGTGAAAAGACAATTGGAAACATGGAAATAAAATTGTTCATTCCTCAGAGTTTTCCATTCCCCTCTGGAATGTATCCAGCTAGCACAGGCCAGAAGGTAAAAAGAATTATATCATCTAGGCTGAAAGCAAGACAGCATGGTTCTTAGTTTAATGGTCGCTTTAGGTCCAAGACTTCCTAAAATGTTTCTAAGTTCATTTCTGCAAATAAATACAAGCCTATATACTTTCATGCATATATCATTTTAAAAGATCGAACTTACACTCTTTGAGCACATCACTCTTTGAGCAGAGTCCTGCTGGGGATGTCTGCTTGCTGGGAGTGGTGGAGGAGCTGCCAGCAAGGGCCAGAGTGAAAACCAGACATGTTCACTGAGCCTTCAGATTGACTTTGCGCCATTGAGCAGTGGTCTGCATTCACTGATAACAAGCCCTCGGATGCTCTCATGACTTCTTTCTATGTGTGCTCCGCTGCATTGAACCAGAGCTCCTTGCCCAGCCATGTGCAGTAGGTCATTTCTCCACACCTGGGCAGCTGATCAGGTTCACGTCTAGTGGCATCCTCTATCACGGTTCAACCTCGTCCATTGAGGCAAGGTCTCTCAATCAAACCCAGAACTTGCAGATATGGATTGTCTTGCTCTGGGAAGCCCTTATCTCTCCCTACTGAGGATGGGATACAGGCAGGCTACCACTATCTGTGTTCTCCTGGTGACCCAGTCCCCGTGCTTGCAAGACACTTAACTACCAAGCCATTACCCTGGCCCCTACAAGGCTACTGAAACTGCAAATATGTGCACAGGTTATAGCTGGATACTGTGCTGCTTTTACACCAAGCATTGAGCACCTGCTACCTTGGGCACTCGCAGGGTACCAATGCCCAGAGGATGCTGATGAGAATCTGAGTACTCAGTCACTGACCCTCTTCATTAGGTCATGAAGGCAGAAGAGATAAGCACCTGATATTTATAGCAGTTTCTGGGCATGCTCGTGTGTAAAATGAAAGCAAGCCGAGACCACCATCCCAATGATCTCTGTGAGCAAGAATCATTTTTCTGGGATGTTTGCAATTCTTAAACCATTATGCAAATGTGGCCGTTTTAACTCTGTGCTTTGTGAGTCCACAATTGCCATTCATTCCTGCAGCTGCAAGGCAGTAGGCATGTGAGTGTTCAGGAGGCACAGAGCTTCTGACAATGGGCTCTGGAATCTGGCTTGGGGGGTGGGGGAATCAGCTCAGCCACTTACTAGCTGGGAACAAAGCATGACCACCTGGGCCCCCTTTTGCAAATTTAACCAGGTACCCCACACCCCGAGCTCCCAGATGGTTGCAGAATCATTAACACAGAACAGAGCGTGGATTAGAAGAAACAGATCACTATTAAGAATCATTGGGTTGGGGGGGCATTGAGCATCATTTGGCAAGAGTCTACAGGGGGACCAGAAAACACAAAGCCTAAGAAGAGTAGATTGTTCTCCTGGGCTTACTAACAGTTATTCCCCTTCCTGAGAAAGCTTCTGCATAAAAAACAACTCTGAGCCTCAGCCTCTGCAGAAGTCACTGCTGGTTCATATACCATTGAGGGTGTTAACTGATGTTTAGTGTTAGCCTTCCAGGTTTCTTTTAGGGTCAAACATTCACAAAGGCACAAAGGCTTCTCTACAGCTGTTACCAGCACCTATAGAGCTGGGTAAGAGACACAGAGAGACAAGCTTTGAACCTGATGTGCAAACAAGGCACGGGAGACAGGCCAGCTTGCTGCCCAGCCTTCAGAAGCTGACCTTGAAGACCCTGTGGCGAGCCCCTAAAATGCTCTTGCAGATCTCTCCTCCCACAATCCATCCTTACCAAGATGTTAGCCAAGAGGAAGACACCCCTCCCTGTGGCACCGCTGTCAGCTCAGCACCTTCTAGAAGGCCAGCGTCAGGTGTCCCCACCCCCACCTCCACTGTGACAGTGTTTCACCCCAGCCCTCCAGAAGACAGCGTCTTCCTGCAGCTCAACTCAGAAGGAGACGGTGACCCTCCATTCTCTGCGGAAGAGTCTCAATGATCCAGAGCCACTGGATAAAACTCCTAGAAGGAACGTGGCTTTTCCCATTCATTTGCTAGAAACACCCAAGGCTGTGTTTTTCGTAGGAAAAGATGTTTGGACTAACTTAGAGTTCTAGACATGCAGGGTCAGGAGTCTACGTTTGACGGTGGTTTCCTGTTAGCACAGCTCCACACTGAGAATCTCAGAGCAAGAATCGGAGAGTATACCCATGTATCTTCTGTGCCCTTTCTGTGTGTCTCTCTGTCTCTCTCTGTCTCATTCTCTGTCTGTCTCTGTTTCTCTGTCTCTCTATCTCTGTGCCTCTCTCTCTGTCTTTCTCACCCCTCTCTGTGTCTCTCCTCTCCCTCCCCCTCCCCCTCCCCTCCCTCTCCCCCTTTCCCTCCCCCGCCCCCTCCCCTCCCCCTTCCCCTCCCTCTCCCCCTTTCCCTCCCCCGCCCCCTCCCCTCCCCCCTTCCCCTCCCTCTCTCCCTCTCCCTCCCCCGTCCCCTCCCCCTCTCCCTCTCTCACCCCTCTCTCTCCCTCTCTGGGATAGTTAATTCATGTCAGAATCCATATGTGACCCGCTTCTCCGGGATCCACTAACCAGCAGTTCTTCCTCCTGCTCTTCCTTGGCTTCCATGCTTGCCCTCATACAAACATGGACTTGCCAGGGACTATGACCGACATCGGAGGACTGTGTTCTGGTGCACACTGCCACACACTGTGCTTGCTTGCTGCTCATCACCTCTGGCATGGCCATCTAGACCTGCTTTGCAGTACTTCCCCCCTTTACCTTTCTGAAGAGAAGATGTGACCTCTGACTCTGTGACCCCTGACACTGTGACCTCTGACTCTGTGACCCCTGACACTGTGACCCCTGACACTGTGACCTCCAGATTGCATCCCTGTCTCATCCGGGTTCCTTCTCTGTCCCCCTCACCATTTCCTCCTCTGTCTCTACCCAACCTTTGAATCTTTCAGAGTCCTGGCCTGAGCTTGCTCTCCTGCATAGAGGTGCCCCTCTCTCCCTGACCAGTTGAAACCATGTTTGTAAATGTCACCTGCCTTATTTGCAGAAGTTTTCACTAGCCCAGCCTTTCTCTGAGCTTGAGACTTACATAGCAAGTTGGCTTCATTGTTTTAACTTCCTTGTGAGAATCCTAACGGCACATCAGATCTAATACCTCCAACATTTCTGCTTAGTTTCCACCCTCCATGGCCTGTTTGTTTGACTTTTCTCACCTCACTGTCTGGTATGCCTGCTCACTGCTGGTCAGTCTGGTAAACCGCCCCATGCCCCCTCCAACACAATCAGCCTCTAAGCCCCATGATGCTGGGTCTGTATTGGTTAACATCTTGTTGTAACAATTTGCCCCAAAATTTCAATTTAAAGAAAACAAACTCATTTCAAATCAAACATGGTGTCATTGAGCTAAAACCAAGACTTGGGTAGGGCCAGGCACCACCCTGCAGGCTCTGTGCCAGAGTGGGTCCTTTTGCTGTCAGGTCACTGACAAGAGTTGTAGCCCTGACAACTGCAATGCTGAGATCTCCTGTCCTTGCTCACTGTCCTCTTGGCACTGTTCCATCCTGGAGAGGGAGCTTTCTACCTTCACCCACAGCCATGTCCATCTTCAGACCCAGCTAAAATAGCTGGGGTGGTTTCTCTCACAGCGTAATCTCTTCTCTGATGGTAAGCCTTTCATTCATTCTGCATTTGAGGGATCACAAGATTGGATTGGCTCAGTTAAAATATCTAGGATGGAGGATGGAGAGATGGCTCAGCCATTAAGGATGGAGGCTACACTTGCAGAGGGCCAGGCTCAGTTCCCAGCATCCAGCTTGCAATTGTCTTTTAATTGAGGTCCATGGAACATAGTGCCCTCTTCTGGCCTTTTCTGGTACCAGGAATAAATGCAGCTCTCTTACATAAATGCAGGCAAAGCACCCATACAGGTCAATAAATGAATATATCTGATCCCTTGATCTCTTTCTACAGCCCTTATGTTGCTTTGGGCATCACATTCTAGGTTTTCAGTTTGTGCACGCACACTCCCAGAGAATCATGGCCTTTTCTGTCATCTATATATCACGCATCACAAATCCCTCTGTCTCCCTCTCTTCTCCCACCACCATAACATCCTTCCATTAATTCACCCGATGAATGCCTCCTTGGCTGGCATGTCTCTACCTGACTATTCCCAAAGAATCTTCTTTCTAGTGAGCAAGGCCTTGTTGTGTAGCCTTCTCCCACCTACAGGTGAATCCCTCTGGGGTCCCCCCTATGTTGCTGGGTCTAGAATTCAGATGCATCTGAGGCAATGATGAGTGGGCCCGTGCCTTTTTCTAACTCATTTCCTGGCCCCCACTCTCTCCTTCCATTGTCCTCTCTGCTCTTGGAAGAGGCTCTGCCTTTCTCCAGAACCTGCAGTGTTTGTCTGCATTTTGTCCCATAGACACCAGAATAACCATCCTCTTCAGACCGACTTTCCCTGACTGTATCATCCAAACCCAACCTCACTGTATCTTTATCCTGCTCCCCACTGTATCACTCTTTCCTCTTAAACAGGAAAGCTGGCCGTCTGCGTTCATTTTATCCTTCACATTTGGCTCATGTGTGGTCCGCCTCCTCAAGCTGGACAAGATGTAAAAGAAAGATCAAGATCAACAATGTTGTGGACCGTGAACCAGTCTTTCCCGTGGGTAGCCTTGTCTTTGACACACAACAGACACACAATGGTTATTTCTTGAGAGACTACATTAATCCATGTGTTAAAACCAAGTGTGGGAGTCACAGCTGCATATGTGGTCTCAGAGGAGTGTACACCCTGGGTGGCTTGTATTCCCATCATCTTATAAGATGTAATCAAGAGAAATAGGCAGAATATGTCTCCTAGTAACGAGGTATCTTCAGAATCTACAACGTGGAAAGGAAACTCAAAAATGGAAGAGCACCTTCTTCTACCTTTAAACCTAGGAGCCCCTAAGCTTGGTGAAGTAGAGAATAAGTCACATGACTCTAACTGGGCTTACAACCAACTCCTGAGGACTTTCACAAAAGGGATAAATGGGTCCCATTTGCCACATGCTCCAAATAAATAAATGGCTGTTGCCACAAGCTCTCACTTCTCCAGACTTAAGACGGGAGGCCAGACCTGTGTGTCCACATGCAATGCTTCTTATTATCGACATTTATGGCTTTCTATTGTCCTTACAGAGACAAACTGTTGATTGCTTTAGGCAAAAATAACGGCTTGTTTTGCTCCTGCCGTTCAGGCTGGTGGTGTGGCATCCATCACCAGCCACACCTTCACAAGACAGTTTTACAACCGCGTTGGTTTTCACCCACCCTCTGCTCCCGTCTCACTCTTGAAGAATGTCTTCAGAGGCTCTATTTATTCTCCACCCAGGGTAATGACTTTCTGCTTTTCCTCCCAGGGGACATTTTGTTGCCTGGGGGAAATTCTGGAACTCACAGTCTAGGGAGCTGGCTGTGTACTATCTGCTGGTGAGCTGCTGCTAAACGTGCTTCAATACACAGGGAAGGCGTTCTCCAAACAGGATCAGTGGTCAGTGGTGTCAAGAAAGGCTGTGCACAGCTGGAGAAGGAGCTTTTCAGTGATGTGACCGTATCCTGCCTGCACAGCACAGCTGCAAGAGGATCAGGGCCCTGCCTCTTCTCACGTTATCTAAAAATGGATAGCTATAGTCCAAACAATTCACACCAGCTTCCCCATCCCTCCTCAGTCCAAAGACACAATTCACACCAGCATCCTCATCCCTTCTCAGCCCCAAAGCCACAATTCACACCAGCTTCCCCATCCCTTCTCAGCCCCAAAGCCACAATTCACACCAGCTTCCCCATCCCTTCTCAGCCCCAAAGCCACAATTCACACCAGCTTCCCTATCTCTTCTCATTCCAAAGCAGTTCGTGCAGTAGCTGACCCCTGCCTTGACACTTCCTGTGCTGTGAGATGCTTCCAACAGTCCTAGCCTTCTGGAAGCTTCTTGCTGTGGGCCTGCCTGCATGCCTATATCCCCTTGAATGCTCCCTCTGTCTTCCTTGAGAGCTGCCTCTCATTTGCCCACGTTCAAACCCAAGCATCTGCTGACTTCACACTACAGTCTGTGCCAAGCTCATGCACTATGTATCCTTACCTGGCCTGTATGCTGGTCGCTCCCATCCCATAATCCAACCATCCTTGGATGCCATTGCCTACAAGAAGCTCAGAGTCCATGTGCTGCATTGGACTAATTACCCCATCTCTTGCCAGACTCTTGCATTTTCTCCACTGAATTAACTACTTCACTGCCTCCCCAATATCATACCTTAGGGGCACTCTATCTCTGATGAAGTTGCTTTCCAGGTGTTGATGAACCGAGTAATGAGTCATATAAAATCTCCTCATTGCCATCCTCTCCTCTCTGTCCCTCACTGCCCTCTGTCCCTGGCTGCCCTGCCTCTGGTGATGCTCCCACCATGCTGCCATTCATTCTAGAACCATCTCCTAGTGGGATCTTTGCAATTGTAATTCCTTTCCACATTAGCACTCACTTCACCCATCAAAGTGACCTTTATAAACAAAAGACCACTGCTTTAGCCCATTGATCATATTTTAATGATCCTTGGGAACCTGGTGAAGGGATCCTAGTCTATAGGACAACAGGACCTGTGAGGGTCTGGTCCATGACTGGAAAGTCATGGCTTTGTGCAGCCCTTCCCACACTCTCAAATTTTTAATTACCCTGACATTTATCAACACTACTTATCTCCCGTAGCATCTCCCATTGGTGTTTCTACCTGAGACTAGTATTATGCGAGCATGCACACAGAGCATATATTCTCACAGAAGATGTGAGAGAGACAGAGGAAACAAAGGAGTGTGTGGGAGAGACACTGAGTGGGAGGGGGAAAGAGAGGGAAGGAGAGAAGAAGAGGGAAATGGAGAAGGAGAGAGAGAGGAAAAGAAAGGAGAGAGAGGGGAGAGAGGAGGGAGAGGACAGAGAGTGAGAAAGGAGAGGGAGAGGGAGGGAGAGAGAGAGAGAGAAAGAGAGAGCCTCTAAATGTCTCCCTGTATTCAACAGTATGGAGAATCTATTGAAAAAGGACAGGAAGTTGAGGGAGAGGGAGGAGGGAGGGAAGGTTCTGGAAGGTTAAGAGGAGCAGTGGGGTGAGTGTAATAAGAATAAGCTGTCTGTAATTCTCAACAAATTAATAAAAGTATTGTGTTCCTAAAGTAGAAAGTTACAATTTTATATCACCCAACTACTGCCAGTACTGATGTCTCAGGACTTTTGGATATTGTCACTAATATGATCTCAGAAGAATGGTACTTCTCCTAAGATTATTTTCATGTGTGACTTCATGGATGCTGAAGTGGAACGTTTAATGTGTCTTTTTTTATCAGAAAATGTCTGGGAGGTTGTCTTCATCGTGTTCCAGAGGATGCTGTATTTGGATGCTGGCCACAGCGTGGAGATTTGATTTATTGCTCTAATTATATACCTCTGTGTCTGTGTCAGACTCTTTCTGAAGGCAAGGGGCCATGTTACACCTCGTGTGTCCAGCAAAAGGCACAGAGCCAGCAAAGGAGGTGGCTCAATGGTTACTGGTTGAATTTAGAAACTGAATAAACATGCGTTGTCTTCCAAACACATGTACAGCCCATGGCTTGGTCTATCTCTACAATGGGAGGATTTAAATACTCTGTCACTGAATTCAATTTACCATGATCCATTTTTCTAGTCCCATGAAGGCTTAATGTCTCTAGGGCCTGTGGAAATTTAAAAAAAAAAAAAAGCAATACTTTAATAGATCTTCATGATGGAAGTAAAAGATTGTGATAAATTAGCTATGTAAATCAATTTTCATCTTAAATTACCTTATTTCTTTCAATTACAGAACGTAGGCCAATACTGCAGATCCTTTAGAATTTCCTGACCATAAATGATTGGTAGTTTCCTAGTCATGTATGCAAATCACTGTTAGTTTTACAATCTATAGAAAAGTATCCCTCGACAGCTAACTCTCAAGCTCCCATAATCCTCCACCTCCCTCTCAGTTCTCAGGACTTCCACACTGTCGTGAGGAACCCAACACATGAAAGTAAGACTCTGGTTCTTTATGCTATGCCTTTAGCAATAAAAGTTTTGTTAATAACATCTTTGGGTAAACGCATCAAAATATAACCAATGACTCAAATGCAACAAAACGTCCTGCCCTCAGCTTACTCGTTTATTAAGTAATGGTAGCCGTAGGACATAAACATGGTAACCTGTGGGTAGGCGTGACAAGCCATGTAGGCTTTGTTCATTAACTGGTACAGTACTGAGATTATTAGACAGGATTCTCGCATCATCAGTAAAGGACTGGCTATCTCACCTCTTTTTTTCTGTGATAGAACACTGACCAAAAGCAACTTGAGGAAGAAAGGGTCCATATTGTCCTTTATGTCACAGCCCATCTCTGACAGAAGCCAAGGCTGGAGTCTGGAGGCAGAAACTGTAGCAAAAGCCACGGTGGAATGCTGCTTTCTGGAGATGCAAATATTATAACACCGCCTCACTGGGGGGAAAACCTCAGATGTGGAGGTGTCTTAGCAACCAAAAACAACAGGTGAGCCAGTGGATTGGCTCAGTGCGTGGTCATGACTTAAAGGTGGAGGACAGAGGCATGTATAATAAAGTGAATTAAGTCAGGAATTTATGCAAACCAGAACAGGGATCATTTAGAATAGACAACAGCACATCTCCTAATGAGACTTGGAGCACTGCAAGTTGTTGAAATACATAGGATCGTTTCCCTTTCGCTAAGTGGTAAAAACTTAAAACTAACTTGTGGGGAGAGGGTGGAGAAAATTGTACACGTGACACCAATTAATTGATGAGATTTTGTGGGAAATATCTGACTCTTTCTGCAAAACAGCAGGGATCTGAGCAAGTGAAGCCTGGTGCTTGAGCCCACTGTGCGCACCAGCGGCTGGGGGGTGGAGAGGAACCCAGGGTTTTGCACATGCGCACAGGTCACCTAGACAGCAGAGTGCTCGCATTGGAACAGGCAGGGCATTGCCTGGGAGGAAATCGCTGGGTGTCTCTGTGAGGTTGCCCATAGATGATGAACTAAAGCGGGAAGATCCATTCTGATTGTGAGCAACAGGATCCTGGCTGGGTAACAAAGAGAAGTAAACGCAGCCCACCAGCATTTATCCTTCTGCCTCCTGACTATGGCTGCAAGAGCCATGCTCCTGCTGGTCTAGCTAAACCATCCACACAACTACTCTTTCCTTCACGCAGTGATGGGCTGCGCCCTCGAACTGTGAGCTAAAACCAACCCTGTCTTCCGAGTTACTTTTGTCCACTAGTTTGGGTTCAGACTCCATTTTAGAGAACCTGACCTAAGGTTGAACTCGCGCTAACAGGCTTGTACCTGGCACCAGTTTCCAGGCTACCTCGAACCCCCAACAAAACCTACATCTAGCACCAGTTTCCAGGTTACCCCCCCAAAAACCCCAAATCTGCACCACCAGGTTACAAGCCTGCCCCTGACACTTTATTTCCCAACAACTACCAACCAGGAGGAAAGCAGAAGTTAATTTTATATAATTGTATTAAAGGCCGTAATGGCCCCCCTAGTCAGATGTGTGCCAAGCTAGATACACCCTTCTTGCCTCTATAAATACCTGGTTAAAATTAAACTAGGGGCTACACCCTCCCATTCTCCTGCACCAGAGATGGTGGTATGGTCCAAGCCCAAGCTTAAATAAAGAGACCCTAATGTGATTACATCGGAGTCAGCTCCTTTGGAGGTTCACAAATACTTCCTGGCACAACACATGTTCATATTGACTACAGATGGTGAATAACCTTATAAAGCAACTACCAATAAAAGCACAACGTGTGACACTCATTGTCCTAATGAGGCTCAATCAAACATCCAACTAAGATAGAAGGGACCACTGAGAAGTTTCTGTTGAAAAGCTTGCCTTATTCAAACTCTAAGGATTTGGCAGTTAAAGTCCCAGCTACGTCCCCCTGGACTACCTTAGGGACTCGGAGTGCCCTTGTTGCCCGCCAGCTTTATGATTGCATAATTCTCAAGCCTCTCTCTGACAGGCTGGGTTATAGACGTGATGGTTTTTCTGGGGAGCATAAGATACTAACAGTGATCGTCCAAACCCAGCTTACGTTTTCTGAACGCCAAGGCACTTTAGGACGATGTGTTTTTGAACCTGCCCAAAGTCTATTCAAAGCATGACCCAGAAGATTCCATGGTCTGCCTAGGTCAGATCTCTGCATCCCAGATCCTTGCTTCTCCTCTGTGACTTGCTATGCCCTAGTGCTGTCTGAATGGAAGATAGTAACTTAGGAAGGACACATGTTTTCCTGAAGACTTAGCTTTAGACCTTGGGCCTGGATTCAGGCGGCCTGTCTGCTCCTCTCATCTTCCTCTCTATAGGAAGTGCCGGGAGTGCAGAGGTGCACCAGCTAGACCTTTCTAGCCCCCTGCTGTGGGTTCCAGGGACAGAGCTTGAGCTTGCAAGACAAACACTTTCACCCACTGTCTGGTCCCTAGTCCGAGACTTCACTTTTTTATGACATTTTGCCCAGTCATTAAAAGTGTGGAGTTATATTTGTATACATGTTTGGTTTACAGGATGGTTATTTTTTAAAAAGAATGTTTGACAGAAAATGATTTAAATTGTCTTACTTCCGTGTTTGACCTGTGCTTAAAAATCACAGTGTGACTATGGGGTTTTCCAGCGGCTTTTAGGCCAAAGCCAATAAAAATGTCGACCTGAGCTAAACTAACTCCCCTACAAGATAGAGATCTGGTTTAGCTCAGCCTTTTGCTGCCTAATGGATTAATAGTCTGTGTCAGAATGATGTGAAGGAAAGCATAATCACCCAGCCAAGGGCTCAGAGCAATTTGCATCGATTACAGCACATTCTCTCTCCGCCCATAGCTTTGGCCCTGGCTGGAAACATCGGGGGCTTTTTAGATTTTTTTTTAACTTCTCTGGAGAACTAGATTTGTATTTGCAAGTCAGACCACGAAGTCTTCATACATCTTTAGCTCTTAGTAGGACACAATGGTCATCACACACTTTAGCTGCTCCCGTTTGGCTTTGAAATAGACACACTGAAATGACAAAAAGCCATTCTGTCAGGGATGTTAGTTATCTGGAGACCACTGGAGACAGAAACATTTGGTGAGAGACAGGCAGCCTCACCAAGATGCATGGACAAGGGCAGGCTTGGGAGGGGGACACTCGTGGACAAGGGCAGGCTTGGGGCGGGGGACACTTGTTCCCAGCTCCCAGCTCTACTGTGCCTGCTGTGCTTTCTCATTTCCTGAGTCAAAGTTTAAATTATCATTGTGGGTATCTAATTAGCTTCATTTGTCCTGTGTTTATTTATAATTCTGCTGGTAGCATTTCAAAGGGCAAGTCACCCTTGTAGTAACAACATAATTACATCTGAACATACATTGTATTTGTCAAACACTTATATGGGAGAAGAATGTGTTGTTTTCAAAGGATGGAAGATGTGTTTTTAAGAAAAGGGGTTGGTAGAACCACAAAGACCCACGCCCACACGTTAATGGAATTTGTGGCACGCCATGTAATTCTCATGCTGGGCATCCCGGTCGTTGGAGGTTCCTTGTCTGTAAATAGATGCAAAGGCTGTAAAATACTGCTATGTAACAAGATGACTTGCCCTCCAACTGTCTCAAGAGTTCTGACGATGGTTGTTCCCCCTCTGAGACAATGGCTTTCTCTGTTCCATTTAGAAACACTGTGCCACCCCAGATCAGAACCTTGGACTCGTGTATTCATGTCACCAACTTCTAACTACTGAGGTATGCACTTGGGGGTCCACAGCCTGCTGGGAAGTTGGAAGCCCAGCCTGCTAAGTGTATCCCGGAGAGATGCCAGCAGGATGCTGAAGCCCATAGATCTGAGACTGCCCTACCCAGCCTCTCCTCTGGACTTTCTGTCCTTCACATGCGACATCTTAGCAAGAAGAGGCTGCATTTGTCTCTGAGGAACCAAGAGGGGAATGTGCCTGGGCCTCGCTTCTTGTGAGAACTCTCTATTAGCAAACATTGTTTTCAGTCAGTCTTCCTTGCAGATTAGAAAGTCAGTCTCATCAGAACAACGTGCTAAAGGGCAATAAACAAAGAGGATTTGTTTGAAATACAAGGCCTAGAAGAACAGATTTTTTTTTTCTATTTGAACCCATGTCCAGCAGCCACTGGATACTTAATAAATATTTGTTTAGTTAGGGGAGGAAAGCAAGAATGTGTAAATAAGCAAATTAATCTTGTCGATTCCCGAGTGGTTGGTGTAAGTTGGCAAGTGTCTGTCTGAGAAACACAGCACCTAGGACTGAACCTAGGGCTAGACCATTTGGGTGTGGGAAGCTGGAGAGGAGAGCAGGAGCTAGCCCACCTGACCACCACCTCACCTTCCATTCATAATCATCAGGGGTAAATTGAAAGTCTCATCCCAGTGTGTCTGGTTTTGTCCTCTGATAGGAAACAAATTACTTTAAGGACAGAATAGTATTATTTATTGGAATATGACCTGATCTAAGTGGGAAACACTAAGTAGCCAGGGTCTGTGAGAGTGATATGGGAATTGAAACCTGTCAAATGGCTCTGACCAGTCCTGTCACCACACAAGCTCACTGGGTGTGGTCTCAAGGTCAGCAGCCGCTGTTGATGGGGACAGAGGAATAGAGACCACTGGGGCACAGAGCAGATCCCTCACAATGGGGTGGAGGAGTCCTTGGGATAAACTGCCCTTGTTTGAAGGCACTGGGGTTTCATTTGTCTGTCACTGTTTCCCGATCATGGCAGAGCTTTGTCCTTCCTCCAACGGAATTTAATAAGAGACAGGCTTGGTATTCAACCTCAGCCTGTTGACATTTTATTCCCAGATCATCTTAATGTTGACATTTAATCACATCTCAGAATCTTCCATAAGCTACGTTGGCAGTGTGGCTAGGTAACACGCAAAGCAATAAAGGAGGGAATACAACCTCACCCTGGATCTCAACGTGACTCAAAGGAGATTTGAATATTTTATTATTTGGACCCGCATATTGGCTTCTTGCAGAAAAATACGTCCTTGCTACCAGAAGTCTCAAGAAGACACCCCAAGAGAAAATGGGTGATCCTGAGGAGTGGGCAGGCCTGCCTTATGAGCGGTTGGTGTGACACTTAGCATGAAGAGGCCCACAGTCAGGCCGTTCTTCATCCACTCTGAAAGCACACTTCAGTAACTGCTGGCCTCTCATTCCCTTCTCCTGACCCTTTATCTGAGGACTATGTCTCATCCGTGGTGACAGCCACCCCTGGCTTATCGCATACTGGCTGGATGAAAACCAGTTACCGAAATACTGTAGACGGCTGGCATCAGATGTCCTCCCTCTCCTCCCAGGACCAGTGAAAGGCAGCAATCTGGGTAAAATGTCTGATTTTAAGTCCCCAGTTTCTCCTCCTGGGATGCCCCAAAACAGATGGCAGAAGGGACAAGCAGAGGTGGCAAAGCCATCCAGGGACCGCCCTTTGATGAGCAGCAGGCTGGCCTTCTGATCTCCATCTGTCTGGCTGTCACGTTTGCTTCTCAGTTGGCTCACAGCTCCAGTGGGAAAGAATGTCATTACAGACCTGTGGGAAGCCCTTCACAGTGGCTCCCACTGAGCGGGCACATGGGCCCATATGGAAAACCACTGGCAGCTTGGCTTTAGGAGGATCTGTCCTGTGACCAGACATGTGATCATGTACTTTCCTGTGACTCCTGCTGGTGCCAGCTGCTGTCTGATGCTGAGGGAGCCCGTGGCAGGCTGGGCCTCTCTGGTAGAACTGCAGAGAGCCACTGGGTGGTTTTAAGGAGTAAGTACTATGTAGATACATATGTGCACATATCCATGTAATATAGTACATATTGTGGGTGTATGCATATATGTGTATATCTTGTATATGTTGTGTGTGCACTTATATGTGTGTATGTTTGCATATGCTGTATGTGCATATTTGCACATTGCTCATGTGCATTGCTGCATCTGTTCCATGTACATGTGTGTATGTGTGGTATATATTGGGTGTGTATGCACCTCTACATTCATCTCTAAAGTGTGGAGGTTGGTGTGATGATATTGTGGCCCAGAGCCTAGGGAAACCCCCTACTTCCATAGGAAGGATAGCAAGTCCTCTTATGTGACTCTCTCTTGGAGTCCCAAATTGACCTGGAACATTCTTAGACATGACCACAGCCTCACTCATTCACCGGAGAAGAAAACAGCCCTTCTACTTCTTGCAACTTTGCTATTTAACATTAAAAGGCTCAGTTTGCAAAGTTTAACTTAGGAAGAAAAGGGAAAGGTGTATTTATGCCCCAAAACTATGTCTTCCTACAGTGCTGCTTCTTGTACATGCCACAAACAAGATTTTACTTCTTTTTTTCTTTTTTTAAAAAAGATTTATTTATTTATTATATGTAAGTACACTGTAGCTGTCTTCAGACACACCAGAAGAGGGCATCCGATCTCATTATGGAGATGGTTGTGAGCTACCATGTGGTTGCTGGGATTTGAACCCAGGACCTTTGGAAGAGCAGTCAGTGCTCTTAACCACTGAGCCATCTCTCTAGCTCTAGGATTTTATTTCTTTAAAAATTTTCTTTAATGATTGTGATGCTAAGGACCAAAGTTGGGGCCTTTCTCATGCTAGGCAAGTGTCTACGACTGAACTGCATCTCTAGCCCGTGGGTTGTCTGTGACAGTGTCTTCTTGCTATGTAGCCCAGGCTGGCTTTCTTGCTATGTAGCCCAGGCTGGCTCTTCCTGCATCTGCCCCTGGAGTGCTGGCATCACAGACAGACATTGTCTCACCTGCCTCAGCAAAGTGCTTACTCCATAAAATTTAGAAAGTCAAGTAAGTATGTTAGTAGCATACACCCAATGCCAGCACCCACAATACGTCCTTTTCAGGGGATCTGGCATGTCATTACTGCCCTGGCATATCAGAGCTAACTATGGAGCATACATGACTGGAACAGACAGCCCAGGCTCCAACCTCAAATGCCTTTCCAGTATGTTTATTTCAGTGCCATTATGAACAGAGGCAGTAACTACAAACAAAAAGACACAGTGGTACCCAGTCAGAATCAACCCTACCCAAATGATCTTATGAGATGCACTGATGTGGTTTGAAACACCAAAGTTAGATATCAGAGCTGGTGTCCTCTCTGCAGAGAATATCAACCCCAAGCTTCCCACTCCGAGATAATCCGACTCCTCTACACTCACTGCCAGCCAGAGCCCTGAAGTCACCCCTCCGAATCAGTTTGTCAGATGTCTGGAGCTGCGATGAATCTGCGTGGATCCTTTAGCAGCAGCCTGCTGCCCCGTTTGTCTTCATCACAGCTGCTACAAGCAATGACTGCCGTGTGTGGCTGTCAGCAGCTAATGCCTAAGGGAAACATGGCATTGGGAACAAGTGGTTGCCTGATTGCTAAGCAAACAGTCTGGGTGATATTTTTGGACAGAGGAGTCATTGTTCAACTAGGACGCTCCCAATAGGGTTCCTGCTAAAGGCTTCACTTACTGTGCCACTATGTCAGTCCCACGGGATGTTAGGGTGTAACTCTCAGTGGCCTCTGACACTGTGGTCATAATTTATCTGGAAAACTGTAGTGACTTCCTCACCATCGACAGCATCACTGCATCGGGTGGTTTGGCTGAGTATGAGGCACTGAGGCATACTTTTCTCCTCTTCCTTCTGTGGGATAAACATTGCGTTCTAGGGAGATGGCCTGGAGGGAACCGGGGAGGACAGGTGGCTTTCTTCTGCCTGCACACATACATCCAATGATGCCCAGAGAATCAAAGACCACTCTTGAGTTAGAATCCTGAATCTACCTTTTAGAAGATTCAGATCTAAGACCACGGGTGAGGTCTTGAATCCCTGTGCCTCAGCTTTCCTGCCTTTAAAACAGGATGAGGGCAACAACTCTAGTTCACAAAGATAAAGCGAGACTGAAATGTGCATTCTCCCGCCACCATGCTTGGCACAGTATAAGTAACCAAGCAAGGTTAACAGTTAATACAATAAATAACAGAGACAGGCAGTCCACACTAGAATATTCCATAGGTCTTGTCTTCTTCTAGAATTGTCATAAGTCTTTTGACCAAAAAAATATTGATGAGGTAGTTTCCAATGTGTGAAGATAATCTGTCTGCAAAACAAGAACTTTCTGCACATCTTTCTTCAATATGTTTGAAGTTTTCTGCTGCAAATATAGTCACTGAGTGGGGTTTACAGATATCATAGACTAGAGCTTGCGATGGCTGGCTTCTGACCCTCACTCCTGTCCCAGGCCCTGTGACTTCTTGACCCACAGTTACTAGACTTGATAACTCTAAATTTCTCTACTGCTACAAGCGGGTGTGGTACACTACATAATCTCAGACATTGTCTCCAAAATAAAATCTCTATTTAATTAGTTAAAACCCTGTGCCTCAGAGAACTCACCTGCCATGCTTCCTTTGCTCTTCTCAATCCTTGGGAGACACGGGACACTCCGCAGTTGTCTGTCGAGTCAACAAGGAGGCAAATAGATGAAATCCTCCCAGGAAAGCAAACTCTGATTGATCATTTTCCTCATGAAGTTACTCTGGTCAGATACTTCACCAGAAGTCAATAATCTTGCCTGCTCTGCCGGTGTTGTCCATAAATCAAGTCTGTATATCAATAACAAGAATGCTTCCTTGAGCTACAGCAGATACAATAAAATCAACTTCAGGGGTATTTTGTAGCTCATGTAAGTTCTAAACAAAGTTAACTATTTTAGTGTCCCTAAATTTAAAAAAAAAAAAAAACCAGCTGAGAGGCACTAGTTAAGCAGTGCTTTTAGTAAGCTGATGTGTATGTTCATTTCTTTATTGTAATTTCTACCAAAATGGCTACTTAGCTTTCATTACTGAGGCCCAAAATACTTGTAAGAGAAACTTAAGAGAACAAGGACTTATTTTGGCTCACAGTTGTGGAAGTGTCCATCTGTCTATCACATTGGAGAATATGTGGTGGATGGAACAGGACAGTTCACATGGTATCTAAGCAAGGAACCATAGGGACCTGGCTCTGTGCAACATGGTAGCCAAGCAGGGAACCATGGGGATGCTGGCTCTGTGCAACGTGATAGCCAAGCAGGGAACCATGGGGATGCTGGCTCTGTGCAACATGATAGCCAAGCAGGGAACCATGGGGATGCTGGCTCTGTGCAACGTGATAGCCAAGCAGGGAACCATGGGGATGCTGGCTCTGTGCAACATGATAGCCAAGCAGGGAACCATGGGAATGTTGACACTGCAACATGGTAGCCAAGCAGGAAACCATGAGGATATCAGCTCTGTGCAAGCTTCCTACCTGAGCCCCTTTTTATTCTATCTGCCTTCCTGGCCTGATCCATGGAAAGGTGCCGTTCATATCAGAGTGGATCTCCTTAACTCAGTTAGTCCTCTCTACAATTTCCTTCACAGACACATCCAAAGGTGCACTCCAACAGTCTCCTAGGTGGTTCTAAATCCAGTGGTGTCTGTAGTGAACAATGTGGTTTTTATTTTGGTGTTTTGTTCTGTTGTTGGTTGTTTTGTGTGTGTTTGATTTTCAAAACAGCCATTGTGGCAGTGACAGGAAATACCAAATTTCATCATTTTCTTTCCATTTTCTCCAAGTTTAGCTTCTTTGTCCACCTAGTAGAATCAAATCCCTGGAGAAATCGACTCATTGAGGGGTTGAGGTACCATCTCAAAGAAATTCTACTGTGTACTAATTGAGGCTCTAGGAATTCATGTTACTTTATTTTTCATATGTGAGCTCGTGACCCTGAAAGATGGTTCTACGTGAGTTCCATTGCCTTACAGTCTTGTTCATGATGAAAATGCTCCTTCACCTGGTTTATTTATACATGTAATGCATAAACTATCACTTGTTTGACATGGCTATGTGCAATTGCTATGTGTCAGTTAAAATAAATTCAAAACATAAGTCTAGATGCTGAGTAAAGAATCTTGTGTTTCAAGGTGTGTGTGTGTGAATGTGTGTGTGTGTCTGCGTGCGCACACAAATAGATGTGTTGACCTTGGGTTGCCTTCAACATTATCTGAGACAGGCTCTGCTCTTTGGTCGTTTACTGCTGTGTTACTGTGCTAGACGGCCTGGAACTCTGTGGATCTTCTAATTTCCACCTCCCAACTCTAAGTAGGAAAGCTGAGATTACAGATGTGTGCTCCTATGGCCAGAGTTTAAGTGGCCTCTGGGGATTAAACTCATATCCTCAAATTTGCCCATTCAGCCATCTCCCACAGCCCCAAATTCACTTCAAAATTTTTATTTACTTGATAAAAATATTTATTTATTATTCATGTGCGTATGGGTAGAGGCCAGAAGACAGAATCCAATTTCCTCCTCTAACATCCTTTCCCTTTTTCCTTTGAGGCAGGAACATTTTGTGAATCTGCGGTACCATGGTCACCACTAAAGCTATAAGCAAGCCTTCAGTTAAACACTTTCCTTGTAAGAGTTGCCTGGTCATGGTGTCTGTTCACAGCAATAGAACAGCAGCTGAGATACATTTTCTCTGACTACGGAAGATGGCTGGTTCAGGCTCTGTATCCTCCATTACTAGGAGTCCTTGCTAAGGTCACCCAGGAAATTTCCACTGTACTAGATTTTCATGTCACCCTCAAATACCCTCCAATTCCATCATCTCTATACTCTTAGTCTTTGTCTCTCCTTCCCCAACCTGTTCCCTCTTGCTCCCATCCTCACCCACCCCATGTCTATCAGCAAACTCCATCCCATTTCTCCTTCCCAGTGAGATCCATGGGTTCCCCCTAGATCCCTCCTTGTTACTTAGCTTCTCTCTGTGTGTGGGCGGTTCAATGTTGATTCTTTACTTTACAGCTAATATCTACTTAAAAGTGAGTACATACCATGTTCGTCTTTCTTGTTCTGGGTTACCTCACACAGAATGATTTCTTTTTCTAGTTCTGTCCATTGCCTGCAAATTTCATGATGTCTTTGTTTTTAACACCTGAGAAATACTCCATTGTATACATATACCACACTTTCTTTATCCATTCTTCAATAGAGGGACATCCAGATTGTTTTCAGTTTCTGGCTGTTATGAATTAAGCTGCTATGAACATAGTTGAGTGGGTGTCCTTGTTGGATGGAGTATCTTTTGGGTACATGCCCAAGGAGTAGTATAGCTGGGTCTTGAGGTAGATCAATTCCTAATTTTCCAAGGAGCTGCCATATTGATTTCCATAGTGGCTGCACATGTTTGCACACCCACCAGCAATGGAGGGTGTTCCCCCAGCTCCACATCTCACTAGAATAAGCAGTGATTTGTGTTATTGATCTTAGTCATTCTGACATGTGTAAGATGGAATGTCAAAGTAATTTGATTTGCATTTTCCCAATGGCTAAGGAAGTTGAACACATCTTAAGTGTTTCTCAGCCATTTAACATTCCTCTAATGAGACTTCTCTGTTTAGGCCTGTACCTCATTTTTAAATGGGATTATTTGGTTTGTTGATGTCTAGTTTCTTGAGTTCTTTATGTAGTTTGGATAAAGTTTGTCTGTAAGGCAGTAAACCCTAGCAATCCATTTCTGTCCTTCTTGGAGCTGTGTGTAGGGACATATGGCTAGATGTACAGATGCTGGGTATCAGAAAGTGTTCTTAACCACTGAGACATCGTTGCAATGCCCCCACAACCCTCAGGAACTTCCCAAATGGTTGCTTTGTTTCCAACATGGGAATTTTAACACCAAGCTGCTAGGTGGCAACCAGCTTTGAGACAGCTCAGGGTAAGTTTCATATTAATTTGGACAAATAAGTAGTTCACTCTTCTTGTGGACATATCTGTGTCACAGAGGTCTTTAATGCTAACTTCTCTGGCTCAAATGTCCTCTCCAAAACTAACAGGGAGAGTGTCACTGCTCAGTGGAGCCCCCTGGAGGTGATCAGGCTGAAAGGCTCCATCCTCATAAAGTAATCCACTGATGCTGTCACCTGAAGAATGAATTCCTGAAGAAGCAAATGAACTTAGCCTGACATTCTCTTGTTCTTGCACCTGATGTCACAATGCAGCATGAAGCCCTCCCCAATACCAGCAACCATGCAATTGACCTCCACCTCCACAGCTTCAAGCCAAATAGATACCTCCTGTGAGCAGCCAGTCTTCCATATCCTAATACACTAAGACACTCCCCAAACACCAGTGAACTCTTTTATCGCCCAGCTTCTTTCATGGTTCCAGTCCTGTCTGGGATCTGGCCAGTTGAGCTTACCTATAGTCCTGAGCGGTGTGTTCCATTCAGTGCTGCCCTGACCCTAAAGGCAACAAGAAACACAAGATCCTTGACAAGCCAGGAGAGCGCCTATGTGCCAAGACACATTGCATGGACTAGAGATTGATTATCTCACAGTGTGCTCTCACCCCTATGACTGATGTTCCCTCCACTCTAGAATCTGATCCTTACATGCTGTAGGCAGTGAAGGGAGTCTTTTCTTTGGGAGAGTAGCTGCTGGCCATGCTGTGACACTGAACGGGCAAACACTAGGGCTTTCTGTCATCTGTGTGATTTTGCATATTCTAGCAAACTGTATTTATATGTACCCAGTTGGTCTAATTTAGGGACGCATTTTCTCATTTAAGTAAATCAGCTCTCGCAAAATGAGAAACGGTCCCCAAGAAAGCCTTCAATATGCCAATGATTTTCTTTGCAGAAACAGGGGGAATGATCCTAAAACTCACAGGGAACCACAAAAGACCCAGGAGAGGCAGCACGGTGCCTGACTTCAAAATAGTCCTAATACTATGTAACGATCATCAAGGCGTGGTAGGAGGAGGACAGACTGCACGAGGGGTCCTGCAGTGACAGAGCTCTGTGTGCATACAACAAGCTGGTCTTTGACAAAAATAAAGAAATATATATACAGTGGGAGGGACCATCTCTTCAGTTATTGGTGCTGGCAAAATGGAAGCTCACATGCCAAATCATGAAGCCATGTGTTACCTCCCTACACTACACACACATCAATTCAAACACACCAAAGACCAAATGGAAAATTCCTGATTTCTAGACGTTCTATAAGGCAGCACAGGGGAAGTACCCGAAAACATTTGTGTTGATAGAACTTTTAAAAAGGGATCTCAAAGGTACAGGCTAATTTTTTTTTAATTTAAAACAAATAAATGAGATTACATCAAAATATAAAGCTTTTAGCGAACAGAAGAATCAGTTAAGAGAGCAAAGAGGCATCCTGCAGTGTGGGGAGAGCATTCGCAAGTCATTCAGTGAAGGATTCGTAACATGATAAAGGTCTCAAAAGCCTGAGCACCAAGAGTAAGCCTGAATAATTAGTGTGGAAAATGGGCTCTGGGCTCATGATCTGAGCACACACTTCTCAAAAGAAGACATGCAAATGCCAGCAAATTTAAGTTCTCCACACTGCTAATGGTCAGAAAGACAGGAGTAAAACCACGGTAAGGGATGATGTTGCTATAGTCGAACCATTCAAAGATAATAAAATAATAATAATAATAATAATAATAATAATAATAATAAATACTAAGAAAATGAGGAGGAAGAGGACTCCCATGCAACACTGGTGGCAATACATGTTAATATAAGCACAGTGGGAAAAAAATGAGTGGTCTTTGCTGTTGTGAACAGACACCATGACCAAGACAACATTTAGTGTGAGGAGCGGGTGTGGCTGTGGCCCCAAGATGGCACCCGGGGCTGCTGCCAAGTCTTATGACTGGCACCTGACTTCCTCATATCCCTCAAGATAGCGACGTGCCTTGAGCTGCATTGCGCAGATGCACCACGACGTAAGATCGGATGATGTGACGAATGTAGTCCTGAGCCAATGAACTGTGCCTACGTGGACTGGGGTGAGGGGGAGTGGACTGGAGGGGATAAAGGGGGATGGCCGAGAGAGGTCGGGGCATTTGCTTTTTCCTACACATTTATGAAGTTCTGAATAAACTGCCTTGAGAAGGACGTCAGTTTCGTCGCTTCTTTTCTGCTGGTCGGAGACGGTAGCGACAATTTAGTAGAGGATGGCTTACAGGTTCAGAGGTTCAGTCCATTATCATCGAGGTGGGAACATGGCAGCATCCAGGCAGGCATGGTGCAGGAGATGCTGAGAGTTCTACATCCTCATCTGAAGGCTGCTAGCAGAATCCTGGCGTCTAGGCAGCTAGGATGATGGTCTTAAAGCCCACACCCACCGTCACACACTTACTCCAACAAGGTCACACCTACTCAAACAGGGTAATACCCTGTTTCTAATAGTTCCACTCCCTGGGCCAAGCATATATAAACCATCACAGATGGCTTAGAAGTGAAGAGCGCTGGCTGCTCTAGCAGAGGGCCTATGTTCAATTCCCAGCTCACACTTCAGTTCCCTGGAACCCCGATTCTAGGGTATCTGATGCTATCTTCTGGCTTTCATGTACACCAGGCACACATGTGGTGCACATACACATAAGTGAAAATTAGTTAAGTAAAATTAAGATTGGGGACTGGAGAGATGGCTCAGTGGCTAACACTACAAACAGCTCTGCAGTTGTTTGAGTTCAGTTCTCAGCAGCTGTCGAGGGCAGGTCACAACCCCCTATAAGTCCAGTTCCAAGAAGAGGCTCTGATACTGCTGGGCTTTATAGGCACATGTCCTTACATGCACATAGACACAGGCACATGCACATAAACATAATTTTAAAATAATAAAAATAAAACTTTTTTAAGGATAGAGGATCTTTAAACAAAAAAAAAAAAAAAAAAAAGACTCAATAGTTAAGAGCTGGCTGCTCTTCCAGATGATGCACCGGGTTTGGTTCCCAGCACCCATGTGGCAGCTCACAATCATATGTAGTTCCAAATCCAGGAGCTTCAGTGTGCTCTTGTAGCCTCTGAGGGCACCATATGCATATGCGGTGCACGTACATAAATGCAAGCAAAGCACCCCTACATATAAAATAAAATAATCTTTTAGGAAAGGGATAGAGATTCTTTAAAAAACAAACAAACAAACAAAAAAAAAACCAGAGCTGCCATTGATCCAGCAGTCCTGTTTCTAGAGGGGTGAGGTTACCACACCAGAGACACTCACACAGATGAGCTTATAGCACAGCAATGTCTATCTGCATAAGGAAGATGCGCAACAGGGCTGGAGAGGTGGCTCAGAGGATAAGAGCCCTTGAAGTGCAAGCGTGGGGACCTGAGTTCATCTGTGTGAGGAGGGTCATGGGAACACAATCCTGGAGCTTTATGGTCACCAGCTCTAGCTTCACTGAGAGACTCTGTCTCAAGGAAATAATGCAGGACACACACACAAACACACACAAGCAGGTGCACACACATACACACAAACAGGTGCACATGCATACATCACAAAAACAGGTGCACATACATACACATACAAATAGGTACACACACAAATGGTGCACATGTACACACACACAAAACAGGTGCACACATACACACACACAAGCAGGTGCACACACACATACACACACAAACAGGTGTACATGCACACATCACAAAACAGGTGCACACACATACACATACAAATAGGTACATACACAAACGGTGCACATGCACACACACAAAAAACAGGTGCACACACATACACACACAAACAGGAACACATGCACACACACAAATAAAACAGGTGCACACAAATATACACGTACACACAGGTACACACACATACACATACAAACAGGTGCACACACACACAAATATAGAAATGTCATACAGAGTACACTATTCATCCACAGAAAAATGAAATATGTCATTAGGACCTAAGGTCATTGCATTAAGTGAAGTAAGCCAGTTGTAGGACGGGAAGTCCTGAGCTGTCAATCATTTACAGAAATTAGACAGCCTGTTCTGTGTGCATCCAGCAAACTGGTCTTTGACAAAAATGAAAAAATATACACAGTGGGAGGGGCCATCTCTTCAGTTGTTGGTGTTGGCAAGATGGAAGCTCACGTGCAGAAGCGAGAAACCTAAGAGAGCGACTACTAGTAATGTTAGCAGGGAGGAAGGTTGGGAGGAAACTAAATAAAGAGTGACGGGTTTCCTACAGTTGGGGTAGGATGACTACTGATTAAAACAGTTTGTGATATATTTCAGAATAATGGTGAGTATGAATCCCCATGTTGTTTGAAAAGATAAGGTTTCTTGTTGTGGCTGGGAGAGTTCCTAGCACACTATGTGCCCACCCAGCACACTATGAAGTCCTGAGTGTAATCCCCAGCACCCACAATAAATCCATGTGTGGTGGCTGACTCACACCTGTAGTCCCAGCAGTGGAGGGCAAGGGTGGAGGCCACAGGATCCCTGAAGCCTGTTGGCTAGACAGTCTGGAAAATAGCGAGTTCTAGATTCACTGAGAGATCTTGCCTCAAAAAGTAAGGCAGACAATGATTGAGCCCCCAGACGCACAAAGATACGTACTACATATACACAGTGGCAGAACTGTTGTCACTTCTGTTTGTTCATCACACTGTAAACACATGTGTTTAATTATGATATATACAACAAAGCTGTGTAACATTGTCTCAGTAAAAACACGCAACAATGTTAAAACTCACATATTGGAGAGCACAGCTAAGGACTGCCATCACAAACTGCCTCAACAGAAAGACAGGCAAGGTACCCAATTGCGTTATAGCAATGCCAGCCTCATACAAACCAGGGTGGAATACACCGGAAAGATCATCATTTCCAAGAAGCCTTTGTGAAATGTAGTGTTTCACTTAACGAGTGTTTCTTGTCCTATAGTGTAGGCAGGATGTAGGAGCTAACATGGGATGCGGTTGAACATAGGCCTGGTCTTACCTCAAGGTGATAAATGCATGCAGATGACAAAGCTGGGCACCTATGGTTAGCCATGTCTCTGCAGAGTGCTGGAGCGGCCTTTCTAACAGGACATGGTGGAGCAGACACTGAAGAAGTAGGGTCTTACGGATATGGAAGGGAGGCTCTTCCAGGCACGTACAGGGGCAAAGTCTGGAGAGAGGCTGCTTCGATCAGCTCAGCTCAGTCAGGACGGCAGGGGTGGGGAGGCAGATGCAAGCGATCCACTTAAGCACTGGAGACTGATGAAGGGGAAGCCGCTCCAGTGTTAGTAGTTACAGCTGCCAATTAAGACAGTAATGGCTCTAGGGTTGTCAGGGGGCAACATCCTACAACACCTGACACCTGCCATGATGTGGATGCATACCTAGTCTCTAGCTTGCCTTGAGCTACTGTTCATCCATGCTCCATCAATAAAGGCTCTGAAAGCTAAGATGCTTAAAAATCTAAAACCTTATTGAAAACATACATTTAATCATTTATTCATTTACTCGTTTATTTCCTTAAAGTTAAAATGACTGGCTTCCATCATTGGTTTAGAAGCTCCTCTCAGATCCTGAAGTATTTTTACAGAGGAAAAACCCCTTCCTATGGAAACACTTTCTCACCACATGCAGCCTAAGTGACTATCCAACATGCTGGGATCACTGGATCCCTACAACTGCAAGCCAAGTGTGGTGGCTTGAGTATGCCTAGCCCAGGGAGTGGCTCTATTAGGAGGTGTGGCCTTGTTGGAGTGGGTGTGGCCCTGTTGGACTGGGTGTGGCCTTGCTGGAGGAAGTGTGTCACTATGGGTGTGGTCTTTAAAACCCTCATACTTGCTGCCCGGAAGCTAGTCTCCTGTTTGACTTCAGAACAAGATGTAGAACTCTCAGCTCTACCTGCCTGGATGCTGCCATTCTCCCACCTTGATGATAATGGACTGAACCTATCAGGCAGCCCCAATTAAATGTTGTCCTTATAAGAGTTGCCTTGGTCATGGTGTCTGTTCACAGGAGTAAAACCCTAACTCAGACAACAAGGAACGACAATCTTAAAGACAAAAACACTAGAATACGTTTTTCAGCGAGCAATACTGAACTACAGTTGGGGCAGTTGTGTTCTGTTAGGTTCTGTTACGTCTAGACAGATGTAAGGTATGGAACATCTTTTTAAGTGAACCGCTGACTGAGACTCATTGGAGGACACCCCATCAGAGTCGTTTTAAAGATAAAAACAATCTGCAATGTAGAAATGGTGTTGAGATTTCTGGATAAGAAGAACAGGAAGAAGCCTGGATGGGATGAGTATGAGTCCTTCAGAGACCAGCCATGGCTGCACACACCCTTGCACACACAAAGGCAGATCTGTGCTTTGGTGTCAACAGCTGCTCAACAAATCATTATATTTAGTGACTTAAAGGGACACATGTTTATCTTCCTGGTTTCTTAAGGTCAGGAGTCCAGGCCTGAATAACCTGTACCTTTTGAATCAATGTCTCCAAGAGTCCACATTCTGGGCAAGGGCAGGGGTAGGGGCTCACCTGAAACCTGACTAGGGAAGACTAGTCTCTATACCCAAGGGGCTGATGGCAAGATTCAGGTCTCCTCTGCCTTTTAGCTCAGACCAGAGCTGACTCTGGCTCCTGGTAACATGGGTCTTTCCAGTTGGCCTCTTAATTCACCTGTACCAGGAAGATGCAAAACTGATAGGAAGCATGCCAACTGACTCATATAATTATAGACATGCCATCCCATATTTCACTGGGTCAAGCAAGCATATGTGCCACCCATAGGCAGGCAGGGGAGGTTAATTATACAGACCCATGGCAGGAGACCGGAATGCCTGGCAACTCAGAGGCAGTCCGTCACAACCTGTAGAGTGTGGTAATAAACTGTCTTATAATCACTCTGCAATGAGTAGGAGATTTCATTTATTTATATATGGCATGGGGTTCCAATTACTTTTTTTTTTGACAAATTACTTCAAAGTTGGCAATTTAAGAAAGAAAAAAAAACAATCAATTATGTTTCTTTTATAAAATGTCAAGTGCTCCAGAAAACCCAGTGACAGTGACAGACGACCTCTCAGATGTTCTGAAAAGAACAGTTAATGTTCCCTCTCAAAACAGAAAGGTGATGTTTTAATAATCATTTGGAAATGTATCCAGGCATGCGAGCCAACACATGTAGCCCCAGCACACACAAGACAGAGGCAGAAGGACCCTGGGTTTGAGGCCAGCCTGGGTGAGTTCCAGACCAGCCTGGACTATAAAGAAAGGACCTCTTGCCTGTGAAGCTTAACAACAGTTAAGCAGGATCCAGAATCACCTAGGAGACAAACCCCTGGGCGTGTCTGTGAGGCAGTTCCTAGGTTCCGCTGGCGTAGGTGGGAAGAACCACCCTGAGAACAGGTGACATCATTCTACAGCAGAGTCCCAGAGGAAAGGGTGATGACCAGCAGTTGTCTCTCTGCTTCCTGGTGCAGGGCACTGTGAGCAGCTGCCTCATGCCCCTGCCGCCGTGTCTTCACCACAATGGTGGACTAAACCCTCACACTCACCACACTGAACACTTTCTTCTTAAAGCTGCTTCTGTCGGGCATTTTGTCAGAGTAACAAGAAAAGCAGCTAACACAGAGAATCGGAAAAAAAATCAATAAAAAAATGTGAGTGCACCAACCAATTCAAGCTGCTATAAGAGAACACCACAGCCAGCAGACTGAGTCTCCACTGCTCTGGGGGCTGAAGAGATCATGGGGCTGGATGGACTCACTTCATGGTTTTCAATGCCTCCCTTCTTTGTTCTCACCAGTCCAAGAGGCAATGATCCTTCTCTTCTCCACTAAGCTGATTCCTCCTGTTCTTTAGAACTCCACCCTCCTGACCCAAAGACCTCACTTCCTAATGCTACCACAAGGAACCATAGAATTTCACCATGTGAGCTCAAAGAGACCCGTGATGTCCATAGAGCAAGCATTTTCAAAATGGAATAATACAGATCTTCCACTTCCTGATCCAAATATGTCACCTATAAAACTTGAACACCTGGGGCCGCTGGGGTGTCTTAGTAAATGCAGACACTTGTTACCAAGGCTAATGGAACCCACACAGGAGAAGCAAAGGACAAGTTCCCTTAAGCTGTCCTCTGATCTCCACTCTTGGACTATAGCACATCCAAGCCTCTTTTACGTGTATTTGTGGTTTAGCTTTTAGGTATGATTTGGGGATGGAAGGCAATTTCTTGTCCCTCTTCTCTGAGACTCTCTGCCCTTCCATCCCTCCCTCTCTCCCACCATTCTTGTTTACCATGAGAGAAGCTCATTTGCCGACTGTATCAGTGAATGTGGCTTAAGGCTAAATTTGACCTACAAGTTTGTAGTTCAAGGGCAGAGGTGGATTTGGGAAAGCCATCCTGAAACTCCTACAGCAGTGACTTGAAGTCATAGCCTCATGACTCCCTGTGCCCAGGTGGCCTTTAGGGAGCCCAAGGGTCTTGGGACCAGAAGCAAATTGGCTTTGGTGCTGAAATGGGCATAATTTAAATTCCACCCACATTGTGAATATATTGCAATGTTAAGTTAGTTCTAGGTCAAGCTGCACCCTTAGTCCTCTTGACAGTGGGAACATGAACTGGCTGGGGGGGGGGGGGAGCCTGGCAGCTCTAGAGAGATTCTGCCTGATACTCCAAGTAGTTTTCTCCTCCTTGAAGGGCAATGAGAATTTCTCAACTAAGCATACAGCACAAGCCCACTGTGGATCTCTATGAGAGCCAGGCCTGAGACTCCCTGCCTCCAGTCCATTCCCCAGACACCTCAAACGCACAGTCACCAAATAACATTGAGCGAGTTCTGCTCACAAACTTGTCTGGCTTCGTTGGAAAATGTGTTTAGGATTTAACTGTGTTTCCAACCTTGAATTGGCAATGTTTATACATTTCACTAGGAACACTATCATGGGAAGGTGAATGGAAAAACCCACAGACCTTGTCTTGCCTACAGCACTCAGTTCAGGTGCCACCATCCACCTACTCATGTGCTGTGTCCTGAGAAGGATGCCCTGGTGTGTTTTCATGTGGGCAGGTGCTCACCGATTTTCTTGTTGCTGAATAACTTTGGATGGGCTACCTACTTTTTATCCCTGGATTCTCTAAGTAACTAATCCAATGGTCTTTGAAGCCTTACAGCCAGGAAACTTACCTGCTTCTTAATGTGGCAGTTACCAAATACTGGACCCTTGAAATACCTTTTCTCAATGATAAAGTTCCTCTCTTGGAACCTCTATTAAGAAGGTTCTTTGATGTTCCAGAACAGCACGGCTCTTTAGGAAATGATGAAAGTAAATGTCAATAGGAGAGTAAGTACCTGAGACCAAGTAATTAACAGTGACCCATCAAGTAAGTCCCCATCCTGGCCTCTAGTCTGTGCCCTCTGCTTGTTGACTAAAGTTTCATGGCATCCAGTGCACACAGATAGGATCTATGGAGTAAGATGGAGCCTGTGACAGTGTACCACAGGAGCTGACAGATGGAGGCTGGGCTGGTGGCAATGGTCACCCTAATGATGTAATTTTCAAGACCCCAACATCTACAGTAGCATGCCTTGACTTCCTGGAAGATTTAGGTTGTGTAGAACACAATCTGGGGAAAGGTAGCATTGTTATTGAGGCATATATACATAAACTGTGGGGACACTGAGAGATAAGACAGGAACCCATGAAGGAACTTAATCAAATAGTGGAAAACTTTAAAAATAAGATTTGTTGTTCAATTACCTATTTGTGTGTGTGTGTGTGTGTGTGTGTGTGTGTGTGTGTGTGTGTGAGTGAGCAGTACTTGTAGAGGTCAGAAGATGGCATTGGATCTCCTGCAGCTGGAGTTTCAAGCGGTTGTGAGCCACCCACTTTGGACACGAGGAATGAAGAGGCAAGTGCTCTTGGTAACTGAGCCATCTCTCCAGACTGTAGTGGGAAACTTCGAATATTTTTTTATTTTGTAATTATATTTATGTACAGAAGACTTAGTGTACATTTAACCCGATTTAGTGGCGAGTTCTTTAGCCTTTGCTTTTTCCAGCTTGGCAATACGAGTCACAGACTTAGAACCCAGGACGTTGCCTCCCCAGTGGCAACAGATCTCGTCATATCTATCATTATAATTGGTCCTAATAGCTTCCATCAGCTTAGCCAGAGCACCCTTGTATTCCAAATTGACCTGTGTGAAGACAACAGTGGTACATGTCTTCCTGTGGACCAGGCGCCCCAGCCTGGCCTTTCCCTTGATAATGCAGTAGGGCACTCCTATCTTTTGACACAGGGCAGGCAGGAAAACCACCAGCTCAATGGGGTCTACATCATGGGCAATCACCACCAGCTGAGCCTTCTTGTTCTCCACCAAGGTGGTGACTGTATTGACCCCTGCTTAGAGGACAGGTGGTCTCTTAGTTGGGACGTCGCCTTTGCCTGCAGCTTTCTTCTCAGCATGGGCCAGTAGCTTTTGCTTCTTCCCTTGCTTTGTCTCTGGCCTGTACCTGAGGGCAAGCTTAAGCAGCTGAGTACTGTCTGCCTGTCCAGGGCCTGAGGGAACTGGTTAATGGCAGGAGGTACTTTGAGCCGCTTATAGAGGATGGCTCTTTGCTGCTGCAGCCTGATATAGTGAGGCCATTTGACAAAGTGTGTTAGATCTCTTTTGGGCTAGATGTCCTGCCCAGTGCTGAAGTTCTTGGACCTCTTCTCAAATAAAGGGTTGACCACCTTCTTGACCTCCTGTTTCTTGATGACGGGGGGGGGGGCACCTTCTTCCCCTTGGACTTCTTTCCTTTGGGCATCTTGCTCGGCTGGTGGAGAGCTCAAATATTTTTTTACAACGTTGTATCTCGTTGTATCTGTGAATCTATTTGGCAGCTAAATTTTATGAACTCAGAATATTATTTAAACATTGATAGTGAAGATTGATGCAAATGGAGACATGCTATAACCTTAAAAGCAGGCAAGATTCTAAGACTGTGCAGAAATAAAGCAAAAACACATTGTTCTTGGCTGTTTGTATTAGATACACTTCAAAATAGTGTTTTGTCATAGTAGGGCAAATCATGTATGTCATTAGTATTGAATCAGCTATGAAAGAGAGAGAAGCAAGCTGGAGATCTTTCCAGAAGGGAACTAGGGAGAGGAAGTTAGGCTTTGAATACAGTAAAAATGGGAAATGAGAGCTGAAGATACAGGGCATGCACACCGGGAAATGGGAAAGAACTGGACTACCCTGGGTCTTTCTTCCTTGTAGTTATTATTGTTGTTCTTATTTACTGTTGTTATTGTTGATATTATTCTTGTTTAGTAATTTAATGTGTGTTGGTGTTTTGCCTGTGTGTATATCTGTATACCATGTACAAGCACTGCCCAAAGAGGCCAGAATAGGGCTCTGGATCCCTGGCATTGGAGTTACAGATGGTTGTGAGCCACCATGTGGATGCCGAGAATCAAACCTGGGTTCTCTGGAAGAGCTCTGAGAAATCTCTCCACACCAGATCACACCCAGGTATGACTTAAGGGGTGGGGGGATCACACCTGGGTGTGCCCTGGACCTTGAATAAGAAGTGTCCTCCCACCCTTCAGACCACCAGGAAGTGAGTAGCTATCCGAGACTTTACAGGCTTAACCTTTGCGTGGCCCAGGACTCAGGCTGTGCTCAAGCTAAGAAGAAATAATAACCAGCTATATTTCTTGTTCTCAGCTTGCCTTTTAGCTTTGTGTTCTGGAAACCATAGCTGACAGGATTTACCTTTTAATTTTGTTGGCTTTGGGCCAGGGAAGAGAAGCTAGTTTACTGTCACTAGTTTTAGCCTTTAGCTTTGAGGCCAGTTTAATGCTCCTGCCTTTGGGTCATCTTACAAGTAGTTACAAGCAGCCTGTGATCTTTATCTCCCTGTGACAGGGCAGGGATGGTTTATTTTTAATCTAGGCATGCAAGGCCAGTTCTTAGAGATAAGTTACAAGCAGCTTGGGGAGTTTTCCATTATATCTCTGGAGAATAGCTTCCTCTTTAATGCTATCCTTCCCTTTCATCTGCTTCTGTATGACTGATCAACGATTGTGCCTTCGCCTCAGAGGAAGCTGGGACAGTGATATTCATACGCCTCACGTGGTCCCTGGAAAGGAATGGCTTTCATCCTGCTCTTTGCTGCCTGGCACGGCCAAGTACCAGCCAGCCTCATAAAGAAGGGAACTTCTACCATGTGCACGGCACGGATGATCGTCGAAAGCCTTTTACTAAATCTGAGGATCCAGTGACAACACAATGGGTACTGTTAGCCTGTTAGATGTGGCATTTAGAATAGGTGAAGCTGCAGAAGCCAAAACCACAATCATGGCTGCTGGGCAGAGCAGTAAGAATGGATGTGCCGCCAGTCCACACAAGTGGTGTGATGATAAAGGTACTCAGGGCCTCTTGACTTAGCATGCAGCAAAACAGCTACGATAGCAAATTACAACTTATACGCGTTTCACTCGGATAAAAATAATCTAAGTAATAAAAGACTCTGAAACGCAGCAGATAGATGACCCAACCACCGCAGGAAGTAACGGACTACAGGAGGCTGCATGAGGAAGACTCCCCAGTGCTGAGAAGGTGAGGCGATACAGAGGAGAGTGGAAACACGACAAAATGCTTGGTAGAAATGGCGTCTTCAGTGTGTTCCTTGAGTCTTAGGCTTTTCTGCCATCTCCTTGAGGGCTATTGGCTAGGTCAATAGGAAAGATTACTGAAAACTTGACTGGCTCCTCCCCAGGGAGGACCATCCACCCGCAGCCCCTTGGTCAGTCTCCTGTTACAGGGATGCCTGGCCCTAGCAACAGGGGCAGACAAAGCTCCTGCAGCCAGCCAACACACCTGAAAACTGATCTCTTTTCAGTGACTTTACCTGCATGTGCTGTGTGCATGGTGACCTGTCTACTGCTTAACACACCAGCTCTCATCTTGGGGAGGGTGACACCCGGACAATAAGAGTCACAGTGACTTGTGACTTCTTCACTCCCTGGAGTCTCATATATCTGCCCTCGTGGAAGACGACGACGGAAATCAGCTGAAACCCTTGAAGGGCTTCCGAGCTTCATAATGGATTAAGTGTTGTGTAAGAGGTTAGACGGAGTTACTGTGGTTAATAAATAAAGGTAACAACAGCCACAGTTCTAATTTGCTCAATTCCACTCGATTTATCTATCAGGCCATTCACATCTTGGCTCCTAAGAGATTTATGGGGCTAATGGCTTAAGCATTATTCTTGTCACTGGGCACAAGTATGGCCTAGAGCCTGGAAAGGCAGACTAGCATAAGGGAACACTCTTGCTTGAAAAGAAATATATGTTCCTCTCAGGAGTTTGCATACAAGTATAAAAATTAAATCTAGAGCACTTTCATGAGTTGTAGATTTGTTTAAAACAGCAGGCAAAATGTGTTATCATTCACAGCACTCAGATTTATGTCATCATAAAAGCTCCCACTTCATAAAATATACTACTTGTGGGTGTGTGTTTGTGTAGATATGATAGTTTTTCAAACTTTCATCTTTTATCGAGCATAATTTTCTATTGATTAAATTTGCTCTTTGACATTTTATCCATAAAATAATGTTTTCGTCATACCGACCCCACCCATTTCACTCCCCAAGTCCTCACAGGTTCCGTTCCTATGTCCATGTGGGTTTTTTGTTTTGTCTTGGGACCTGCTGGGCATAACAGAACTGTCTGTGTGGCCATCCATGCAGTGTTGAACTTATGGCAATTCTGCCTCCCAGCCCCAGGCTCCTAGAAGTAAGACTCAGGCTTAAAATATATTTACAAACACCTTGGCCATATAGCTAGGCTCCACTCTGACTAGATCATAACTAAAGAGACCCATTGTCTTAGTCAGGGTTTCTATTCCTATACACACATCATGACCAAGAAGCAAGTTGGGGAGGAAAGGGTTTATTCAGTTTATACTTCCATGTTGCTGTTTATCACCAAAAGAAGTCAGGACAGACACTCACACATGGCAGGAACTTGGAGGCAGGAGCTGATGCAGAAGCTATGGAAGAGTGCTGCTTACTGGATTGCTTCCCCTGGCTTGCTCAGCTTGCTTTCTTATAGAACCCAAGACTACCAGCCCAGAGATGGTACCACCCACCAGGGGCCCTCCTACCCTTGATCAATAATTGAGAAAATGCCTTACAGCTGGATCTCATGGAGGGGGACATTTCCTCAAGGGAGGCTCCTTTCTCTGTGATAACTCCAGCTTATGGCAAGTTGACACACAAAACCAGCCAGTACACCCATTTATCTTAACTTACAGTGTGCCATGTGGCTGGTTACCTGTGCTTACCACCACGCGTCCATGTGCCCATCTGTCTGTCTCTTCACTTCTTTTTTGATTCATCGCCCCACCTCCTTCTCTCCCAGAATTCTTTCTCTTCCTGATGTCCCACCTCAATTTCCTGCCTAAGCCATAGGTAGGCCATAGGCTTCTTAACTGACAGTGAGGCATCCCTGCAACACACAAGATGATCTCTCTAGGGCTGGAGAGATGGCTCAGCAGTTAAGAGCACTGACTGCTCTTCCAGAGGTCCTGAGTTCAATTCCCAGCAACCACATGGTGGTTCACAATCATCTGTAATGGGATCTGATGCCCTCTTCTGGTGTGTCTGAAGACAGCAACAGCATACTCACATTCATGAAATAAATAAATAAATCTTAAAAAAAGAAGATCTCTCTAGTCAGAAGAGCCTGTGGACTCACTAGTGGCATGCACCTGAAGTCACTGACTCCTCCCCCAGAATCCTTCAGTGGACTGCTGCGTAGCACCTCCTCATTCCTCTATGACCAGTGACATCAAGGTATAGCCAAGGAATTGTACGTCTAGGTGGACTTTTATGGTATCAAATTTGTGGAACAGCATGCAGGTAAAAGCAGAGAGTTAACAGGCTTGTCCTTAAGCTAGCAATGATCTCTGCTTGAGGCAGCTGCTATCATCCTTTTCTGAACTATAATGGAAAGTTTGTCTTGTTTGGATTTAAGTCATTTGTGGTGACTGCAAAGAACTGATGGGTGTCAGCATCTCAGAGGACAGACTTGCTGACATTTACCTCACACTTTTACAGGTTTGAAAACTCAAATCATTAGTTTCATGACTTGAGGACAGCACCAGGGATTGGCAATATGGTTCTTAGAACAGATGCCACCAAGGGCCAGCAATGTGACACTTAAAACAGAGGCCACCAGGGGCCAACAACTTCATCTTTAGAACAGAGTGATACTGCAGACACTGACACCAGAGAACTCACAACCTACGTACTCTGGAGAAATGAAGATGGTGGCTTCTGTGTCAGGTGGCAGGTGAGGGTGTGACAGGCTATAGCTAAGATTATAGACATGAACTGAGAAGCCTGGATCTTACCTTGCCATTCACTCCCCCAACACAGGTCTCCCACAAAAACTGATGTACCCAGGAACAACAGACTCAAGTCACACTAATTACCGGAGTTCTTCCTAAGATTCTTAAGCACTGTTAGCGACCTGAAAGCTGCAGGTCCACATATGTGACCAGACAAAGCTGGGCCTAAGACACAGGGGGCTCTGGCTTAGTTCTTTCTCTTGTTATTCTGGGCAATCTTAGGTAGCCTGTCCTCTGTGGGATCCCAGCATTGCTGTCCAGGAACCTTCATAGAAGGTGTTTCTCTTTCCCCTGATCCAACAACCATTCTGCTTTGTGTCTGAATCGCTGGCCCCTTCCTAAGCCTTTTATCAGATAAAGGTGTGGACTAAGCTAATTGGCCATGTCTCATCAGTGTGTCCATGCCAAGCAGGCCAAGTCATATTTCGAGCTCCATGGGTCAGGAATAGTAGAGGAAGGGTTAAAAAGTACAGCAGTGGGGACTAGAGAGACAGCTTGGTGAGTAAAGTTCCTGATGACCTGAGTTTGTTCCCTCAAACCCAAATGTTGGAAGAAGAAAACTGATTTCATCAGCTTTTCCTCTGATTTCCAAATGTACATCATAGTACACACACACACACACACACACACACACACACACACACACACACACGCATGCACACACAGAGACACACTTGTGTGCATGTACACACATACACCATGCACATGCATACACACAGACACATGTGCACAAACACACTCACACACACACACACATGCATACTCACACAGAGAGAGACACACATGCACAGGCACACATACATGTGCCCACACCCCCACATGCACACACACACACACTAGCACAGTTGGAGAATGGATTTTCAGGAGAGAGAAGCAAGATCTGCCTTACTATGTCCCAGGATGTTTGCGTTAAGAAAACACATCATGTTCAAGCAGACTGCATGGCTTACAAGGCAGAATTCAATCTTGGATAGAGACAGCCTCAAATTCTGGTTTCTCCATCCTTGGAAGAAATTCCCTCTGCCATGTCCTGTGCTCTCATCTCTGAGGACCACCACCTGCATGTGAGCTGCCCAGAACACACAACCACCCAATTGACAATTGCTATGTCCTACCCTCTCAGTCAGCTGAGGAATCCAAGGTGGTCCTTGAGAGACCCCTGCTCCTCAGTGGTGAGATTCTACTGAGAAGGGAGAGTGACCACATAGCTGGGAAGAGGTATTTCCTGTCCCCACCATGTCTCTCCACACCTCACCCCACTGTCTTCCTTTTCTTAGTGGAACCAGATTACAGACTCATTCAGCTCTCAAGTTTCACTGCTCCAGATCGGAGGATAGAGTAAACATGAAGATACAATACCAGTAAGAAAATGCTGGCAGATTTAGGAATCGTTTCATTTGTATATGTATGTGCATGTTACATAGGTGTGCTCGTGGCAGGGGTGCTCCCCCACATGGCATATGTGGAGGCCACATTTGATGATAGGACCTTTCTGAATTCCTCTTAGACTTGTGCTTGAGTCAGGGTCTCTGATTGAACTTTAAAGGCCCCATATCAGCTAAACTGACTGGCTGGCAAGCCACTAGGACCCGCCTGTCTCTGCGATACCAGCACCAGGCATTTAACCCCCAGGGATCTAAATTTAGGTCTTTGTGTATGTGCAATAAGCACTTTACCCTTGACCCAAGAGACTTCTTAATTCCTACATTTATAAAATCTCTCAATGTTCTGTGTTATTCTTTCTGCTTTGCTTCTGCTGCTGGAAGGGCATCTGCCCACCTCCCAGTAGCCTTTCTTTTTCTCATTCCTGGAATCAATGCCTGACAAGAAAAGTTTAGGTTGACTCACAGTTTGCAGGGGCCCCAGTCCATCATGGTGGAGAAGACATGGCAGTAGGACGCTGTATGGTGGTGGGGGAATTCAGATGCTTGTTCATATCTCAGTGGGTGAAGAAGGACAGGGAACCTATAACCCATAAGGCCCAATACCCAGCAACCCACTTCCTCCATGGTGGGCCCACTTCCAGTGTATCTTACAACTTCCCGAAACAATGCCATCAGCAGGAAGCTAAGTGTTCAGTCATGTAAGCCTATGGGGACATTTCATATCCAAACTATCATAATACCTTAGAAAGTTCTCCTGCGCCTGGAGGATTCTTCTTCTGAATTGGTTTTCCCCATCACTTTTTTCTTAAGCACGGGGGGTGGGGGGGGGGAGATATCATCTTAAAATAAAACAGGCAGTTTGATAAGATAGAGGAATCTGGTTCCATGAGAAAACAGCATACCAGGAAGCCAGTTGGTGGACCGAGTTGGCTGGGCAACATCTCTCAGGCTTATTGTTCTGTTGTCATGTGACTCATATGCCAGTGCTAAGCTTGCCCTTGTTCTTGCCCCCCTGCAACCACTTCCTGTATGTGTCACACACTCAGCCAGTCAATTCAGTCACATAATTGTGGCCATTTTCCCCGTTACCTTTGCGTGATTTTACTGCCTCATTTTACTTTTAATTTTTATTCTAATTAATTTCGTCCTCCTCCTGGATGAGTCAAATATCCAAGTATAATTAACAGGAAGGGAGGCTTTGTTTATCCAGTCTCTGCTTGCTAAAGCTTCCGGAGGTGTCCGGAACTTCTGTGGATAAGCACTCATTAGGCTTTCCCAGGTGGAGGCACCGAAAGGTGTTTCAAGGGGAGGGATGCACCAAAAATAGAAATGGGACAAAATGGTCCCTGCAGTGCCAAAAAGATAAAATTACAGAAATATAAAAAGGCATGGGGAGGGTAGTGAAGGGCAGTTAGGAGCAGATGAAAAACTTTCTGAAAGAGATGGACCCTCAGCTTCTGTGGTTATTGAACAGGACGGATGTAGCAGCATCATAACAGATGTGTTGTTATACATGTGTGTTCTGCACACGCAAATGGAGGCACACTAGAGGGTTTGGGTTGCTTAGACAGTGCCCAACTGTGCTAAACCCAAAAAGTAGACCTCAAATCCTCTTAAAACACTTCTGTGAAGCCTGCAGCAGCTGTGGCTTTGCCATCAGAAGCAAAATTACTGCAGACAACAGAAAGGGGAAGTCATTGTGACCAGAATCCCAGCACCTTAATCAGATCGATGGCTGATTGAACAGAGCGGTCCCATTCAAGATGCCCCGCAGGCCTCTGCAGAGCACATATTCTGAGGCGTTAGAATGGCAAGACCTTCCTTGTCACTAAGCCCTGCATCGGAGAGGAAACAGAAAGCCAGCTCTTCGCATTTCCCACCACAGACCTGTTCTAAGAAGGAATCACACTACTGCATCCTAGAGACAGTTAACTTCAGTGATGAGTGTGATTAGACCCAGCAACATTCAAGACATTCGTGAAACACACCTTCGGGTGTGTCTCTGAGATTGTTTCCAGAGAGGACTGTCTGAGATATGGAGACTCACTTTCCATGCAGGCAGCAGAAAGCTGGAGTTTTGGACTTATTAAAAGAACTCAGCTGAGTGTCAGCATTGCCACCTGACCTTCTCGAATGTGAGAAACCAGCTTCCCACTACAACTACACCAGTTCTGCTACGTGACTGTATCCCCCTAACTGGAGACCAAATAAGCCCTCACTCCCTTAAATTGAGCAAGGCATGAGGAGCAAGCCAGTGAGGAGTACCCCTCTGAAGCGGATATTACCCCACAGACAGTGGGGGACGATCACTGAGCATCGGGTTGGTTTGCTCTCAATGCTGCCATTGAGAGAAGCTCGCCCAAAAACTGCTCTTGAGGTTTCTGAGGCAGTTTGCTGCTTGCACAGCCTCACCTCTGGCCCGTTGGCGAGCCTAACGGTTCCTTCAGCACTGGACAGCAGCTGACATTTTGTATGCACCATCTGCCTGCCTTCAGGACTGGACAGCAGCTGCAGGATCATGCTGAGCTCCTGTGTGCTGATTGCCTGCCTAGATGACTGGTCTGGAGCCGATAAGTCCATATTTGGTGTTTGCTAGAGGACTGGACTGCTGAGGAAGAGCTCGCCCCCCACCCCACCCCAGAACTATTGCTGAACGTGTCCACTTCCCCCATATCCTAATAACTTTTCACTCCCACTACTTCAGCCCGGTGGTGGGCTAGAGCAGAGGTTGAACCCTTATTAAAAGTAGGCTGAAAAAAGAAAAGTAAGCCTACATCTCTACAAGGCCTCTGCATCAGCTCTGGCTCCAGATTCCTAGTCTGAGTTCCTGCCCTGGCTTTCCTCAATCTTGGACTGTGTTGTGGAACTCTAAGCTGAAATAAACCCTTTCTTCTTCAAGTAGCCTGTAGCCATGGTCTTTTATCACAGCAGTAGAAATCCTAACTAAACGGTAGGCAATCCCTACTGGGATTCTCTTCTCAGGTGTCCCTAGAATGAGAATCAGAGCTAATCCTTAGAGATGTCATCGCTGGTTGTGGTTGACTCTAGTACTGTCGTGTTGGCCCTTCATAAATGGTATCTCTTCACTTGAGACCATTCTCTGCACTGCATTCAAACTACACACAAGTTCTTTCTTTCTTTCTTTCTTTCTTTTTTTTTTATTCAACTCGACTTGAAAATGAATCTCCCTACAACAGACCTCTTCTATATTTGGGGGATGGGGTGCTATATTTATTCCAGAAAGACTTGACCTAGTTAGCATATAAAATAACTCTGAGTACATTAACCAAGAACAAGGCAGCAATTCTCACAGAATTCTCAGGCTTCAGTCATGAAACTCTCTTTGAAGTTCCGTGAGAGCCAGCGACAGACTGGCTGAGACATCTTTTGGAGAGACACACTGGCACCAAGCCTTTCATCTGGCCCCTGGCATCCTCTTTTGCCTGACTTGCTTAGTGGCTGCATCTGAGGGTCTCTCTGTTCAGAACGAAGAGGACACATATAACATATGACTTGTTACATCTTCTTCATCAAAGAACACTCAGTCTCTCAGTCCACACTATTTTGTATTATTCTTTCTAGGTTTTTTTATCTTTAAAAAGCACAAATTTAAATTTAGCACTTTGGTTATTTCTGAATGCCTCTCTTGGTGGAGTTAAGTGTAGTCGTGTTGTGGAACAAACATCTTGCAGAATTGAAACTCTGCCCATTAAACTCCCTCTGCCCAGCCTTGGCAACTTTTGCAGCCATTCTGAGCTTCGTGGCTCTGGTGACTCTGCAGAGATAGGGTCTTGCATTTGTGCTTTTGTGACTGGCTGACTTTACTGAACATGATATTGTCGGTGTCCTCCACACAGTAGCATGCACCAGAGCCTCCTTTGTGAGGTTGGAAAACACCACTGTGTGTTCTGCTGCACCTCCATTATCCATTTTCCTGCTGATGAGCCCTGCCTTGCTCCTTCCTTGGCTGTTGCTGCTAGCATCATGATGAAGACAGTTGGGTAATTAGTTTCTTAAGATTTTTATTTCAGGTCACACTGTAGGTTCAGTTTTAGGGTTTTTGTGTTTGTTTTGTTTTCCTTAAGGGATTCCCTACTACATCTGCATAGTGGCTATACAACTTTACAGTGCTACCAAGAGGATACCAGGATTTGAATTTCTCTGCATCCTCACCAGCAATTGCTATTTTTGTGGGGTTTAATTTTGCTTCTGTTTTACTGGCCATCACTATTCTAGTGGTTTAAGGGAGATACTCTGCTGTGATTTTTATTTGAATTGGCAGCATTGAGATTTTTAATGTGTGTTGGCCATTTGAATATCATCTTTGAAAAATAGTTATTAAAATCCTTTGCCCATCATCTTTTAATTAAGCTAACTTTTTAAGTTGTGGGAGTTACGTATATATCCTGGAAATTAACTCATCATCCTATATATGATTTCCCTTTTCTTTCTTGTATTATGGTGCCCTTATATGCACTGGAGTTGTGATGGAATCTAATTTGTCTATTTTAAGTTTTTGTGGCATATGTCTTAGGTGTGGGATTCTAGAAACACAGAACCAGTGATGCCCTCCATCCTTATTAAGTATCTCACAGACACTATGCTAATAAAGCACAGACAACAGTTGGATTTTGATGGCTCTCTCAAGTGTAAGGCCAGTGCCTATGGGTGAAACTGGTCCTCGTAATTACTGATACAAACAGAACATGTTCTGGGTGTTGACCCACGTGACTCCAAGTTAGCATAGCACAGAGATGCCATCTTCCCGTATTTACCCCATGGCTCAGTATATTAAAAGTCTTGATGGTAAGCACTAGAGAAATGGGTTAGAAAATGTGGGAAATAAACGCAATGAGGTCTTTGGTGCCATAGAGAAGATGCTGCAACTGCCTTGTCTGGTGGACCACTCTCCCCAGCTAAGTTCGACCAATGGTCCCTTCTTCAAGCAAGACCTCTTAACCCTCCAAATAATACCAGCTCCCACCCCAGTTCCCACCCAGTTTCCACCCTAGCTCTCATCTACCTCTCACCCCAGCTCCCATTCCAATTCCCAGCCAAGATTGCATCCCAGATCCCACCCCAGTTCCCATCCCAGTTCCCATTCCAACTCCAACCCCAGCTCCCATCCCAACCCCCATCCTAACTCCCACTCCAGCTCCTATCCCAGCTCCCACCCCAGCTCCCACCCTAGTTACCACCCCAACTTCTCCCAACCCAGCTTCCATCCTAGATCCCACACCAGCTCCCACCCCAGATCCTATCTCAGCTCCCACCTCAACTCCTATCCAGATCCCACCCCAGCTCCCATCCTAGTTCCCACCCCAGCTTCTCCCACCCCAGATCCCATCCTAGATCCCACCCCAGCTCCCACCCCAGATCCTGCCCCAGCTCCCATCCCAGCTCCCATCTCAGCTCCCATCCCAGCTCCCACACCAGCTCCCATCCCAACCCCCATCCTAGCTCCCACTCCAGCTCCTATCCCAGCTCCCACCCCAGCTCCCACCCTAGTTACCACCCCAGCTTCTCCCAACCCAGCTTCCATCCTAGATCCCACACCAGCTCTCACCCCAGCTCCCAACCCAGCTCCCATCCTAGTTCCCACCCCAGCTTCTCCCACCCCAGATCCCATCCTAGATCCCACCCCAGCTCCCACCCCAGATCCTGCCCCAGCTCCCATCCCAGCTCCTATCTCAGCTCCCATCCCAGCTCCCACCCCAGCTCCCATCCCAACCCCCATCCTAGCTCCCACTCCAGCTCCTATCCCAGCTCCCACCCCAGCTCCCACCCTAGTTACCACCCCAGCTTCTCCCACCCCAGCTTCCATCCTAGATCCCACACCAGCTCCCACCCCAGATCCTATCTCAGCTCCCACCTCAACTCCCATCCAGATCCCACCCCAGCTCCCACCCCAGCTCCCATCCTAGATCCCACCCCAGCTCCCACCCCAGATCCTGCCCCTAGCTCCCACCCCAGCTCCCACCCTAGCTCCCATCCCAGCTCCCACTCCAGCTCACACACACATATATATTATCATGATACCCTTTTAACTAATTACACAGGACTGTAAACCAATTACTTACAATGGTGATTTGTGGCTTTTGATTGGTGGTTGGTGAATTGTGCTTGGTGACAAATGGTTGTTGATTGGTGATTGGTGATTAGTTGTTGGTGATTGGTGATTGGCCATTGGTGGTTGGTGGCTGGTGATTAGTGATTGTTGGTTGGTGATTGTTGGTTGGTGATGGTTGGTTGGTGATGGTTGGTGTTTGGTAGTCGGTGATTGTTGGTTGGTGATTGGTGGTGCTGAGACTTGTTTTACATGGTCAGAGATAGAACTGAGTCTTACACATGATAGGCAAGTGCCCCCATGGAGCCCCACCTACACACTTTAAATGTTATTCTGAGGCAAAATATTGCTAAGTTGTACGAGGTGGCACTCAATCTTTCTGCCTCAGCTTCTGGAGTAGCTAGAGTTGCAGGCGGGTGCCAATGTCCACTACTAGAGCACTTCCTTGACATTTTAATGTTAACTGATTTCTTTCCTACAGTAAAAACTCTATTATATAATTTGTAATGTAGTAAAAAACCACAGGCAGGAAAATACCAGGTTCTAAGTCATTGTATCTTAAAATATCCAGAGGTTTCTCGACACTCCTCCCAGTCAGTGGCATTCTAAATCAATCACGCTGTCTGTTATACTCACAGACACACACAGTTAATATGAGGGACATTGGCGATGGCCAAGGCTCCCGTATGCTAATGCTTACACTGTACAGAGCATTTGCTTTTAAGTGTCACATTCTGACATGTTGCTATAATTTCAACAGCATTTGAACTGGTCCTTGAATCCCTTAGGCAAGCGAAGAAAACCAAATACTTCTTCCCACCTTATGCTTCCTAAGAGGCCAGCCTCCAACCACAGTACCGCATTAAAGAGTAGATCACTGTGTTTGAAAATGTCTGCCTACCTCAGGGCTTAATTAAGCTCTCAAGACAAAATAAATGAGTGAATTAAAAATGAAGATTAAAAGAGAAGCAGCCCAGTGAAACATGGGAATAAAACAGCTGGAGAGTTTGTGGTATTTTTCATTAGAATTGGCAGATAACGACTAAAGGGGCTTTCTCTCTCCATAGTTCGTCCTAGCCATACTTTCTAATCTCTCTTGTTATTTACTACCTTCATAAAACCTTTTAGTGGGACAAATAGCCAATCCACCAACCTGCAGACATTCTTTCTTCCTATATTGTTATATTTGCTAGATCCATACATGTTTCTTACCTTTAAAAGGGGAATTTAATTATTTTGACATCAATTGGACACAAAGTGTGAATTGGTTAACAAATCATGGAAGGAAACTAGGGGACCCTGGATAGTGTGAAACCATAAATTCTGGTTCACCCATTGTGAAATAGAACTTCAGTAATTTTGAGAAGATCCCAACTTATCTTCAGTTTCTAGACTTTCCCCACCAGGATTTTAGTGAATATTATATGATAGACATATGTGTATGTATATAGTATAATTTATTAAATAGTAAATTAAATAATTTTCTTGGAAAAGCAAATAATTCTCCACTATCTATAGAATACAAATGTATAGTCTCTTCCACACTGGCTCACTGCCTGAAGAGCTCCACCTTAGGGGACGAGTCAAAAGTCAATGATCGGCTTGGGAGGCAGCCTCAGCCTCAGCAGCAGCGGTCGCCATCTGGGTTCCGGGACTCCGCGGGACCTAGGAAATTAGTCTGAACAGGTTAGAGGGTGCGCCAGAGAACCGGACAGCTTCTGGGACGGGCGGAAGCACAGAGCCGCTGAGGCAGCAGCCTGGGCGGGCCGCAGACAACCGGCCACCATCCGGACCAGAGGACAGGTGTCCGCCTGGCTCGGGAGGCGGCCTCAGCCTCAGCAGCAGCAGTCGCCATCTTGGTTCCGGGACTCAGCAGAACTTAGGAAATTAGTCTGAACAGGTTAGAGGGTGCGCCAGAGAACCGGACAGCTTCTGGGACGGGCAGAAGCACAGAGCCGCTGAGGCAGCAGCCTGGGCGGGCCGCAGACAACCGGCCACCATCCGGACCAGAGGACAGGTGTCCGCCTGGCTCGGGAGGCGGCCTCAGCCTCAGGAGCAGCGGTCACCATCTTGGTTCCAGGACTCCCTGGAACTTAGGATTTTAGTCTGCACAGGTGAGAGTCTGCACCACAAAAGCTGACAGCTTCTGGGAACTGCCAAAGCAACACAGCTTCTGAGAGAGGCCCTGTTTTGGGCCTTCTTCTTCGACCAGGAGGAGGTCCAAAAACAAGATATCTGCGCACCTTCCCTGTAAGAGAGCTTGCCAGCAGAGAGTGCTCTGAGCACTGAAACTCAGAGGAGAGAATCTGTCTCCCAGGTCTGCTGATAGACGGTAACAGAATCACCAGAAGAACAATCTCTAAACAGAGTCAACTATAACTACTAACTCCAGAGATTACCAGATGGCGAAAGGTAAACGTAGGAATCCTACTAACAGGAACCAAGACCACTCACCATCATCAGAACCCAGCACTCCCACTTTGCCCAGTCCAGGGCACCCCAACACACCCGAAAACCTAGACCTAGATTTAAAAGCATATCTCATGATGATGGTAGAGGACATCAAGAAGGACTTTAATAAATCACTTAAAGAAATACAGGAGAACACTGCTAAAGAGTTACAAGTCCTTAAAGAAAAACAGGAAAACACAATCAAACAGGTAGAAGTCCTTACAGAAAAAGAGGAAAAAACATACAAACAGGTGATGGAAATGAACAAAACCATACTAGACCTAAAAAGGGAAGTAGAAACAATAAAGAAAACTCAAAGTGAGGCAACACTGGAGATAGAAACCCTAGGAAAGAAATCTGGAACCATAGATTTGAGCATCAGCAACAGAATACAAGAGATGGAAGAGAGAATCTCAGGTGCAGAAGATTCCATAGAGAACATCGGCACAACAATCAAAGAAAATGGAAAATGCAAAAAGATCCTAACTCAAAATATCCAGGAAATCCAGGACACAATGAGAAGACCAAACCTACGGATAATAGGAGTGGATGAGAATGAAGATTTTCAACTCAAAGGACCAGCAAACATCTTCAACAAAATTATTGAAGAAAACTTCCCAAATATAAAGAAAGAGATACCTATGAACATACAAGAAGCCTACAGAACTCCAAATAGACTGGACCAGAAAAGAAATTCCTCCCGACACATAATAATCAGAACAACAAATGCACTAAATAAAGATAGAATACTAAAAGCGGTAAGGGAAAAAGGTCAAGTAACATACAAAGGCAAGCCTATCAGAATTACACCAGATTTTTCACCAGAGACTATGAAAGCCAGAAGAGCCTGGACAGATGTTATACAGACACTAAGAGAACACAAATTCCAGCCCAGGCTACTATACCCAGCCAAACTCTCAATTACCATAGATGGAGAAACCAAAGTATTCCACGACAAAACCAAATTCACACATTATCTCTCCACGAATCCAGCCCTTCAAAGGTTAATAACAGAAAAAAACCAATACAAGAACGGGAACAATGCCCTAGAAAAAACAAGAAGGTAATCCCTCAACAAACCTAAAAGAAGACAGCCACAAGAACAGAATGCCAACTTTAACAACAAAAATAACAGGAAGCAACAATTACTTTTCCTTAATATCTCTTAACATCAATGGTCTCAACTCCCCAATAAAAAGACATAGACTAACAAACTGGCTACACAAACAAGACCCAACATTTTGCTGTTTACAGGAGACACATCTCAGAGAAAAAGATAGACACTACCTCAGAATAAAAGGCTGGAAAACAATTTTCCAAGCAAATGGTATGAAGAAACAAGCTGGAGTAGCCATCCTAATATCTGATAAGATTGACTTCCAACCCAAAGTCATCAAAAAAGACAAGGAGGGGCACTTTGTTCTCATCAAAGGTAAAATCCTCCAAGAGGAACTCTCAATTCTGAATATCTACGCGCCAAATACAAGGGCAGCCACATTCATTAAAGAAACTTTAGTAAAGCTCAAAGCACACATTGCACCTCACACAATAATAGTGGGAGACTTCAACACACCACTCTCACCAATGGACAGATCATGGAAACAGAAACTAAACAGGGACACACTGAAACTAACAGAAGTGATGAAACAAATGGATCTGACAGATATCTACAGAACATTTTATCCTAAAACAAAAGGATATACCTTCTTCTCAGCACCTCATGGTACCTTCTCCAAAATTGACCACATAATAGGTCACAAAACAGGCCTCAACAGATTCAAAAATATTGAAATTGTCCCATGTATCCTATCAGATCACCATGCACTAAGGCTGATCTTCAATAACAAAAAAAATAACAGAAAGCCAACACTCACGTGGAAACTGAACAACACTCTTCTCAATGATACCTTGGTCAAGGAAGGAATAAAGAAAGAAATTAAAGACTTTTTAGAGTTTAATGAAAATGAAGCCACAACGTACCCAAACCTTTGGGACACAATGAAAGCATTTCTAAGAGGGAAACTCATAGCTCTGAGTGCCTCCATGAAGAAACGGGAGAGAGCACATACTAGCAGCTTGACAACACATCTAAAAGCTCTAGAAAAAAAGGAAGCAAATTCACCCAAGAGGAGTAGACGGCAGGAAATAATCAAACTCAGGGGTGAAATCAACCAAGTGGAAACAAGAAGAACTATTCAAAGAATTAACCAAACGAGGAGTTGGTTCTTTGAGAAAATCAACAAGATAGATAAACCCTTAGCTAGACTCACTAGAGGGTACAGAGACAAAATCCTAATTAACAAAATCAGAACTGAAAAGGGAGACATAACAACAGATCCTGAAGAAATCCAAAACACCATCAGATCCTTCTACAAAAGGCTATACTCAACAAAACTGGAAAACCTGGACGAAATGGACAAATTTCTGGACAGATACCAGGTACCAAAGTTGAATCAGGATCAAGTTGACCTTCTAAACAGTCCCATATCCCCTAAAGAAATAGAAGCAGTTATAAGTAGTCTCCCAGCCAAAAAAAGCCCAGGACCAGACGGGTTTAGTGCAGAGTTCTATCAGACCTTCAAAGAAGATCTAATTCCAGTTCTGCACAAACTTTTTCACAAGATAGAAGTAGAAAGTACTCTACCCAACTCATTTTATGAAGCCACTATTACTCTGATACCTAAACCACAGAAAGATCCAACAAAGATAGAGAACTTCAGACCAATTTCTCTTATGAATATCGATGCAAAAATCCTCAATAAAATTCTCGCTAACCGAATCCAAGAACACATTAAAGCAATCATTCATCCTGACCAAGTAGGTTTTATTCCAGGAATGCAGGGATGGTTTAATATACGAAAATCCATCAATGTAATCCACTATATAAACAAACTCAAAGACAAAAACCACATGATCATCTCGTTGGATGCAGAAAAAGCATTTGACAAGATCCAACACCCATTCATGATAAAAGTTCTGGAAAGATCAGGAATTCAAGGCCCATACCTAAACATGATAAAAGTAATCTACAGCAAACCAGTAGCCAACATCAAAGTAAATGGAGAGAAGCTGGAAGCAATCCCACTAAAATCAGGGACTAGACAAGGCTGCCCACTTTCTCCCTACCTTTTCAACATAGTACTTGAAGTATTAGCCAGAGCAATTCGACAACAAAAGGAGATCAAGGGGATACAAATTGGAAAGGAGGAAGTCAAAATATCACTTTTTGCAGATGATATGATAGTATATATAAGTGACCCTAAAAATTCCACCAGAGAACTCCTAAACCTGATAAACAGCTTCGGTGAAGTAGCTGGATATAAAATTAACTCAAACAAGTCAATGGCCTTTCTCTACACAAAGAATAAACAGGCTGAGAAAGAAATTAGGGAAACAACACCCTTCTCAATAGTCACAAATAATATAAAATATCTCGGCGTGACTCTAACTAAGGAAGTGAAAGATCTGTATGATAAAAACTTCAAGTCTCTGAAGAAAGAAATTAAAGAAGATCTCAGAAGATGGAAAGATCTCCCATGCTCATGGATTGGCAGGATCAATATTGTAAAAATGGCTATCTTGCCAAAAGCAATCTACAGATTCAATGCAATCCCCATCAAAATTCCAACTCAATTCTTCAACGAATTAGAAGGAGCAATTTGCAAATTCATCTGGAATAACAAAAAACCTAGGATAGCAAAAACTCTTCTCAAGGATAAAAGAACCTCTGGTGGAATCACCATGCCTAACCTAAAGCTTTACTACAGAGCAATTGTGGTAAAAACTGCATGGTACTGGTATAGAGACAGACAAGTAGACCAATGGAATAGAATTGAAGACCCAGAAATGAACCCACACACCTATGGTCACTTGATCTTCGACAAGGGAGCTAAAACCATCCAGTGGAAGAAAGACAGCATTTTCAACAAATGGTGCTGGCACAACTGGTTGTTATCATGTAGAAGAATTCGAATCGATCCATACTTATCTCCTTGTACTAAGGTCAAATCTAAATGGATCAAAGAACTTCACATAAAACCAGAGACACTGAAACTTATAGAGGAGACAGTGGGGAAAAGCCTTGAAGATATGGGCACAGGGGAAAAATTCCTGAACAGAACAGCAATGGCTTGTGCTGTAAGATCGAGAATTGACAAATGGGACCTAATGAAACTCCAAAGTTTCTGCAAGGCAAAAGACACCGTCAATAAGACAAAGAGACCACCAACAGATTGGGAAAGGATCTTTACCTATCCTAAATCAGATAGGGGACTAATATCCAACATATATAAAGAACTCAAGAAGGTGGACTTCAGAAAATCAAACAACCCCATTAAAAAATGGGGCTCAGAACTGAACAAAGAATTTTCACCTGAGGAATACCGAATGGCAGAGAAGCACCTGAAAAAATGTTCAACATCCTTAATCATCAGGGAAATGCAAATCAAAACAACCCTGAGATTCCACCTCACACCAGTCAGAATGGCTAAGATCAAAAACTCAGGTGACAGCAGATGCTGGCGAGGATGTGGAGAAAGAGGAACACTCCTCCATTGTTGGTGGGATTGCAGGCTTGTACAACCACTCTGGAAATCCGTCTGGCGGTTCCTCAGAAAATTGGACATAGTACTACCGGAGGATCCAGCAATACCTCTCCTGGGCATATATCCAGAAGATGCCCCAACTGGTGAGAAGGACACATGCTCCACTATGTTCATAGCAGCCTTATTTATAATAGCCAGAAGCTGGAAAGAACCCAGATGCCCCTCAACAGAGGAATGGATACAGAAAATGTGGTACATCTACACAATGGAGTACTACTCAGCTATTAAAAAGAATGAATTTATGAAATTCCTAGCCAAATGGATGGACCTGGAGGGCATCATCCTGAGTGAGGTAACACATTCACAAAGGAACTCACACAATATGTACTCACTGATAAGTGGATATTAGCCCAAAACCTAGGATACCCACGATATAAGATACAATTTCCTAAACACATGAAACTCAAGAAAAATGAAGACTGAAGTGTGGACACTATGCCCCTCCTTAGAAGTGGGAACAAAACACCCTTGGAAGGAGTTACAGAGACAAAGTTTGGAGCTGAGATGAAAGGATGAACCATGTAGAGACTGCCTTATCCAGGGATCCACCCCATAATCAGCATCCAAACGCTGACACCATTGCATACACTAGCAAGATTTTATCGAAAGGACCCAGATGTAGCTGTCTCTTGTGAGACTATGCCGGGGCCTAGCAAACACAGAAGTGGATGCCCACAGTCAGCTAATGGATGGATCACAGGGCTCCCAATGGAGGAGCTAGAGAAAGTACCCAAGGAGCTAAAGGGATCTGCAACCCTATAGGTGGATCAACATTATGAACTAACCAGTGCCCCGGAGCTCTTGACTCTAGCTGCATATGTATCAAAAGATGGCCTAATCGGCCATCACTGGAAAGAGAGGCCCATTGGACACACAAACTTTATATGCCCCAGAACAGGGGAACGCCAGGGCCAAAAAAGGGGGAGTGGGCGGGTAGGGGAGTGGGGGTGGGTGGGTATGGGGGACTTTTGGTATAGCATTGGAAATGTAAATGAGCTAAATACCTAATAAAAAATGGAAAAAAAAAAAAAGTCAATGATCTCCTCACCTGGCTCACCCTGTGGTTATGGAGGTCTGCCTTTGCTTCTGACTTCATTTAGACCCACATCTCTCTGATCACCTTATAGCCTGTGATGGTTAGTGTTAATTGTTGGCTTGACAGAATCTATAATCACCAGTGAGATGGACCACCAGGTGTGTTAATTCAAGTGGGAAGACCTGTCCACTGTGGGTGGTGGCATTCCCTAGGCAAATAATCCTAGTCTGTATTAAAAGTGGAGAAAATGAGCTAAGCACTAGCATGCACCCTCCAAGGTTGTATCCTGGCTGAACCGAGATATCCCTGTCCTGATGGACTGAAACCTGAGTTGATATAAAATGAGATTAAAGTCAGCATTTCTTCTACAACTGAGTTTTGTCAAGATATTTTATCAAAGTGACAGAAGGGAAATTAAGACATGGTCTGAGGCTGGGTGAGGATGGAGTGGACCTCCCTGCTGTCCACTGGTATCATTCTGAATAAATGATAAATTCAACATTTACAACAGATGAAGGGTGTTATATTTGTTTGGAGAATTTTATATTTACAAACAAACAAAAAGGATAGAGGATTGTCCTCGCAAAGGTTGGCTATTTAGATAAGCTGTGCCTTAGGGAGGGATGAGTTTGAAGCAGAGCAGGAACCAGAATCATCTGTGTAACTTCTACTGTCTGTCATGGCAGTTCAAAAGAGAGAAAGAGAAGCTTCATTAGATTAAGAAAACATCTTCTATCCGCATACTTTCCACTCTCTTTAGCACAGTGATTGCTGTCACTGAGGAGCTTTGAGGAACAGGGAAGTCACCCTCACAAGGGATGTGTGTGAATTAACACTCAAACGACAAGGTCTTTGCCTTTATTTGAAACTGACAGAATATACGTTTGTCTTGTCAACCATCTCCATCCACTTTGAGAAGCAGATGGAGGATAAACAATGAAGAAACAACTGTGGCAGAATGTTAAAATGTATCCAAAGTACTGTAGACACCACCCTGGACTGGAATGCTAGGCCAGTACCCGAGGTGCTGTTAGACACAACCCTGGACTAGAATGTCAGACTCAGAAGTAAATCTTTGTAGCTTTGTCCCAACAGCTAAAAGTAGACACTGCACTTTGTCATTGGGTTATAGAAATGTGGGGCTTGTAGAGACTAAAAGACATTGTGAAGAGTCTTCAGCAAGAGAAGCAGACAAGGCAGGTTGAAAGGCCCTTGAGAGCTCTACAAAGGGTAGCTTGCCACTTCTAAAATGTTCTAGGATGAAGTGATTCTTTTAATATCTGTCAGCATCCTGAGTTCATCAGGCAAAGGATGCATAGAAGAATCCTATGGGCCCATTTAGGCAGCACGCTTCCTGCTAGAACCTACTGGTGATAAAGTCTGAAGCCATGTTTAGTGTCTGCCTGTTGACAACTGTCAAGCTTTGCCCTGCTTCTTCCCTTTGTGCCCCACACATGTGTGCCCTGAGAAGAATGCCTTGTGCCCCTTCCATTTGTGACAGTGTGAGGGTCTCACTGAAAGCTGGCTCCCCTGGGCCACTGCCAGACTGTCCCCTCATGTCCTACCCTTACCCACTGGGATGGTACCCTCTTCTTATCCACTCTAGACATCTCAGTCCTGCAAAGTTCTACCCTGCAGTTCACAGAATATTCAAATGTGCAAGTGTCTATCTGTATGTACTGATGGGCGGGGTGTCATGAACCTGTGTGAGTTGGCCTCTGAAACCATGGTTGTATCTATACCTGGGCAAACTACACCCAGCTTAGGGGAACCACAAAGGCTGAAGCTCTTGGGGTCTTCAGAAAGATTCAGCAATGAGATGGAAGACTAGGCATGACCTCCCTAGGGAACACCCTCAGAGATTCAACCCTACACAAGTACGCTTCAACAGTCTTACCCATTGCCTGAAGGCATGATGGCAGCTTTAGGGGTCCCCCTTACCACATTTGCTTTCCATTCTCTGTGTTCAGAGGGTTAACAATATTTCAGCACTTCTTTCACAGAGAAGAGACACTAACCAAACTTCCCTCTAAAAAGAGTTACTTCAAACCCTGCATGTTCCTGAAGTTCTCACACACAGATTATTGTGAGATATTTATGAGGAACCGCACAATTTCCAATAAGCTATCTCTCTAGCTTTCAGGGATTGATAGAAGCCAGCTAGGAAAGGCTATGGCAAGCAAGTGAGTTTCCAAGCATCTGCAAGGAAGCATGGAGATGGCCCACCATTTTGTGTGGCTGCCAAGGGTGCACTCTGAAGAGGCTCAGCCCCAGAGACTTCATTCCAGGATTGCATCTCACGGCTGATATGCCTTTCCTACTTTTATTACATAGCCTAATGATTGCTGGTCATCAGCCCACAGTATTGGGCAAATTTCCTGCAAATCAACCTACAGATAACCTTTCGTGAATTAATGATGTTGGATGAATTAATGACTTTATAGAATTCAAATAATTTTAGGAATAAAGCTTAAGGAGATGGTTTTAGTTGGTTTGCCAGGAAGATGTAATAAAGTTAGAATAAAGAATAGAGTGTGCTCCCTCCTCATAGAATAGCAAGTAATGGCTGCATGAGAAGGGGAGCCAGTGGGAGATGGATTGGCATGAGGGGTGAGGGAATGACTTGTGGAAAAGACTGAACTTCATTGTATAAATGTATAAAACTGTCAAATAATTAAAAATGGAAAAAAGAGTATGCTGCTAGGCTTAGATATTAGAAAAACTTAAAATATGTGGGATATTCAAAATAAGTCAGGCTGCATAATAAGGAATACAGTGAGCTTCCATAAATTGCACTAAGAAGAGAAATGGGCTCTTTGGAAAGAGCTGTCTCCCAGAGTCCTCTGCTGCCCCACTTGAGTGTGCCATCTCTTTCTACCAGGACCAAGGGAAGAGAAGAAAGAGAGAGGGATCTTAGTACCTGGTATGTCTGCTGTCCTGGTGTGTGAGAAGTGTTCCCTATGGGTTCACATATTTGGATGCCTGGTCCCAGTTTCTCATGATGTTCGGAGAGAGGTTATAGAACCTATAGGAGGTAAAGTCTTGATGGAAGAAATGGGTTTAGCCCCCACTTCCTATTCCCAGTGTGCTGTTGAAAATGGTGATCATCTGTCTTGGTTCTGCTACCATGCCTGCCTAGCATTGTGTCCTCCCTGGTGTGCCAGTGACTGGCTTTGGCATTCATGCAGTGGGTAAACTGAGGCAGGCAGCCCTGGAGGGTCAGTTTTAAGAGCCACTGACCAGAGTGGATCCAGATACCTACAGGGGCTGCTGCCAAAGGCAGCCAGTGGTTAGAGAAGTTAATCAACAGACTTTTTTTCTGAGGGAACAAAGCTTAATTTACTGGGGCCAGTACTCTTTGTGGCCAGCAGAAAAACTATGAACTCTTATCTCCTTGGGGTTGGCAAAAAAGAGAAGGAAAATTAGCACATGCATACACACACACACACACACACACACACACACACACACACACACATGCTGGATGGACAGAATGAAAGATAGAGTCCAATAAATTCATAATATGCAAATATACATGAATATATACATACACACATACATACTTGCCTATAGACCTTTGGACAGACATATACATATTCACATATAGAATGGTTAGAGCAAAGCTCCAGAAGGCAGGCTCCAAGTATTCCACACATACATACATGATACACACAGTTGGTGGATGGAAGGAACAATGTTCTAACTCCCTTTCGCATAGACTTTACACATACACACGTAGTTGATGGATGAGAGAACAATGTTCCGGCCACACCACACTTTCTTCTTTCTTCTGTAGCTTATATGTCCCAGCAAAAGCTTTCAAGCAGTATACAACTACAATGTACATTTTAGTTTCCTTCTAGTGAATGATTATGAAAAAACAATGTGTTTCTCAACACCTGTGCAAGAAGTAACATTGTGTAGTACACGTAAAGAAACAAAGTATTCTCAAAACCCCCACTACATTTATAATCAAGTCATTTGTTATGGATTAACAAAGTGTCAGCAAACAAGGGAGTTTTCTCCGCCAGTTTCTCTTACTGGCAGGCAGCAACGTGCAGTTACAAAGAAAGGAGTAATTACTTTACTATTTATCTTTAAAAGTAATCTTAAAAGAATCACAAATCTAAATTTTTCTCTAAAAATCGGCCATATCTCTTTTAAATCGTCAAAATGCACATCTACTCATCAGCAATTCTTAATAAATCACATCACGAAGCTGAGGGCAAAAATAGGTATAAGAAATCAGCCATCACCAGCCCAGCCTCAGTGAGAGTCATGTCAGCCAGTGCTGCCATTGTTCTTGTTCCCTGACTATAAGAGTTCCCTAGCTTAACTAACAAGATGTGCCTCTTCTGACCTTCATATTGTTCCCGAGGATTTGCATTTTCTACATCAGAGCCAGTAGTAAAAACACCTCAACCTAGCTTCACAACTTTTTTTCCAAATGTTTTTTAAGGGTGGTGGTCATTGCTGACAATCTATGTCTCTAAGTTCTTCCCTAGGGTGGTGATTGTATCATTAATCTGCTCCAGCAGCAATGCCTGAAAGAGATCAAACATTAATATTGTGAATGCCAGAGATACTGCTCAGTGAGGGCCTGGAAGCCCCCTTAGAGTTGTCATATAATTCTTAGATTAAGAGGGACATGAGGGCAGCAAGCAGAGCAGAACTCCATAACAACATATAGTCCTCAGGACAGAGTCCTCAGGACCATGCCACACCAAAGACCACCCATGTGGCTGTGGTAACCTGTGGGCTGCATTGCATGAGTTCTGAAGGCATTTGATGTTCCTCCTGCATGGCCCTCAGCAGCATGTCTTCCCCACCGTGACCTCCCCACGGTTTCTTCAATAACTATTGCATTGGTCAGGCATGAATAAATGAGTGGGGTTATTAGAAAATTGCCTTAAGTGATGCCTATAGTGCAGACTGGAGAGCTAGAGAAGAGGATAGCTCAGTCCCAGTACAGAAGCCCCATTCCCAGAGATACTGACAGGAATCCCAGTTCACAACCAAATGCCACAGAGCCCTTGGGGATCCCTTCGGTGCTTGGGTACAAGTCCCAGCATTCAAAGGCTGGAGAACCTGAACTCCAGTGTAGGGCAGTGTAGGGCAGTGTAGGGCAGTGTAGGGCAGGAGGGGGAGAGAAACTTCGAGGTGGGTCACCCTCT